>NW_027271241.1:0-600000 GCF_040938485.1 Diadema antillarum | reverse complement strand
TTGCAGTGGGGAACTCCTTGAATGGAATATAATCGTTACACGCGACATGGAATGCTTGATCTTTGCCCCATGCAAATTCAATGCACTATACTTCAACGCGGGTACATTTGCATATTACAAGGGTCGAGTAGCACAACACTGTGAAAAGCTCTGAATAGCGTGAGACCTTACATGATTCACTGAGAAAACGAACTTTGTACCTGTCTGGAAAAAGCTGAGAAGCACACTGGCTGCAGTCGACGATGCTTTGCACAAAGCCCGGCACATAGTGATTGCTTAGCTCCTTACCACCTCCCAGCACGCATGTGGCATAGATGTAAAGCAGAAAACAGTGTACGCCTCTGAATTAAACCATGCCAAGAGTGTACGAGATTACCCATAAGAAGATTGGCTGGAAGTATACTTCGGTACGAAAATACAAACGGAGTGATTTAACAAGGCTTCCCGAGCTTTTCATATACGACGTATGGTGTGCGAACAGTGAGACAATTGGGGCTTGTGACTTCCAGACATGTACAAATTCCAGTGGCAAATATCCACAAGGATTTTACTGCCACGTTGTTCCTCATTGCCTGCATGCAGACAATAAAAGCGACTAAATACATGTAATCACTAGGCTTTGGCGGCAATGGTTCAGGGCAAGGTCCATTGCTTCACGCAGAACGAGTTCTGTTCAAAACTTGCCACTACTTCATTTTCTTTTCTTTATGAAGCAGCACGTGCTGCTCACAATTAGCCACCGGATATAAACAGTTTCGTAGTCCCTTATCTGATATCTGTACACGTTTATCATAATGTCACGACTTGCTAAGAAGCTGAATAATCGAATTTTCAGCATTTATGTCACATGAAATCAAACAGAAAGGCCAAAACGTCAATGTTTTACCTCAGATATTGTAGAGTTGTATTGGTCTACCATTGAGGAGTTTGTGTGTGTGTGTGTGTGTGTTTGTGTCGGTGAGTCCGTGTGTGTGTGTGTGTGTGTTTGTGTCGGTGAGTCCGTGTGTGTGTGTGCGTGTGTGCGTGTGTGCGAAAAGTTGACATTTTTGCTAAATTGGCAATCGACGGCGAGATATTTATTTCTCTTTATCTGACAATTGGAGTTATAATCTTATCAAATAGGTCTCGACATAATATAATGGGACCATACTCATAATAATAAACAAAACAAATGACATGCCCATTAGAAGTTTAATGGACCAGGAAATAGCAATTAGCTAATAATATTCTCAATATTTTCAGTGCTGGTAATTGACAATAAGTTTTTTATTTTAATGGTAAAGTCCATACTTGACTGTTACATACCATGTAAGACCCATGAAAAAAAGCAAATACAGGTCATTACGGAATACCTAAAAGTATTTGACAGTTTGCCAGGTTGATGAAGGAAAATTCTTGAAGTCTTAACCTTGGCCATGAGACAATCACGTATAGTGAATCCCCTCTACACTATATTTATGACCAAAAAAAAAAAAAAAATGAAGAAGAAGGAATTGTACTGGTTTCTCATGAACTTTTGTTGATTTTTGCCGCGGATTTTCAAACTGAAAAAATCTATCATGTTCGAAGTTATCTGGGTTCTACATGACTTGTCCAGTGATTGTATACCACGTTACGAGTACGGCAATCTACGCAATCACATATAAATGAATGCATGAATGGATAAATATATAATTACGTATCATATATATATATATATATATGTATATATATATATATATATATATATATATATATATACATATATATGAAGAGTTTGTTTGCAAAAACCGATAAGTCCATATTTGCCAAATGGAGACATTTGCGATTAAAGGTCAAGAAAAATAAAGAGAATAATAAGAAATTTTTTGCTTCTTTTGACCATAACTTCAAAAATATACCTTTATATGTAGGGACCAATATATCATTTAAAAGGTATTATTTTATACTTTATGACAGAGACCGTACTTCAAAATCTTCAAAAATGGACTTATCGGTTTTTGCGAACAAACTCTTCATATATATATATATATATATATATATTTTTTTTTTAAAATATAATATATGTACATTTGTATACATATTTACATACAAATATATATATATATATATATATATATCTATATATATATATATATAAATAATGAAGAGTTCTTTGGAAAAAAAATGTCCTAAATGTACTTTTGATTGTACGTAAAAAAAACATTTCTTTTTTAGATATTTCACATGATTCGGAGAGTTTTCATGCAATGCTAGATGTCCCTTGATAGTACCCCATCGTAGAATAAAGACAATGTGTCTTTGAAAAATCTATGTGTTAACATTATTTGTGGGTTTTGAAAATTTAGGACATATGAAGAACTTGCTTCCGAAGGACACTAAACACATCATTTTCAATGAACATAGCGCCACTTTTGGGAGCAAGCTCTTCATACATGAATTATAACGAGAGTAAAGAAGAGGCGGTAGACGTAGCTTTTGAATCCTCACAATTTGATTTTACTTCTCGAGCTTTCGGGCCCTGCCCTTTATCAAGAGATGTGAGGTGCACAGTTCACATTTGACCTGCTTGGAAGCCTGCAATAAATTGGCAACCGGTTGCGGGAAGGTCACTACCAATCTTTTCAAAGGGACACAGGCAATGTGTTTTAAAATTTGTATTTTGAAAAACCCATTCTTTGGGTACACGCACTTACATTAATTGCATTTGGACAAATAACGTACCTTAAAAAGTTTTTTGATTTTTTATAAACAATACGGCATTTATTCCACACATCAATTACAGCTAGCATACACAAAAACAAAAAAAAAATGCTGAATGAACTGATTATTATACAATGACTTTATATTGCCCTAAATCCACTCTGTGGTAGAGGCTCAAGACGCATATACTGATATTACTCCGGTCACTGAATACATTATTTCAAACTGACGGTGCTTACTCTCCACTCACTGGGGAGCATCCCAGCCAGTCGCTATTTTACACATGACTTGCTGATCAACCCACATAAACATTTTCATTCTACGAAATATCCATTTATAATATTCTAAATAGGGTAGATAGCAGCAAGGAGGATAAAGTGCCTTGCCGAGGGGCGAAAGCGAACCATGATCATTATGATCATGTAAGTATAGGAGACATTCGCCTTTATCCACACGGCCATGACATCTCAACACACTGCACATTTAACTCTTTATGTGCCACGTTTGCACGCCTGACTCAATGGCGTGCTAACTTCGCATATGCAGCTCAAACACACAAATCCGCCCACATCAATCGTTAAATCGCCAAATGCCTCAGTACAATTAAAGCGTTTCTCACGATTCTATTCCTGTCACATGTAGCTTGCATTTCATGTGGTGATTGCCTATCAAGGAGTGTTCCCTACTGGATTTGCGAGTAACTTCTAAGTTTTTGTTACTGTTTTGTGTGCAACCATATGCTTCTACAATAATGCAGCTCCTGGTCATTTGAAAGAAAAAGAAGTCATAGATACATTGTATGTCACACAATTTACTTCAAAATAAAGCTTAGTATTTTCTCTACAACTTTGCTCCTTACATGTCCACGAAGACAAAAATCTACAAAAGTTACATAGATTTTAAAAATGTTTTCGCAATGCATGACTACGTGGCATATCATGATGTGGCTGGCACATAGGGGGTGTACATCATGGCACATAAAGAGTTCACTACAATTACCAAAATATTTTGCATAAATAGCCGTACATGTGAGTGAATACGATGCAAGTCACAAAACAGTGTGCTATTTCGATCTGCTTTCAGTTTTACAACATTCTCCAATCAAACATCTCCTGTTTTCAATATTTTCTGTATGTTGTTTCCCCCTTTTTACACTTTCGTTTATTAAATAATCATTCTCGGCAAATACTTTTGAAATCACGATACTTCAACAGCTTGTCATTGCCTTTACACTCTTGAATACTTACTTAAATGACTTTGAATACTTGTTGAATTCTCTTGAATACGTTATACAGCTGCAATACTGAACTTTTCCAATTCTTAAAGTCAACGCTCCCATCTTGTCTCGCCTATCAACAGTCTTGAGTGTTCTCTTGTTTGAAAATTATATATATATATATATATATATTTATATATTCCACTGTGAAATATAGTGCAATTACGAAAAATAACATAGTGATGAGCGAGGTGAGCACGTGTATGGACAGCAAAAGTTACACACGCCGTCCTTCTTTATTCACTTGTGTGAATTTGTAATGGTTCTGCTGGGAGAGTAACATACCACCTCAATATTGCCTTAAATAGCATTATTTCAGACTGGAGAAAATACATAGGTTTTAGAAACTGCATTGAGACCATAATTATGCTGTACTGTGTGATATTCACAGTTAAGGATGTAAAAAAGATCAATTGCCTTATCCAGGTATATATTACATATCAATTCTATGAAGCTGGAACAATAGTTTTCAAACTCCTACATTAAAGACTTCGTGGTATACATACGAATAAAATGCTGAAATGTAATATTACAGAACTGTAAAAAAGATCGCTACAAGGTGACACATATATATATATATATATATATATATATACACACACACATAATAAAGTTCATAATCGTATCATATTCGTTAAACAGAGCAATAAGTCAAGGTCACCTTATTATCCACTTTCATTCTTCAAATAAACACATCGAGGCTTCAGAATTTATACGGGCGATGAATACAGACTAGTACGTTTGCATACCAGTAAACCAATATTTTCAAGTAGATATCTCCAGTCTCGGAGGAAGGGGGAAAATCTACTTGATATGTGTAATCTGATGTTCCACGATATTGAATATGACACAACAGCCCGAGAGAGAAAAAGAAAAACAAAGGCTAAAGTAGGGCTTACTATTTTTTTTAGCAAGAACCTTTTACAATCATCAAGCTCGTATAGAATTAATTCTTCGGGATAGAGAAAAATAGGAGGTAGAAACATGAAGTAGAACACAAAACATGTAAACGCAAGTACTCTTCATGGGCGTACATAAATCATGAACAATGAAGACACAATTTTCCTTTGATCGTGTAAAAAAAAACAACAACAAACAAACCGAACCTTCAATGTAATTATGTAATGATCGAAGTCTCAAACCTGTTATTCCAATTTGAATAACTTTAACATAGTGATCAATTCGATATATCAGGATTTGAGACTAAGACATGATAGCGTTTGAATAAAAAACGAACAAACTGTAAAAACTGAAAATGAATAATGCCGAGATCAACATGCTGACGAGGACCTCATGCGTTAAACATTCAGATGTCGAGCTAAGTGGCCACACCCACTTACATCATTTACCCCCACTAACCAAACCTCTCCCCCTTTCAACAAAGTAAGATGGTTGTAGGAAATGGTCTCCCGTTGAAGAATTATGCGACGAGTGCAAAGTTGACCTATGCATGAGATTTGAATGTTGCTTGTTTATGTTTATTCCCTACTCCAGGCCTGCGGAAAGGCAGGCCGGTGATTAAACACGCTGTTAGTGGCACTGGAATTAACCATATAAATCGTATTATCATTAGTTTGCTTTATGCTGTGGAAAAATATTAAGTTTTGATTGTTTATAATTTCCTACATCTCTGGATGATTGGTGTGTATATGATTTTACCCTAGCCCCCGACCAGTAACAGCTACAGACCATTTCGATATCAACCAACCTCTGTACTTAGTCATCCCTTGATACAGTTTGCTGCTATCGGGGTTAGAATGTATTATATTGTAAGCATATATAAATATATACTTAAATATTTTAGGTTAATCCTGCAAAGGTGAATTACTGCGAGATATGACCTATTCAATTGAAATGAGCTATACACATCTACAAAACAAGTACTACACGAATTGACATCATGAAAGGCATAATTTACAATTTGCAGATGAAACAAAAACCTAATATTAGTGCTTCAAAATAGTTCTAAAATGTGAGTTTGGGATAGAAACAAACACTGCAAAAATTTGAATCCAAATAATCAAAGTTAAGTGTTGTTAAATACACAAAATGTGAGAAAAACATTGATATCTCCTTATATTTTAGGCTTTATGGCGAAAATTTTATATGACAGGATGTTTTATGATACAACAGACCTACACATAATCTCGAACATTTTTGAAATCACTGCTCCCAAAGGTAAACTGGGGACCTTTAATTGACCACAACACACATACTAAGGTAATAAGGTAATGGTAGTAACCCCCTTCCCCTCTCCAAAAAACGAAGAGGAATGACTTCCTTTCACGTAAACCATGTTATATAATTATGACAATCATTTTCCTTATAAACAATATATATATATATGTAAACATAATATATGAATTATTCTTATAATGCTGACATTTACTGTGACTATCTAAAAGTTTTGACCACAAAATACAGGCAATTAACAATATCTTACAACGTAACATTATCAACACCGATCATAAAACCCATTAATACCTTTAAAAGTTTTTTTTTTTTTAAATGCCGCTTCAAAGAGTGCTAGGAACTTTTACTAGTACCATGCATGACTCGAAAGAGCAACGTCTTAATATTCAAAGGGAAACTTTGATATTCCTTGTCACAGTTTACAAGCCTAAGATGAAATGCATCCCTACGCGGAAAGCTGATTTTCACCCGAAAGGGGTGGTTTTGATGGCGTCCCTTCCAAATCCCTGTGATAGGGGTTCAGAATCCTATAACCCATTTCCATCCTTTAAAGGAGTATCTCTAATAATCGGAAACAAGCGTGTTATGTGTATGGTCGATCGCCTCAGTGTGTGAAGGTGTGAAGGTGTGAAGGTGTGTGTGTGTGGTTGTGTGTGTGTGTGTGTGTGTGTGTGTGTGTGTGTGTTTGTTTGGGGATACAGAGCGTTGACATGAAATTATTAAAAAAACATGTGTACTTCATTTGTCTCATTTGCAGTAATTACAGAATTAGATTATACACAAAATGACAGCAAATATCGACACAGCATTATTTCCTCTTGCTGTCAATACAGAATACAAATGACACTTCATTCATTTGTTTGATGAATTACCTTTTGCTTTGCTTTTTGAGGGTTCTTCGATTCAATTTATATTTGCGTCGCTTAGACGTTCCTTCAGACATGTGCGACATCATGTTATCTATGGCCATCATTTCTCTGGCCGTCTCAACATAACCACTTTTGAGTAATGCGTCGTTTTCACCATTCTCCTGCCACTTCGTGATATGTCTACGGCATTCATTGTTCACGCGCTCATCCTTGACGGAGCCAACTTCTTGAAGGAGAAGCTCGTAGAGCACATGCTCACGCTTAGGTTCCGCTCTTGCGCTTGAAACCGGACTCGTTGTGTCTTGTGTCCCTGCTACAGCATAATTGAACAAAAATTATGACATACGTGAAAATTTGGGCCTTATCATATTGAAATAAATTTAATAAGACAGTGAATGTTAACATTTTCGTCGGATGAATTCTATCAAGACGATATAATGTGACAGAATTACTTTGAGGAGGGTTCAGGTTTTACGGTTTTATTTCTAATCTGTTAATGTGTTTGTTTGTATTTTTGAGTGTGTGTTTTGATATTACTCATTCACTATTTTGTAACGTTAATCTTAGATTTAACATTACCAGGGGAATATGTAGACTTAATTAAGTTTCAGAATGGTGGCTCCTGCCAAAGGCTCTACTCTAATAGTCCTTGAAATGAAATCTTGCGTTTGGTTTTTTACACGCAAATGTAATTGCTTTTATCGATATAGCAATAACGATATGTAACTAGACCACATCAGTGACAACATGACAATTTGTTATAGATATACCTTGAAATGATATCTACCTTCATCTTGTTTAAAGCCCATTGTGAGTAGAGCCTTATGCAGTGTAGCTTCATAGTTGTATGGTACGCAATGGACAGCTCTCCTCCAAAGGACGAATATCTTAAGCCTGTTAAGTTCCCCCTCTTCCTCTCGACATGTGGCTACATCAGCTGCTCTCAGTCCAAGCAACTCCGTAAGCTCCATCATTTCTTCATCCGTCAGCTCAGCGGTCATGGACAGCATGTCGCTGTAACTCTGTTCGTAATCTGAATGCAATCCAAACATTTTCGATATCAATCATCTCACTTTGTGAACATAAATATACGCTGTCATATTCCTTTGTTTTCTTTTTCTTTCTTTTTTTAGCTACCAGCTCAGGTGAACTGACAACATATGATATGGGATGCAACAGGAACAAAAATCTAGTATTGTGATCTAAATTCAAATGTAAGAAGAGAGAGAGAGAGATAGGAGATGTAGGAGAGATAGAAAAAAAAAGAAAACCCCAGAATAAAACAAAACTCATGCTCCCATATGACGAACAGTTATCGTTTAGTGGTGTCATCATAATATCATATTGGACCACGTAACTTACAAAAATAGGCATATTCATTCCAAAAAAAGAAGAAGAAGGCATTAGCCACCAAAATCTCTCAGCCAGGTAAAAACCATGACAAGCAGGTGGATTTTTTTTTTGTAAATTAGAATTAATCTTTACTGTGCCGAGGTATTTCTTTCAGCTCTTAATGCTATCTAGTGATTTACTTATGAAATATAATGCATAATACACTGCATACACATACATTTATTATTCCTTAATCATGACATATTCAAAGTCAAGGTAATGTGAATGTACATACGTAAAACAGCCCCCCGTTTCATGCCAAACGAATGACATATGATAAGTACATAATATTATATCGATTACAAAATAAAAAGCTGTTGAAAGTTACATTAATACTGCAAAGAATACACAAATATCACTTCATACAAATTAAACTCTCTCAAATATACAAGCACGCACACACACATTATATTTGTAATATCACTGCGATACGGTGATAACCATGGTATAATCCTTCTTCACGGTATCACAGTATATTAATTCTCAATATGGATATTACAAAATTAGATAGACATATGTTCATTTCTCAAGTTATACAGACATAATGTTTACTTCTCTAGCTTAAGATAAAAGGAATAATCGTAGCATACTCAGGGACACATGTCTAGCCACGTCAAGATAGAGCTCTTTCCACAGTGCCTCAGCAAGTGCCTTGCGGCTTTTCAAGGCATTGAATAGTTCTCCAACGAGAAAAAGCGTGCCGCTGTCGAAGTTATGAAGACGCCTGTGTTTAGCAAGGTCTCCTCCGTGGATTCCAAGTGCCTCTGCCAGTGGGTAGACGTCCTGCATGAGGAGGTGGAAGGCTACATCCACCAGCTCGACTTTGTACACGCGAGTTTCGTCCACGGGGAGTGGAAGGAATGCTGTTTGCGCACAACAGATATCAAATAAAAATACCAACGAAAGAAGTTACAGACAAATAACAATCATCAGAAGGATCAGTGATTTCAGGTAAATATTTGTGCTGTATATCTGTAACCTGAGTAAAATTAATTACTGAATAGATAGCAAAAATATAAATACATAGCAAAAACATGTACAAATAACAATTATCTAATCATTTATTGCAAGTCTTAATAAATAATTTCTGAAGGATAGAAAAAAAACCATAACATTGACAAACGTAAAAAAAAGATAAATCAAGCAAATCGGAAACTCCGGGTAATCCTCGTGACCGTGTTATTGGTTAAAAGCCATGTAATAAGAACATACATAAACGTTTATTATTAAAAATCAATTTGTAAATGAAGACACTCATGACAAAGTAACACGATGTAGATAATATAATTGATAACATATATACACGTTCCAGAGTTAATATAGATAAAATCATGTGAACATGTAAACAGCGAAAGAGAGATATAATTCGATAATTCATCAATGCAATTGGCTCCCCTCCACCATAACGGATAACTAAGAGCTGTATAAGACACAAAAACCTCACATGGCTGACAGAAAATTTCCATCTCGAATATTCATAGTATATTTCATGAAAAAGAAAGTAAGTTATAAGCCATCTTCAAAGCATTGGGCCTAAAAACAGAAACAAAGCAAAACAGAACAAAACAAAAACAGGTGAAATCATCAAGACCTTCATGTGAATACAAACTTAACTGCCAGAAACCTTCCCTTTAATTTCTGTGTGTAATTACATCAGTCTTACTCGTTTATTTCAAGAATTCTTTCTCTGACTAAACTGGTTTGCGAAGGTGTATGGACTTTGAATTTTAAGCAGAAAACGGGAACATTTACCCAGTGGTGCTCTGACGGACTTCAATGCGTTATGAAGTTTTGTGCGATTCTCATTGGGTGTTTTGCTGTCCTTTGATTGGGCATCACGCCAATCAATGAGGAAAGGAAGCAGCTCGTTGGTATTGACCGACTTTCCTGAGCCAAGCTTGTTGATGATGTCTCCATGGAGTTCAAGTGGTACACTTTCTCCTAGAGTTTTCAGCTCAATGTCAGTTAGGACCGAGACTGAAAAAGTAGATATGGGGACTCTTTCACTGAAAACTTAATATATATATATATATATTGATATATATATATATATATATATATATATATATATATACATATATATATATATATATATATATATATATATATATATACATACATATATTCATATATATATACATATATATATACATATTTCATATATACATATACATATATTTTTTTTCAAACAAGGGCAAACCGTTAATTGTTCCTTATCTTCTATAGTTTTAGTATTCTGATTTCCCGTATTTATTTCGTAACGACAGCAGCAACTTTATCATAACAATGATCGAAGATTGTTGTCATATAAATCGAGTTTAGAGCAGTAACAATTTTCTGTCCTGTAGTATGTTTAGGTATAATGATGATATGTATACATACTATCTATATTTATAGTTATACGGAGATGATAATGAGAATCATCCATTTTTTTTTCAAATGAAAGACCTCTGTTCTCAATCATCTCAATCCATCGAAAAAAAAAAGTTGTATTGCCTTTACTCCTCCGATGGATTACACAAAAAGGGACTCTATCCCGCGATATATATATATATATATATATATATTTTTTTTTTTTTTTTTTTTTTTTTTTTTTTTGGTGTGCGCCTCCATAGGTAGCCCCACTCATTTAGGGCTCTGATTATATTGTCTCTTTTACCAGGTTTTTGCTGCATTTTTGCAGTATGGTTGTTTATATTGTATTCTGTTTGTGTCAAGGATCTTGCTAGACCATTTCCAGTCAATTTTTTGGTAAGTTAGCTGAATATTTAAGCAGTTGAATTTTGTATCTTGATACTGTTGCCTACTCTGTATTGCCATTTTCAGTGTCCAGTATTGTACACTTGCTTCGTGCATCTTGTATGTGTACTTGCTTTGTACTTTCAATAGCACCTTTTGTTGTCACACCCTTCACATGTGCATGTCAATAGCATCACCTCCACAGCAATGGAGTGGATTAAGATCTGGCGTCTCTGGAATCTCTTCTTTTGTATACCTCTGATTGTATCTCTCTTGAACGTGAACCATGTATTCATGCTGCCAACTGATGCTTGTAACTGTGATCACAGTCTACTTTCTCCTGTTCACAGGCTTGTCAGACACTGTGGTAAACCTGTTGCATACTATAGCAACACATGTGCATGTTTTCAGTTAGCCATCCTACTGTCCGGTGACATTCAAACAAACCCAGGTCCATGTACTGAAGTCGATGTAACGCAACATGCTAATGAGTATTGCAGTAGTTTTCAACCGAATCGTATTACATATGATGTACATACCCTCCATCAGTTTAATGGGAGGCCCAGTCATGTACTTCCTTTGACTGTTTGGAGAAGGGTATGTGATCTTGGGATTGCGCAGCAGCGGCGTACTCACATGGGACGCCGCAGGCGGAGAATTCCAAGGTCACAGTCCCTTTGTGATGCTTCCAGTGGGTCTCAATTTGGTTTATGGAACGCAAGATCCTTGGCGAATAAAGTCGATGCAGTGTCAACTCTGATCATAGATAATGATATTGATGTGTTAGTCATCACTGAGTCATGGCTTTCAGGTGATCAGAGGGATGAGCCTACCCTTGCTGAATTGAAATTATCCCTTCCAAATTTCAATATTATCAATCATCCCAGAAAGACATCTAGAGGAGGTGGTATCTGCGTCCTGTATAGGTCTGCTGCGCGTTGTGTTGTCAATGACACACACACAAATTTTTGTCTTTTGAACTGCTAGATGTCACGATTCATCTCACTTCATCATCTACTGTTCGGGTTTATTGCATTTATCGCCCACCCCATTCCTCTCGTCACACCTTTAGCAGCAACGACTTTCTTGATGAGTTTTTAGCTCTCCTCGAGAGTGCTGCTGTTGATGCTCATCCAACCATTCTTCTTGGTGACTTTAATATACATGTAGATGATTTTGCTGATAGTTTCGCTCAGTCTTTTCTCAATGCCGTTGAAGCCTTTGGGTTTCATCAACATGTTAAGGGTTCAACTCACCAAGCAGGCCACACACTTGATTTAGTCTTTAGTAGGAAATCTGAAGATATTATTTGCCATATCACTGTATTGCCATCTTTGCCATCTGATCATTCTTTCCGCCATTAATCTTAAAAGCCCATCAAATCCTAGAAGGAAAGTTAGCTTTAGAAAGCTTCGCAATATTGACACCAACTCTTTCCGTCATGATATTAAACAGGCTTTGTTGACTTCCCAGTGTACATCTTGTCCTACAGAAGCAATTTCAATGTATAATGACATGCTGAGTAGTCTGTTGGACAAGCATGCCCCTGTTAAAACCGTGACTGTGACAATTAGACCCAATGCCCCTTGGTTCTCTGATGAGATTAGGGAGGCCAGGAGGCATCGGCGTCGTGCTGAACGTCGCATGTTGAAGTCCGGCATGCAGACTGACATGGACCTGTATCGTCAAGAATGTGAGCTGTACTACAGTCTGATTACCGATGCAAAGTACCAGTACCTGAGAAAAGAGATCGCCAATGCTGACTCGAAACGACTATTCAACTTCGTGAAGAAACTGTCCACCCCTTCTGACTCTTCTATTTATCCTGAACACTCATCTGATTCAGAACTGGCGCACAGTATCAGTATATTCTTCATGAAGAAAATCGATGATATTGTGTCTTCCTTTGTATCTGACGTGAACCATTTGGAGTTATCCGTCCAGGCTCCTGAGAACTCTTTGAACTGCAACCTTAACGAGTTTAATCCGGTCACTGATACACAGCTTCGACGTCTCATCATGCTATCTCCACCAAAATCTTGCAGTCTGGACCCTCTTCCAACTTGGCTGCTCAAAGAGTGCCTTGATGAGCTGCTTCCGGTTCTAAAAACCATCATTAACACATCATTGTCATCGGGTATAGTTCCAATACCTTTCATGACATCTCTTGTTTCCCCTCTGTTGAAGAAACCGAACCTAGATCCCGATGTCCTGAGCAATTACCGACCACTTGCCAATCTGCCATTTGTGAGTAAGCTTCTTGAAAGGATTGTGTCTACACAGTTGATGTCTTATGTTGACAGTAATCATCTGCTTCCTACAAACCAGTCAGCATACCGCAACCTCCACTCAACAGAAACTGCCTTGTTGAAAGTGCTCAACGATCTCCTTCTTGCTGTCGACAAGGGCAATGAAGCTGCTCTTCTTCTTCTTGACTATTCGGCTGCGTTTGACACGCTAGACCACACGTTGCTACTACAACGACTTAGTAATGACTATTCCATCACAGGCACTGCCATCCAATGGATCAAGTCATATCTTCAAGATCGCACACAGAGGGTGATAATCAATGGGACCTGGTCACGTCCTAGTCCTATCAGCTGCGGAGTTCCGCAGGGATCCGTTGCCGGCCCCCTTCTTTTTCTCCTCTATACAGGTCTACTCACCAGAATCATCAGTTGTCATCATGAAGTCAACTACGCTATGTGTGCTGACGACACTCAAATTTACATAACTATGTCACCTGGCGATAGGATTGCTGCTGTTAATTCACTGAGAGAATGTCTCAACGACATCAAAGCCTGGTCCACTGCCAACAGACTCCGTCTGAACGAAGACAAGTCTGAACTCATCCATTTCTCATCACAGTTTAGGAGCACAGTTCCTCTACCAGATCTAACTACTCGGGATGGGTTTATTAAGGTCTCTGACTGTGTTAGAGACCTTGGCTTTACTTTGGACAAACACTTAACTCTTAAACGCCATATCACAAACATTTGTAAGTCTGCATCATGGGGGATTTTCAAAATAGGGAAGATCAGGCGTCTGCTTGATCAATCAACAGCTGAGCGGCTCGTCCATGCCTTCGTCTCCTCCTATCTGGACTACTGCAACTCCCTCCTTGCCGGCCTCCCTCTTTCTCACATATCCCCTCTCCAACGTATCCAAAATTCGGCCGCTAGATTAGTCTCCCTTAGTAGGAGACATGACCATATATCTCCTGTTCTCCGCTCACTCCATTGGCTTCCAGTCCATTCCCGTATTACTTTCAAGATCCCACTTCTGACGTACAAAATCACACGTAATCTTGCACCCATATATCTTCAAAACCTAGTCTCTCTCCGCTCCTCCTCTTCTGCCAGACCCCTCCGTTCATCTTCCTCTCTCCAATTACTTCATGGCCCACGTACAAAAACCCGTTATGGTGACCGAGCCTTCTCTTCCATTGCTCCCACTCTTTGGAATAAACTCCATCTTTATATTCAGAATGCCTCATCTGTCGAATCATTTAAGATTCGTCTCAAAACTCACCTGTTTAATCAATTGTATTTTTTTCTTTTTTTTTTCTGGAGGCGCACACAGTTATCAATTATTGTACCATTGTATCACATGAATTTTTCTTTTCTTTTCTTTCTTCTTCTCTTGTTACTGTTAACGCTGATTTTGTTAATGTTATTGTGTTTTCTAGTCTATTTGTATGAGTAGCAAAAGTGCGCTTAGAAACGTCAGTATGAAGCGCCATATAAATGCAATTATTATTATTATCACAGATAGACTTTGCAGTGTAATTCAGAGTTGTGAAAATGCCCTTCTCCGATTTAGGCTGCATCGACCTCACTCAGTTATAACTTTGGTGTAAAGCAAATCATATTCATTAGCCCTTACTTTCTTAAGGCAAACAAAATTAGCAAACTCGCCAATACATTTTAAAGGTGAAACTGCAAACTCAGAATCACCGATTCCATTTGGAATATACAATAGATTTTTATTTTTAAGTACCAGAATCTATAAAGGATTAAGGAATGACTACACAACTTCTTATGAAAGTATACGGTAGTTTAGTTTATGGTATAGATATGAGGCCACTACAACCTGCATTCACACCTAAATGACAAAATGTGATATTCTGAAAGAAAGCGCTCATCTTACCATTAATGCCTAGCTCTTTCAAAGCATTTATCAGCAAGTCTCTCAGCTTGGCTTGGTGCTCCCTGTCACTTTCTCTGTTTCTCCAATTGAGTAGTATTTCCAGCATTCCACCAGTAAAATTATCTTCGTTGTCAATCTTCAGTTTCTTGAACAGTTTGTGTAATAGTTGCGGGATGACGTACGCCGTCAATTGCTTTATCTCAGTAGTAGACAGCGTGGTTACGATGACGTTTTCTGAAACATAAAAGTATTTTCACACACCAGTAGAAAATAATCATTATTTAGATATATTTCTTGTCAAATTTCGCATGGAGGAACTAAGCGTTAAGGGCAAGTAACGACACATACATGGACTACTTTATTCAACCTGACATACAAGCATGACAACAAAAACAAAATGTAAGATAAGAAACTTATTTTTGTCCTAATACTCCTTTCCCTACATTATCTTCTTCTGGCGTATGAGACAGTTATGTGGATGTATTTCAAGTGTTCTAGCATGGTAGGCCTATCTTCGCGTAAAATAAGTACAATTATTTTGCTGCAAGGATGACATTATTCATTTGTTTGTATTGCAATTAATATTGATATGATAAAACGATGTATTGACATAAACATAATGAAAAAAGTCAATCATTATATACAGCGTATTCAATGACACTAACCTACATGACCCTTTTTTGACTTCCTCTTCTTCTTTGTAGTACTGTCTTCGCAAACCGCTTGCCCAGATAGACTGTCTGGAAAGGTATAAAATTAGAAGTCGTACAAGTTTATTTACAATGGAAATTTGATTATAATATGACAGAGGAAGAATAATAGATTCACTTCAAAACCAAGTACGGTTATAAGGAGTTCGGCTGCAGAAAAAAATAATGCAATAATGAGATGAACTTGGGAAATTCTAATCAAACTAGAAATACATCAAATTAATTGTATCTGTCATATAATGCACGCGAAAAAAAAAACATCTACAAAGTGAGCAATATCTATCTGTTGAGACATGTATAAACAAGAAGCATGTACTTAAGTTTTTTTTTCCTTGTTTTTTTCGGATCGTAAGGATTCGTATCAAAATGATGCTAGTTAAGACATTCAGAACTCGGAAATATAACAAATATGATTGCAATAATGAGGCCAACAACTTAAAGTAGTATTATCTTAAATCTGGTAACCGGGGATGTCTAAAACCTCTTTTCGCCCGGTAGACGAGTGACTTAGCGCATTGCAATTGAATAAACATGCGAAAATTGTTCTTTTTTCTCTTGATAAGTAATCCAAACGACATGCTTGATTTCATTTCATTTCAATTATACACTTTATAGTCGAAAAGGAAAAGTAATTGTATAACACATAATATGGAATATGATATTCATATTTGTTTGAACTTTACATATTACATGAATAATCATACTAATAATAAAAAGCTAATGTTTGAGGGCCATATGGTTAAAGGAACTGTACTGCATCAGTACTGGTTGAGGTGAGGATTCAGGTTTGTAATATTCCTTAGTGAAATAATGAGAAACTTCTTATTAAATATGAAAGAGTATGTGATTTTAAGAGGGATTCAACGTTTATTTGATGAAAATCGGTTCTCAAATGGCCAAATATAAAAAAGCGATAATAACAAAAGGCGACAAGCCACGTCTTTTATCAGGATCTCTTTCTTTCACCTTTTTTTTTTATATCTTAGTCGTTTCAAACCCGATTTTCATCACATAAAACTTTTGATTCCCCTAAGAATCGTATGCTCTTTGACATCTCATGGAGTGGTTTCTGAAAATTTTGCAAAACGTTCAAAGCTAAATCCTCACCTCAACCAGAACTGTACAGTCTCTTTAATGTAAATATAACTCATGAGTCTTGTAGCAGTTTGAAACATGAAATATCTCCTTCCAAAATTGTAAATCAATTCAGATATATATATCTACAGCTATCTACAGCTGTTTAATTCAAAATTGCATGCATAAGACTGTAAGAATGCAATGTACCTGCGATATCATTCCGTTCTATGCTTAAAACCGCGTCTTTCAATTTGCATCTTTTCTCGAAGTTACTGCATCTTTGGCTGTCATTCCATTCTTGGAGCATCGAAGCCGCATCGAAAAGGGTGGCTTTGCTCTCCTCAGCGGCATGAACTGCTTTGTTTGAAGCTTTCTGAATAGCCCGAGAGAGCTTTTGTCGATGCACTGAAGTGAGGAGGTTTGATATGCTGGAAATATCCAGAGGTAATTTCTGGGCTTCCTCAACTGTAGAAAAAAAAAGAGATTAATTTACTTTGTTGATTGAACACAAATTCAGTAAAGAACGTCTTTACTAATAGTACAGAAATTTGTACTATCTAGTTGAAAGAAAAAAAGACAAATCACAGTACACTTCTTCTTGCCTCAGGTAACATCATTAGGATAAAACATTCATTATATTTTATACTTATTTACACATAATAAATTACGAACCACTGACTTTGTTCTTTCCGTCCGCATATTGGTAGGAAATATCAGGCACTGTACATCGGCTTTTGTAACGAAATTCTAAGAAGCCATGCACGATCTATATTCAGGATTCAAAATTCAGAGTTTAGAATTGTCCCCCTTGCACTCACTTTCTTAGGATCAATGATATCGAATAAATGAAAGGAACATTTTATCACTCGCCTTTGATACCCTTACAATCATTGCAAGAAATAGCATACAGTAAACTTGAATAGGCTTACTTTAACAGCAAATGCGAAATCCACATACCCCGTTAACTTTAACGATTAATTTCTGATAGTATTCATGTCATTATTGTAACTTGTAAATTATGCTGACTTGGTAAAGCTTTGTCAGACTGGAAGGAAGAAAAAGGCCTTGGTATCTTCAACTTTGATAAGATTTGTATTGAGCGCTGTACTATAATCTATATTTATATATGTTTAACATATTATGTTTGACCATGTGCCCCCAAAGCAACAAAAAGGAGGCAGTCATGGATTTTAGTGAAGGAAAGATTTCAAGAGTGAAAAAGGATATATTTTTATATCTAAATTCAAATAGACTATCCTAAATATTGTAAGGAATGCACACACTGTATAACAGTGTGTACAGAAAAAAAAGTATACTGAAGTATAGGTCCATTCCTCCTTGCAATGATCGTGACAAAAACAAGATGTAAAACTCCATTGCAACAAGACTGAAGATATTATCAGTCTATCAGCACATCAATGTCATGACGAATACTAAATTTCAAAGTAGTAGCATCATGAAGTATTACCTATACAATGTGGAGTCCCACAAGGATCCATATTGGGACCTCTATTATTTCTAGTGTATGTAAATAATATTTCAAACTCATCAAAGTCACTGCAGGATATTATGTTTGCTGATGACACTAATGCATTTTGTTCCAATTCTGATTTCCATTCGCTTCCAAGAACTCTCAATACTGAATTACCGAAATTATCTATGTAATTCAAGAGTAATAGATTATCACTTCATCTGAAAAAGACAATTATTTTTTTTTGTATTTCTATAACAAGAAGCACAGCAATGAAATGCAACATTTAGATATTATGGTGTATGGTGTATCATTGGAACAAAAAGAGAGTATTGAATTCCACGGAATATATACAAATGAAATAAATATGAAATGGAACGTTCATGTACAATATACCTCTGATAAAGTATCTCGTAATGTTGGTATACTTCAGAAGTTAAAGTATTATGTCCCTCAGAATATTTTATTTATGTTATATAATTCGTTGATATTATTGCACGTTTCTTATTGCAACATAGTATGGGCAACTTCAAAAAGCCATATTGATAGAAATGAAATGAAATGAAATGAAATGAAATTTATTCATATTCCACATGGTGGACATTATTATGATAAGATATACAGGGTATAACACACAGTGGACATTATATCAAGACTATACAGAGTACATTACATGTATATACAAAATAATTATAGTGATATTCTGAGATAGAATAACACCATATACAAATGTGGAGGGGACTACTTAGAAGCACTGCTTGTTAAATGTAGTCCCCCTACAGATTATAGACAAAATGATATCAAAGATAAGGCTGAGTGAAATAAAAAAAAAACACCATATATACACTATTTACAAGGGCACATGAACCGTACTATGGATATACAAATTTAAAAACAAGTCACGTATATGTTACAAAGCACAAGTTTATGTATAAAGTGTTTACAGTGTACATTATATACAGTGTACCATTAGAATAATGAGTGAAACAGAAGATAACCTTCCGAGTATACTTAATGAAAGTACTTCTAGAAAACATTGATTTAAATATACATACGTTTTATTACCATAAAACTGTTTATTAATACTTATCAAGAAACACATTTTTTAGCTTATACTTAAAACTATTCAAGCTCTGAGCTTGTTTTAGTGAACGATCAAAGGAATTCCAAAGCTTAGGACCAGTAAACATGAAATTTCTGTTTGCAAAACTAGTTCTATTTTTAGGAAGATGATAATCATTCGCATACCTTGTTGAGTAATTATGTATAACATTATTTTTTCGAAACATTTCCTTAAATACAACAGGAGTAGCGTTAATTTCTACATTGTACATAAAACAACCCAACTGAAGACGATATAAATCAGTAATCTTAAGAATACGGTTTTCTTTAAACAAAACATCAGTGTGTGATCTATAAAGCGGTATTGCATATCAAACGCATCGCTCTTTTCTGCAAGATAAGCACCCTGTCCATTTTAGTTTGTATTGCATTTCCCATGCCATTACGCCATAATTAAGGTAAGAAAGAATAAGAGTTGAATATAACATAAGAAGCACTGACTTGGGGAGAATCCGTTTAACGTGATTAATGATGCCAATATTTCTTGAAACTATTTTACAAATATTATCAATATGACAATTCCAAGTTAGCTTATTGTCAATTGTAATACCGAGAAATTTTGTAGTCTTGACTTCTTTAATGACAGAATTATCAAATACCACTTGGTCAGGAAGTTGTTTAACAGAGTTACTGAATAACATGTAATTGGTTTTTTGTTAATTTAAAGATAATTTATTTGCTTTTATCCAACTTGTTACATGTGTAAGTTCTACATTTAAAACTTCTACTAACTAATTAGGATCACTGTGAGTATAGAATACGTTTGAATCATCAGCAAAAAGGATAAAAGAGAGAACACTCGAAGAACATCGAATGTCATTTACATAAATAGAGAATAGCAGTGGACCAAGAAGACTTCCTTGGGGAACTCCACACGTGATTGGTACCGTATACTAATTATATCCATCAATGATAACAAATTGCTTTCTTCCAGAAAGATAACTTTCGAACCATTCCAGAGCCTTACCTCTAATACCATAGTGCGCAAGTTTGTATAACAGAATGTCGTGATTTATAGTATCGAATGCTTTAGAAAAATCTAAGAACAAACCGATAGTATGACAGGATTTTTCGATTGAAGCTGATATGGTATTTATTAAACTTAGAATGGCATGAGTTGTTTTATGTTTTTCTCTAAAGCCAAATTGGGAGTCAGATATGATGTTGTGAGAGTCAAGGAAGGTAGTTTTCCTTGAATGAACAATTTTCTCTAAGATTTTTGATAACGAAGTTAACAAAGATATTGGGCGATAGTTGCTGATACATAATTTGTCTCCTTTCTTGATTATTGGAGTCACCTTTGCGAGTTTCATTTTAGATGGTACTTGACCAGATTGTAGTGAAAGGTTATATAAAAAAAATAAAGGATCTGCTATACAATGTATAATGTCTTTGATAAGGACATGGCCAATGTCATCATAGCCAGGGGCTTTGTTTGAGCTGAAGTACAATTTTGATTAATTCTTGCTTGTCAATTGGCTTGAAAAAAATTGAGTGGTCGTTAGGTGAGGAATGAAATTCGTAAAATGATTTATCACTTGGAGTAATAGTTTGTGCAAAGTTTGAACCTATCTTTGAAAAGTATGAGTTAAAAATCTCGGCAATTTCAGACTTGTCCTCAATGTTAGCATTATCAACTTGAACTTTAGAAATGGGATTTACAGCCTTCCCTCTATTCAAAACGGTATTTATTACTTTCCAAGTGTTCTTGATATCACATTTGAATTGACTCAATTGGTCCGCAAAATATTTCTTTTTAGCTAATCTGAGTGTATTGGTAAGAATATTTTTGTATGAAATATATTTCATTCGAGAGGTTTCGTCACGGTTTTTGATAAAATTAACATATAAAGTACTCTTGCGATTTATTGAGCGTAAGAGTGTTTTGGAAACCCATGGTTGCTTGGAGATTCGTTTGTAATCCTGTGTACGACATTTCCTTAAGGGAATGCATGCATCTAGGCAATTATTCAAAAGATAAAGGAAGTTATAGTATATTACTTCTGCAAAAGAAAGCTATACGTATAGGCACCAACTCAGGTTATCGAGACCATTCAGATCCTTTATTCACAGAATTAAGAACACTTAAGGTAAATGACATTAATTTTTAGCAAAACTCACTTTTTATGTTTCGCTTACATAATGGTCAGTTGCCATCTTCTTGTTACTCACTATTTCATTTAAACAAGGAAATACATTCTTATCCTATAAGACAATCTGATAAGTTTCATTTGTATAATCCCAAAACAGTGATGGCTCTGAAATCTGTCAGACACACCGGTAAATATGAAAAGCTGTAGATTGACAACGTTAATCCGCTGTAGCTTTGTTATTTTCAGTTCTTACATAAAATCAGGACATGCAATTTTTTTGTTGGTTTTGTGATGCATGGTGACAGAACTGGATATGCATATATTGTATAATGATAATAATAATGATAATAATAATAATAATAATAATATATATATATATATATATATATATATATATATATATATACAGGCATACATATGAAGAGTTTGTTCGCAAAAACCGATAAGTCCATTTTTGAAGATTTTGAAGTACGGTCTCTTTCATAAAGTACAAAATAATACCTTTTAAATGATATATTGGTCACTACATATAAAGGTACATTTTTGAAGTTATGGTCAAAAGAAGCAAAAATTTTCTTATTATTCTCTTTATTTTTCTTGACCTTTAATCGCAAATATCTCCGTTTGGCAAATATGGACTTATCGGTTTTTGCAAACAAACTCTTCATATATATATTTATATATATATATATATTTATATAATGTATATGTATATTATGTATTCATGAGGCAAAGATAACCACGAAAAATCATGTTTTACTTTAACTACTGAGGCTGATCTACGAGAAATACAGAGCTCACCGATAAAGAACTCCCTGTCGATTGGTGAAAAGCCGGCGTCCTCCAGTGATAGCGCCAATAATACAACACAATTGGTCCCTTGTCCGCCTTTCTCTATCCATTGTGATAAGATCGTTGTTGCATTTCTAACGGTCTCGGCTATGTCTCCACTCTCCGTGTTGCTGTTCGCAGCGTCTTTGAATCCGAGTTTGGCTAGAAGAGTTCCAACGTTGCGGGCAAGGTAATCCTTGCTGTTCTCTCTACTGAAATCATGCAGATTCCACAAAATGTGCTCGATTTCTACGGCTGACAAGGATGGCTGCTCGCGACGGTACTCTGTCCATCAATAAAATATAGTGTAGTATAATGTAAATTGACGCTACACCCATTGATTGGTGGCTAAGTACGTTTCTCAAAAACGGTTTTGTCAAATAGATCCGAACACAAGCAAGAACACAAACACATGAGGAAGAATAATGAACCATGTAGAGTTCATCCCACAGTCACCCCGTTATTGTTTCAAGTAGCTAGTTTAAGTTATTTCCTACGCCTAAAATTATGAACGTGTATAAACCTATTATACTGTTATAACTTGCCAATGAATAAGAAGTCATTTAGCGATAATGTTACACGAGACAACTACATCACTGGATGCTGAAACAAGAATTATGTGAGCGAAGAATGAAAAAAATAATCAGTATGACTCTACCAGGATAACGCAAATTAGAAGTATCAAACAACGATTGAAAACGGTAATTTGAAAACAAAAACAAAAACAAACAAACAAGCAAGTGCTCTACTAATTTCATTTTTTTTATTCTTTAAGGTTTACTTTTACTTTACTTTACTTTTACTTTACTTTACTGGTTTACTTTTCAAGTCGTCAATATTTTGCGTAAGGCCCTTCATTTCCATTGCCATCGTTAAGACCTTCCACTGGTAGTCTCTTGTGCAGGATGTCTTCCATCTGCACAACTTCTGGTACACGCTCTTGGCTGTTACTGCCCTATGTTCCTCATCCTTGCTTTCTAGTAGGTTGTCAGCAGTACTGTTTAGACCGTTTATGTCCCCACTCGTGTTGCCGTTGTGTGCGAGTTGCCACAACTCAACGAAGGTGATCGGTCCACCTGACAGAAAAAAGGAAAATAAACCATTGATATGCCGATTTATTCAGATGATTTTGAGCATGAGAAAGAAATAACACTGTTCATAAAGTACAGATATGATGATTTAAGGATAATCTCTTCCAAATAATCTAGATATACTGAATATTCATTGTTTCATTCGTACAGGCGTTTAGCTCAAACACTTAAAGGATACTAATACAAAATGTTTCCTACCGCAGCAAACGTCTTCAGCCAAGGATTCAAATCCACTCCTTTCCAGCGTGCGGCTGAGAAGAATAAGAGGGTTTGTCGTGAACTTCCCTTTGCTCCATGTCTGCAGGTCAACAACAGCAACCTTTCTTGCATCTCGCTTTCCTGTCAAACTGAATTTCTTCTCCGGTGTCATGATTTGTTCCAAGAATTTTCCTATTCCTTCTTCGTCCTTGAAGCTCCATATAATGCACTTTAAGATGTTCTTGTCAAGTTTATATGACGGGTCCGTTCGATGCACATGTAAATCTTAACAGATAAACAACAACAACAAAAGTAAAAAAAACACAACAACACACGAATGAATATGTGTAAATGAAATATAGCAATGTTATCAAATAACAGTGACTTTACGAACATGTTTGGAAGTAACGACATGCTGGAATTATTACACTAATTCAGCCTTTCTTGGATTATTTTCTTTCTCTCTGTGTACACACTTCTCAGGAATAGTATTCATGTTCTTATATACTTATATGTTTTTTGCATGTAAGTGAATAATCGTACTTTGGTATCATTTGAAGTATTTCTGTAATCATTAAATTTAAGTTATTTTTGGTGTGAAATTATTTGCATTATAATTGAAATTTCCAGATTTTGGGCTGTGCTTGGTTATTTGTTGCATTGTTTTTTGAATTTACAAATTCTCGTTGAAATCATGGCAAAACCCAAAGCATTGAATGCGGGTTTTACAATCGAACGACCTGTGATCAATACTTACAACTGCTGTTATACATGATTGCAATCAAATTTTGGCGACTGTGGACATCTACTTGGATGTAGTGTACTTGGTGACAGCTTTGGTGCCCTCGCTGATTATTAATCAGCCATAACTTCTGTTAGCGCAGTGCTTAAAACGCACCGACTACTACTTACGAAATTAATCGATCAAAAGAGGTCTTTCGATATAAAATACATTTAGGAATAAATATCGTAAATAATCACATAGAGAGAACAGGAGCATGATCTTGATGTTTACAAAGTAACAATGTTTACTCAAAGGCTTATTGCTTAAGTACAGGAAATCATGTTAGAGAAATCAGCTGAAATTACTGGAAGTGTTTTTATACTTGGTTTTCCAGAAAACCCAGCGTGTTACAACGTGGTTTATTCGTATTCAAAACACATATTTTCTGTCAATAACTGTCACTGAAAAGAAAGGAAAGAATCAGCTTTTGAGATATATCGCCGTGCCGTTCACGTGTCTCATGTTCTACGGATAAACGAGTCTCGAATATACACAGTGCCCTAGTAATACTGTGATCATATATGTCGCCACTAGATATTGCGCACACTCATGTTTCGTCAAAAGCTTTAAAAGAAGCTTATGGATACATATTACACTGCGCACAATGCGAACTTCTCTCGAGTCTCGTGCACTGTATTGTACATTGTGTTAGACTAATCAGTGATTTGCGAAACAATTTAGATGACATGAGATTATGTTATTCACAGGTATACATGGCACTCATATAACATATTACGAAACGATATTAAAACCATTAACGTTTATTAAAAGGACGTATCATTATATGGCAATTCAGAAACATACAAACTCCCGTCAAACATCTATACATGTTATTCTCTCTCATCTAAACGGTAAGTACTGTTTCAAACCTTCAAGAAAGTCAGCTGCTGATTTCAACCCCTTCTCCTTCAACATTGCTTTGAAGATAACATTCTGGAAAAAACTTGGGCACTTCTTTTTCCACTTGCATAGCTTCTTGTACTCCTCCTCGATGTAAACTGGAGCCTCCTGAGAACTTTGAGGGAGTTTGAGAAGTGCGTTCGTAACCGGAATAATTTCCTCCAACTGTCCTCGACCCTCAAGAAATCGCAGAGTATGCCACAGTTCCAGAAATGACACTTGTGTGTCTAAATGAAAAAATAAAATGAACATAACACAGACACAAACAAAACAAGAAAGTAGTGTAAACAACTTCCACACACACAAATAGTACACACACACGATTTATGTGCATGGTTGCATACTTAGTATTCTTGCTTACTCTATAGTATGTGCAGTAGTATAAAGGCAGATAGAAAATCACCCAAGATTCCTTTCAAATAGAACTCAGACCTGGACAAAATTTAATATGTGCTAAATGTAGCTCAGACAAAATAACAATTATATGGCAAATCACATCATCTGAAAAATCATTCGGAATTAAATTATCTTTGTCTCGTAAAAGAAAACAACAAATTTGAAAGTTATATAGTATGTACTAGGTGTTACAAAAACAATTCCCATTTTTGATCCTTAATAGTTCTTAACTATATACACGTAACACTGACATTGGTATGACCAACAGCTGAATAATGTTCAAGTTTGTTGGAAGTAATTTAAAAATCATAGCATAAATCAGTTTTATCAAATTCAAGATTTATTCCTAAGTTAGATTTCAGATTTTGTTCTGTTTTCAACCCTCTGTACAAAATTTAGATTTTGCACAGGGATCAACCGGTGTGTATGGGAGTGTGTCTTTAACACCCTGACAATGGTCCTGAACAATGCCTGGAATTGGAATGCTCTATGACATATTCATTAGAAACTCCTCTATCACAGCTAGTCTTTATTCATCCAGTAATGTAGTGTATGCAAGCACATAAAAACATATTATATTATTATGCTCATTTTTTCATGAGTACGCATTTTACCTTTGCCATGAATTCAGACTAGCAGTGCCCAGGGCAATCCATCGTGAATTATTAATAAAGCATTCACCTGCCTTGGAGCAAGAGTCCAGAAGCCTAGTCAGCAGAGTTCTGAAAAGATGGTGTTCATGCCTCATGGTGTTCGTGTCTATTGTTCATGGTCATTGTAAGCACAAACTCACATACACATAATTTGTTTTTGTGTAAAGTTCAGTTTTGTACAGAGGGTTCAAATTTGACTAGAATGTGGAACTTAAATATAAAGTTAATCATGGATTTAGCAAAACTGATTCATGCTCTCATATCCAAATCACCTGCAACTAAATTTTACACTATTCAGCTTTTACTCATATCAAATATAGTGTTATTTAGACAGTATTTAAACTTAAGGTCATACACAAACACATAATCACACACATGGTTTTACATGCTCCAGCGATAAGATTTCCAACGAAGTTGATTATGTGGCTATAAAAAAAAAGGAAAAGGAAAATAAAAAAGTTAAATATGTCGTTCAGGTATCACACACACACACATAAAACAAAACACAACAAAACAAAAACCTGTAAAAAAGTCTGCTGCAAGCTTGTCACATCCAGCATTTTCAAGAGCAAAATCCAGTTCGATGATTGGATTAGTCTGGAAGGACTGTTGGTTCCATTTAACCGCAGTTTGGATAGCGTATTCCACGGTGAATTCCCCTTCCTCCTCATGTTTGCTTCCGACAAGCTCTCGCAGAAACTTCCTTAGTTCTGTCACCTCGAGTTTTTCGATCAAAGCTTTAAACACCTGAGGGTCCAGTGTTTTTCCTACGTCGTTTCTACATTCTGGAGTAATACACAAATAATGATTTAAAAAAATACATCGAGCATGTCAAATCTCATATAACTTTGTGCTAGGAATATTACGTATGATAATAATATTGTACCGGGCCCCCCAAAAGAGAGTATATTGATAGTTATGTTTAACTACAGTGATTACTTTCGATGGCATTGTGCATTATTCATACATGTCTCAAGAATAGTCATTTCTGATTGATGGTGGTACACTAGATTACAGACTCAAATTAGTTCATGGTATTACCATGAACTGTATACCATAAAACCTTGAAAAGTATCAGGTTATTGACAGTCGAGAACCAGCGAAACGGCAGTTTTCAAAGATTATAGAGATTCATTCTGTCAGCACACGAACAACATTTTGATAAAGGAATCCTTCATTTTTTGGTGAAGTTGTCAAGCATTTTACGTTAATACGCATAGTTACACAGTCAGTTAAACAGTTAGCCTTTTGATTTCATCCTATTTATTTTATTTGATGTACAGTAGTTTTATGAATAAATGGTTACACATAATAAATGAACATATAGAGTATGTACATGCAGCTTTATGTAATCACTTTTATATATAAAAAGGAAGTATACCATCGATTGAACCGAAACCCTATTGCTATAACTAAAACAAACCCTTTTTGATAAAGGAATCCTCGATTTTTCTTTTAAATTGTCAAGCATTTACGCTAATACGCATATTTACACAGCCAGTTAAACAGTTAGCACCTTGATTTCATCATCATTTTCTCGTTACTTCATGTACAATAATTTTCATGAATAAAATGTATGGATACATAATTATACATTATGTACATGCAGCGTCATGTAATTACATTTATTAAATAAAAAGAGAAGTATAGCATCAATTGAACCTAAACCCTGTTAACAAAGCAAACGCTTTTTGATAAAGGGATCCTTGTTTTCCTTTTTTTTTTGACGTTGTCGATCATTTAGGAATACGCATACTTACATAGCCAGTTAAACAGTGAGCATCTTTATTTCATTCTCATTTTGTCCTTTTGCTCATTTGATGTACAGTAGATTCATGAATAAAATAATTGGATACTCATAATAAATGAACGAATACAGTATATATACTTGCATCTTTATGTATTCACATTCACTAGCATCGATTGAACCAAAACCCTATTACTAAAGCAAACGAGGAAACGTGAAATACACATTTTAAGCATTTTATTTTTAGAAGAACTTCCTAAATGACAAGAAAAGATGATGATATTGTATATAGGCCAATGGAATAATTCATAATGATATTAACACCAGAATGTTATAAGAAGAAAATGGTTTTCCTACCGTCTATGTAGTGAGCAGCTGAAGAGAGTTCATGAGCTTCTAATAGTGACATTAACAAGGCCCTTTGGTGTTCATGATTTTCTTCGTCCCGCTTCCAACGGCAGAGAGATTGGTACAAATCCTTTGCTGTTTGAGCCTCTCCTTTCTGTAACGCGTCCTCCTCCAACAATTCCTCACATATCTTAGAAATCTGTTCCAGATAGTTTGGGCGGCCAGGAAAGTGAACAAGCTCCCAAAGCTCAACAAACGATAATCGCCCCCTATCTGGAGAAAAAAGAACCACACACACATACATACACATAACTACAAACACATTAGTTTATGTTATTATTCTTTGAGCGCACTATATATAATGAGACAGTATATCGATTCGGCTTGTTTGCGAAATGAAGAATAAGTAATATTATTCCCCGTTGTATTGCGTTTCTCGTAATCAGTTTGAGTGACATTAAATGAGAAAGAAAGAGATGTTTTTTTTTTCTCCAGCTTTAACCAAAGAAGAAAAAAGAGATTGGGTATTTTAGAGGCCTGAAAACTGAAAGAGGACTAAAGGTCCAAGTCCACTAAAGATTTGTACTGTTCATTGTCATATCGAAGTTAAATTGGGTATTTGGTATACTTAATATAAAAGTAATGCATGTCACTTTTGCATTTACAAATATCAGTATCATACAGATATGCAATTTCATTTTATAGATGTTTTTAATGTAAATATTTAATCATACTCTACCAATACCTGTTGAAGGTTACAGAGAAAAACTACTTAAAGTCTATTGTGTTATTTCCTGTGCACTATTTATTTGTGATTTTTTTTCTCTTCTATGACGTAGAAGAGGTATTTGCATTGGCAAGTGAAGTTTAATATTGAAAATCCAATGGTAATAAAATTTGAAAACATTAGGTCTATATTAAGTTTGTATTCCAGGTTTCATCGACTTTACAAACAGACGAATGTAAAATATATATTTTGTCTCGACATGCCATGTGAAAACATTAGGAAAGTGTGTACCGCACAAATGGGGCATGCAAATTTAGTGTCAAGCCCTGCTCAAAATCAGAAAAATATCATGTAAAGGGTTATTATCAAGTTTTCTTGAAAACGAGGTGTAGGAAAATAGCGAAACGTACAAGTAAAGGAGAAAACTTCCATGAAATATTGAAAAAAATTGGTATGAAGAAAAAAAAATCAAAGTTTATTTAATGGAAAATTTTACCCTTGAAAGCGATACTAATAGAAATTGGACTCATCAATTATTAGGAAATTTTACTTATATTGTGTTTTTGACTCTCTCGACCATTTTAAAATCGCTTTTAATCGAATAAACTTAGAACTCCTTCTAGAATAGTATACTGTCTAACATTTCATCAAGGGGTTTCTAAGTATTTCGATTGAATTTTCAACGAATTGTTCATTGGTGTGTATATCTCTACCTATCTCTTTCTTCTTTTTCAACCTTCTTATGTACAATTATGACTGCGATGTATGCTATTCTTTTTATAATTACGTCCCTCTGCGCCTCAGAATAGGATACTAGATCGAAGGCGCATTAGAAATGCTGTACTTATTATTATTATTATGTGACAAAAATCAAAAGCTGAATCCTCACACCAACGAATGCTGTAACATCTTGAATTCGGTGTTTGGTGGTCAAATAACAAGCAATTAACTGTTTCTTTTGTTTAATCAGCAAGGACATAATTGTAGACCTAATTCTTATGGTTGTCTTTTTCTTTATAGTCCCAGCCAGTTTATGGGAATTCTTGTTATTTTTCAGCGTTTTTTTTTTTTAAAGGAACTTAACTAGTTCTATATGTTACCTATGAAAAACTGCCGATCAGTTGGGATGCACCCTGCATGTTCAGCGGCCAGGCACAGGGAAATCAGTGGATTGCGTTTGTGACTTGCCTGCTTCCAAAGTTTCAGGGATGTTATGGCATCTCTGATGGATCTCTTTTTATCTCCCTCCTTTCCCGGACGCAAAGGTGACACAGGCTCATCCTGGAATCTAATGAGCTCTTGCCTTATCTTCTCGGCTTTATCTATATCATTGATGCTCCACATCAATCTTCCTATGATACTGTTTGAAATCTTGCAGCGTCTCTCGTTGCGAAATTCTATGTGGAAAAGTCAATCACTAACCAAAACATCATTTCAAACTCATTCATTTTATTAGTAAAGCTTACTACATAAAGAGGGAAAACCTTTCAAAAGCCGGTTTTAGTACACCATGAAACTAAAAAACAAGAAAGACAAACAGAACAAAAGACCTTAGTATCGCAAGTTCACCTTTCATGCATTCTTGTAGACAAGCACCTGAAAACATTCCAAACTTCCGGGCTCCAAAGGCAGGGCGGGGGGGGGGGGGGGGGGCATCTGATGTGCCATTAACAAACTTGAAACTGCAGCCATCAATTACCACTTAGTCATAATTTTAACATACTTCTTCTACTTCCGATGGCAGAGAAGATTTAAAAATGAGGGGGGCATCGGATTTAATTTGACTAGATTTGATGTTTTTGTCCCACACCTGTAACATAAATAGGATGATGCAATCGAAAGATCATAAGACTAGACATAACTTCGTAATTACAAGAGAGCACAAAAGTCCATTTTACAAACATGAAACGTGGGGGACATTATGCTAAAAAGCAAAGCTTGTATTGTATACGTTCCTAGATGAAAATTTTGGTCTTAAACATACCTTCTTGCAACGAAAACTATGAAACAACGAAAGTACAAATAGAAAATACGAGATAATACGCTGACAAGATTCCATGCACCCTAGCGACGTAGTTACGTAACTGTAACAATGTGAAAGAAACACATGATGCCTAATAATCTATGAATAAGCCAGTTCGTAGTTCCACTTTGCGCATGAGCAGAAAAAGGTCATTGGTACCAAAGCGCATGATGTTTCTTTAAATTCATGGAGACAAGCATCTGTCATATGTGACTCTGTACCACAAAACGAACATAAAGTCGCACACACTGATTTTGCGTGCGGACTGAAAATAAGTGAAATGGGTCAACCAAGCCGATCTTGACTTTTTCATATTATTTCTGAAAGAGCAGGACTTCTTTTACATTATGCCAAAATTTAGTATCATAAAACGGGCGGGGGAAGTGTGTTTTTAGCAGTTTATATCGAACATTTTTGGTAGAATAGTGTGATTAGGTGTGTCTTTAGAATCCCTTTTTCATTTCTGAAAAACCTTGTCCACACTCTTCACTTTCAACTCTAATAACTTTTGAAAGAATAGGGCTATTGCATTGGAAGTTGGCATTTATTATGGGCAGAATGTGTTAATGAGGCATGCTTGATTTCAGTTTAATCTGATAATCCCTTCATAGTTATTACTCTGGTGGTTTACTTCCTATTCTTTTTTCCCATTCATCGTACAGCCAGCACGGTTTGGTAAAGACTAAGCGCTTTCGCTAATAGACGTTGTACTTCAGAGCCTCTTTTCTCATTTCACACTTTTCCTGAGTGCGTGCTTTCTTTCCAATATTTAGATAGGTTAGGAGAGTCCATCTGATTTGAGTTATACATCATTTTTAATCTTAAAGTCTGTTCTTTCAGAATGTGGTCTTAACTAAAAATTCATGTCTGGCGACTTTTTGTTTGTTTTGTGGTGCAGGGTCACATATAATGATTGTTCATGCAATCCTTGTACATGATACTTGCCATTACATCCACCTGACTGCAAACCTGGCATTTGGCAATACGAATATAAACATGTTTTATTGCATTCAATACAAAACAAAGAAATGGATGCTTCCCCCGAGGGTTGTTTGACCATTCTGTTCACCTGGTCTCGCTGTGCAAGATCATTAAATTTTGTTTAACACGAATTTAATAAATTGTTACGCCGGGCAAACCTACCGGTATGTATTATGTTGCTTTGAATGTGAGTGAAGTGCCTAACCAACTAAGAAAATAGAAAGGATCATTTGTACCAACGTGCACATGAGCTAATTACGAACTGGCTTATTCAGGAATAATCTTGACATGAACATGAGGTACTATAGACGTGGACTAGTAACGAAGATCTTTCTTTGATCCCCTCATCACCGCCGCAAACTGATTATGTGCAGCTAAATTAGTATAATCAGGTGCTTGGATAATGACGGTTCTGACATCGTGCATCGACACTGACCAAAGAACCATCTCCCTTATTGCGGCCTTATTTTGCTGAGGTGCCTTTTCAGACTCTACTGCCTGTGAATAAATACCGATGAACGGAAGCAGCATGGCAGTTTTCCTGGCACAAAATTGAAAATTACTGAAGTGAACACTTGTGGACAAGCATGGCTTAAGCATGGCGTAACATGGCTTAACCCTAACTAGGCCGGGCTATTTAGGTAGTTGATAGAGCCGGGGGGGGGGGGGGGCTCCCAGGCCCCCCCCCCCCTCCAGATCTCGGCCGTCGACCGCGCGATCGCAACGAAAATTGGCACACACATTGCCTATGATGTAATCTAAAATACTATGAAGTTAATTTTTCAAAAAATTATCATTTATGCTAAATTATGCTAACTTATGCATAATGATGCATGAAATCAGACTATTTGGTATAAATCACAAAATAAAGCTCAAAACAGGCACATTTTTTGTGTAAATATTCTTTTTAGTGTCCTTAGCAAATGTAATTAAAAAAATTGTGATATCAGAAAATTTTTTAAAGTATTTTATTGTTTTTTTAATTTCTTATGTATTTCATTGTTTTTTCGATGAAATTTGTTCACGACATCGCTCCGAACAAGAAAATATGTTATTCATTGATTTTAATCAATAAAACATCAAAATAATCATGCTTTTTTGAAATTTGCCTGCAAGCACAGTTTGCATTGCAATTGTACACGAATTCACGTTTTTGAGCAATTTTTGGTCTGACATGCATGTACATATTTATGCGTAACTTCGGAACCGCGCACCCGGGCGTCGCAAATTTGGTGTCAAAAGATGCGGGAGACTCGAAAGAAAAAAGTCATGTAACGTCGTGGCGATAGCTTTTTGCGATTGCGATACATCGCGCGGAACGTCGAGGGAGGCCCCCCCCCCCCCCCCCCGGCCTAGTTAGGGTTAATGATAGGACATAATGTCATCTACGGTTAATGTCCATGTTAACTCTGGAACAATGTGCAAAAAATGGGGAAAATAGATTAAAAATCACATACAACCTGCCAAAAATAATTGCTTTCTCTAGTAAAGTGTGCGCATCTCACAAATGAAATTATTTTCAATAATTTCTCAATGCACACTACAGCTGCACATGCATTTTTCTTGATTTAAGAGATTAATTAGGTTCTGCGCTTGTAGTTTTTAGATTTCTTAAAGCTCTGTCTTGTTTTATCCAGGATGGCTGTCGGCAGTAATGATAAGATCAAAACAGGAAAGCATGATTAAAATGCTTTTGTGCCACTTTTGACGGAAACATATCAGAATTGATTAAAGGGATAGTACAGTATTGGTGGGGATGAGAATTGGGCTTTTAAATTTTTGCGAGATACCAAGAAAACAGGTATTATATAGTACAGAGCATACCATTTTAAGAGGAATTCAAAGTTTATTTGATGAAAATCAGGTTTGGAATGACTGAAACATCCAAAAACAAAGTAAAACAAAGCGATCGTGATAAAGTGTGGGTCCCACACTTTAGTAGAATCGCTCTTTTTTTGATATCTCAGACATTTCAAAACCAATTTTCATCAAATAAACGTTGAATTCCTCATAGAATTACATAAGAGGTTTGTGATTATCTCACCAAAATATGTTAGAAACCTGAAATTAGGTGTCAACCAAAACTATACGATCCCTTTAATGAGCAATGAACGCCCATGGTAAGACAGACGAAAAGCAACCCGAATACCTAATGATAATAATAATAATAATAAAAAAAAAAACGAATCTTGATAAAGAAAGTAGATACAGTTGGGATGAAGTTAGATGCTATGATTAAACACAGGGAATTTTATTTGACGTTTCAAACAATTCCTTGATAACAACTCAATGATGTTAGAGGCAAGATATATCATGAACAAACTTGAAACTACAGGCAATTAACACTTAGTCATAAAATTAACTTATATTTATCACTTCCGATGGCGGAGAGGATAAAAAAAAACCGTGTAAGTTATTGCTTAAAGCACAGGCACAAACTCGTATAATAAAAGGTCTAGCTCGAGCGATTGCTTAAAAATAATAGGCCTATAAAGTTTTGGTACCTCTAAAGTTTCCCTGAATTTCCTTGTCTTAGTTTGTGATTCAGGTTAAAGTACCTTTCATATAACTAACACTATGAGACTTACTCGCCCAAAGTGCTCTCATGTCTTAGTAATCATGCAATAATGGTTTCGTACCAGAGCCGTTTACTAGTATGCGACGCCGTACGGCGGCGGCGAGGTGGTACACGTATTGTACGAAACCATTATTGCATGATATCTGCGACTAGCAGCCCCATACGCATAGCTGCAACTGCGACCTGCAGCCCCATACGCATAGCTAACTGCGACCAGCAGCCCCATAGATATGTATGGCTAAATGGGGCTTCGCATTGTAGCATTCAGAATCATAAAAGATTTAGTATCGCGGGTAAATATCAACTTAAAATTCAAAAATTTCTTCAATTTGAAGACTTACCAGTTAAGTTAATGTATTGAAAACAGGCTTTGGGCAACGTTTGGTTTTGCCAAATTGATGACTGAATGTGACTCGGTCGAGAGGACCTTGGGAGAGCTACACTGAATTGACGGCCAGCGCATGCGCACACAGACATCTTATTTGAAATTTATGCGCATGTGATGTGTGCGCATGCGCTGGCCGTAGTATTCAGTGTATGTAGCTCTCCCAAAGTCCCCTCGACCGAGTCACATTCAGTCATCAATTGGAACAGAAAGGAACTATTGGCAAAACCAAACGTTGCCCGAAGCCTGTTTTCAATACTTCAACTTAACTAGTAAGTCTTCAAATTGAAGAAATTTTTGGATTATAAGTTGATATTTACCCGCGATACTAAATCTGTCATGATCCTGTATGCTACAATGCGAAGCCCCGTTTAGCTATGCGTATGGGGCTGCTGGTCGCAGTTAGCTATGCGTATGGGGCTATTGGTCGCAGATGTCATGCAATAATGGTTTCATACAATACGTGTACCACCTCGCCGCCGCCGTAGGGCGTCGCATACTAGTAAACGGCTTTGGATGGTACGAAACCATTATTGCATGATTACTAAGACATGAGAGCACTTTGGGGCGAGTAAGTCTCACAGTGGTAGTTATATGAAAGGTACTTTAACCTGAAACCCAAACTAAGACAAGGAAATTCAGGGAAACTTTTGAGGTACCAAAACTTTATTATCTTGAAATCCATATGCGTATATTAGGTGTTACATAAAATACTTCCAACTTCTGATAATTAATAGATAGATATAGATATAAATATAGGTAATAGATATGAGCAATAGCTGAATAGTGTACAATGTTGTTGGAGGCAATTAGAAAAATGATAGCATATATCAGTCTCATTAAATTCAAGATTTATTTTTACGTTATGTTTCAGATTTTACTCTTTTTTTCAACCCTCTGTACAAAATTTTGATTTTGCTCATGGGTTGATTGGTGTCTATGGAAGTGTGTGGTTAATGCTCTGACAATGAATTTTACCATGAATGAAATTTACCATTAATTCAGACTAAAAGTGCCCAGGGCAATCCATCATGAATTATTAATGAAGCATTCATGTGTGCCTTGGAGCAAGAGTCCAGAAGCCTAGTCAGCAGAGTTCTGAAAAGGGGGTATTCATAGTATTCATGTCTATTGTTCAGGGTTATTGTAAGCACACACTCACATACACGTCATTGGGTTTTGTGTAAAGTTCAGTTTTGGACAGAGGGCTAAGAATTTTGACCGAAATCTGGAATTTAACTTTGCAGGTAATCATGGATTTAACAAAACAAACTCATGCTTTCATATCCAAATCACCTGTAACTATATTGTACACTATTCCACTGTTAGTCATTATATCGTTACAGTGTTATCTTATGTATAGTTATCGAACTAACAAGGATAAAAAATGGGAATGTTTTTTTTTTTTGGTAACACCTAGTACTTTTGCATGTTCTTTTACTTTACACTTTGCTAGTCCCGCACAAGCAAACGCTTTCGTTCACAACAAAAAGGAGGCCAAACATGTGCGAACACAAGAACGAAGGCGGGTGTGACACCATGTATTTGAACGGGCGTGTGTGTGCGAAAACATTTCTTGACATAGGAAAGTACTTATGAAGGGACACTCAGAAATGCACAACCACAGACGCACATAACGTTATATACATTAAAGGGCCCTTTAAATCCATATGAAGAGTTTGTTTGCAAAAACCGATAAGTCCATTTTTGAAGATTATGAAGTACGATCTCTGTCAGAAAGTACAAAATAATACCTTTTAAATGATATATTGGTCACTACACATAAAGATATATTTTTGAAGTTATGGTAAAAAGAAGCAAACAAATTCTAATTATTCTCTTTATTTTTCTTCACCTTTAATCGCAAATATCTCCATTTGACATATATGGACTTATCGGTTTTTGCAAACAAACTCTTCATATGCATGTTGATTTGTGTTGATTTATGATATCCTCAACATCACTTTTGCGGTTAAATGAATATCTATAGAAACATTCCATATATTTGTAACAATTTTTTGTTCTATTTTTCTTCCAATTACTTGGGAACGCCCATAAAAAAAATATTCCAAACCAATATTCCTCAGATGACCTCATCTGTCAATCATTGCTTAAGTACTGAATTGTTTAAGAAAAGACATTGAAATGCACCTTCCCCCTCGACTTAGCATAATTTGAATGATTCCTCGCTTTGTCTTTTGTTAGTTACATTAATATCACAGACACATGCAAGTTACACACAAGTTTTATACCTTCGAAATGTTCTGCCTCCTCGGTCATCCCTTTGGCCTTCAAGACTGCCAGTAGAATATCTTTCTGATATTCCCCGCTTTCACACTCCTTCCACTGACACAGAGCATCGTACACACCGTACTTCGTGAGAGGAGTTTTCTCGTGGTTGCCTTTTGACTGGTCACTATGCAACACACTGAGCAGTGACAATACTTTCGCCAGATGGTCTTCTTCAGATTTGAACTTCACTAACTCCCAGAGCTCCACATAGGATACAGGACCGTCATCTATAAAGAAGCATGATTTTCATCCCCGTAATCACCACGAAAAGAATAGAAAATTTTGAAAAAATAGTACTCATTTGTACTGTCAAATGCAATATGCGATACAAAATGTTTACTTCGATCAGTTGTGGCCACTTTTAGCTGTTGTCACATTATATTCATATTTCGTATTTATGGTGGAGCACGACCATATAATCACTACTATGTTCTCGTTTGTTTTCACGTTTTGCAACTCTGTTGTTTACAGAATGTTAACTACAATTATCACACTTCTTGTTTTAAACTAACGACCACAAGATCCGAAGGATTATTGTAAATAGAGTTGATAACAATAGTAATAATAATAAGTTATGATAAAATGAATCCTTGATATTAAAACCGTCAGTATCTAAACATGTAACTGATTTTCATGAGAAAGACAGAAAGAAGAGTGATGCTACTGCAACATTGCATGGTTTTCCCTATATATCTAGAGTACAAACATCATTGACAAAGTGAGATGGCAGTTTCACACAATTGGTCAAAAATGAAATTACAGGTTTGTTAAAAATGAAATTACAGGTTTGTTATGACATGAGTATCTATTAGGTTTGATTTATATTGATGGCTAAATTGTAACCCACACACGGGTGAGAGCATAGTTTCTGTCCCTAATCTGCGCCTTTTTCTTTTGATGAACATTATTTCATTAAAAGAAAATTTTTTTATCAAATTAATGCCCGAAAAATTCATCATAAAGGAAAATGACATTTTACAAATAAGGCTTACCTTACAAACAATATCTATGAAAATACATGTTTTTGCTAAAAGCACCACAGGAAAATCTCTGTATGGGACTATACATAAACATTGTAGAGATGGTTCACAATTATGCTGTGCAACGATATAAATACCCGAAAATTTGTTTTCCGTCTCTGAAGATACTAGTCTATAAATCAGGTAGAAAACTTCGAAGGCTATAAATAATGATATGTGAAAATCATTATTTAATCATGCATCTGCAGTTAACAACAAAATTATTCATACCCCTGGGAAATTTTTAGTCTTGAGCAGATTTCTTGCAAGACAAGGATGGATTGGCAGTGATTGGGTGTTATATCCCAACATTTTTATTGTTATGCAAATGAGGTGAAACTGGAATTAATGTCAATATATAGAGGACGAATAAGAGTAAGCAGTTAACACCAAATCACCAATACTCCATCCGTCACTTGTAAGAAATTTGCTCAAAACTAATAATTTCTCAGGGGTAAGAATAATTTTGTTGTTATCTGTACATGTGTGTATATATATATATATATATATATATATATATATGTATATTTATTTTTATTTATTTATTTTTTTTTTTTGGGGGGGGGATAGCATGGTATTTTTCAGTACATCGCAGGTGCTAAAGCATGAACCCGTGTCATCAGAGGACCATACCGACATGAGTGGAAGGCAATGGTGCTCGAAAGTCTTCACTTACCACTTTGTGGTGTTGATTTGACAGTGTATCTGGTGACATTATTGACATTGAACTTGTATGAATTTAACAATGTCACTACATGGTGGTGATTTGACATTTTTGGTGCTGGTATGACAACCACCCAGTGTGAATAGCCGACGACACCAACTAGTGTTGCTGTTGTGTAAATGCGTTCGCATTTTATTTATAGATTTTATTATTATCATTTTTTTTTTTTGGGGGGGGGGGCAGGGAGTTTAAGTGCTCTACCAGGAAGTAATGGTTCGCGTTGTTGAAGTTCAAATTAACCCCCCCCCCTTAAAGAAATAAATGCCTACATAACAAGAGCTCAATGTTTTTAAGTAACTCTCAGAGGTGTTGATTTAACACCGCGGTTAAGCACTGAAAATGTAACAGCAGTTCGATGTCACACATTAACACTCAAGTTTTTGCAGTGCACGATCGGGTCTTCTATGGCTTCCATTACCTCTGAAAAAACTCCGGTCAATAGGGGTGCATTCAGTATCTTCCATTGCCAAATTCAGCAGAACCAGAGTATTTGGACTCGTATTTACTTCATGCCAAGAGTTCAATAATTGTATTGCCTTAAAGTAAACGTCGGTCCCATGCATTTCGAAGTTTCCTAACCGATCATCAGTCTGATGACAAATGCCGAGGTTTTCCAAAATCTCCTTTATTGTCTTTGTGTTGTCGATTTCCCATATCAATCTCCTCATCATATTGTTGGGAATCCGTTGCTCCTCAGTACCATTCCGGAAAACTTTACAAAGAAAAATGAAATGAATAGAAAAAAAAACACACCAATGAGTAGAATAAACAACACGAGCGAACAAAAACAAAACATACATAAAAGCAATAAGATGATACAACAATGAAATAAAACATAGATTCACATCGGCACAATCTCGAAATTCACTATATTATACAGCTAAGGATATTGAAATGGTATGAATTATTTTGACTTTATTCGAATTTCTTACGTAAAGCATCCCAAGTAATTGAAGATTAAGGCTGATAATTATAGTGATCTGTTTAGAAGTCTTGAAGAAATTAATCTATAGATATATAGATAGATTGATTCCATGACATAATCTCTCAGGAATACATCAGAAACAATTATGAATATTAACAATGGACTGTTAAAGAGAAATATCAATCAATTCTCGGAAAAGTACTCTAAAAGCTCCCGTAAAAAAAATAAAATAAAGTGAATACCCTAAATCAATATCTTTATTTACCTTTTAATTTTTTCACATCATTCTTAAGACCGCACTTTTTCAGACATCTGAAGAGGTCTTTCAGCTGATTCTGTCCTCCGTATTCATCCTTCCACTTACACAACAAAGAGTACAAATCTATTCCAGATCCTGCTTCAATGTCCCTAGGGAGATTTATTCCTACGAGTTCACTGACTGCTCTTTCAAGACAGTTAGATTGAACTAGTTCTTTTCCTGATAACATGTGCCAAAGCTCTACGAAGGAAACCAGGTGACCTGTCAAACAACAAGACGAAGATATATATATATATATATATATATATATATATTATTATATGTATATATATATTATGTATTATGTATATATATATATATATATATATATATATATATATATGTGTGTGTGTTTATACACAAAAATTAACATAGTCTACAAGTGGGTGCGTACACAGACAAAAAAAAATATGATTCTCTATGAATTTCAATTCAAATCATTGATGTGCTTCTTATTTAAGAGCCATCAGTAAATCGAATAGGGATTTGAATTGAATGAGATAAATTATTGTTTATTATCTATCTTCGCAGTCAAATGGCTGCATCGCGTCTAATTTTCAATGAAGGAAGTATAATGATACTAGTCTTCTGTCTACACTTCTAATATGGCTAATAGTCTCGGTTGGTTTGATCTTGAATGTATCGATTGATCTAGGCTTTTTGTTTTTACTTGTCTCGTCTCTTTACTTGTATTTCTGTTTCCTCCCTTTCCCCTTCTCCACTTCTTTTTTCATCCCGCACACTTGTAGTTAAGTTTTCACCTATTTTTTTTTTCTGTTAAGTGCCCACATTGTACAAGCATAGTCTTTTGAGTGGGTAACTCCACATTTTTTTCGCAGAATGTATAAATGTGTTAATATGAAAAATGCCTAATTTTGTAATGACTATTGACAAATGTTATTCTTTGCTATCTATGTTTCATTCCTTCAAACGCACGTCGAATTTATACTTTTTGTACATTCTGTTGAAAGAGGTGAAAATAAAACCTTTGAATTGAATTGAAATGAATGATAGAATACATTCCATGAAAGACATTAATGAGAAATCGGCAAATACATGTGTATGGATAATAACACTCAATTCATAATGTAATAATAAAAAGAAATGGATTACGCGAAGAAATGATGTCAAGCTAATCATACACCGGATACACACCGTTATTCATAACCACAATTCTTTGAATTCGCAAAAGGATAGGTAAATCTTCCTATGAGATTAAATAAGCTTATTCAAGATTGTATTTGGCAGTTGACAATGGGTAGTATTAGGATTTTCTTTCAGACACAAATCGCAAGTCCTCCCCTATTAATTGATAAAATCACTGCATGTGGTGTATACAAGTCTGTCCATCTTCAGTAAACCAGTCGGAAGGGTGAATAGAATATGTCTTCTTACCTTACCAAGGGAAAAAGATACATATTATATAATTATTGGTTAACATCTATCTTAATCTTCTTTTTTTTGGGGGGGGGGGGGGAATCGTTGGGAAATCATGCATTAACATTCCCTCCCCTTGGAAAAAAAGAATAATGCATGGTGAAGGGAATTTACCAAAACAGAGTAACATACAATTAAATGAAAATAGAACAACAAATAAAACCTTTCTCCTCAAGTAATGAATGATAGCCTGAAGCACGTGATCCTGTAAAAAAACAAACGAAGAAATGCAAAATCAAAAAGGATGCGGTAAATTCACAGTTAAGCGAGAACGATGCAATATATTTTTGAAGTATCATACAAAAATACATTTCGGAAATATGACATATTTTATCTCATTGTAACGTCTGTGGTTCATATGTATGTGTATAATTATATGTAACAAAACACACACACACACACACACACACACATATATATGTATATATATATATATAATTATATATATATATATATATATATATATATATATATAACACAAAACTAGAGCACTCGCATAGGAGACCCGTTCGAGCACACGTATCCCCCGAACCCGTCTCCCATAAACCATCTGGATTACTTTTTAGGCGAGAATGTTGATTAATATGGCAACTGTCGCAGGATATAAAAAAAAAAAAATCCGACGAGAAATTAGGCTGGTATAGCCTATAAAGCAAATACAAGGAATATGACATGTCATCCTATATAACTTATAAAAAGTCATTAAAGTCATAAAACCTTTGTTAAATAGAATAACTCCCCATAAACCTCAATAGCAAGTTCGAATAACATCCGACAAGAAATGTGGCTGATAGAGCATGCACAAGAACTTTGCTTGCATCCAAGTTGGAGCACTGAGGGCATCAAAACTGTTGTGATGTAGAATGACCATCCGTTCACCGATCACTAGCAAGTCTGAATAAAATCCCATGAGAAATGAGGTTACATGTAGTATAGCACAAACAGGAAATATGATATGGCATCCTTAAAAGTCAAAACAATGAGGGCGCTGTCAAAGGAAACATTTGTTACCTAGAATACACCCCCCACACAAACCTTTATAACAAGTTTGAATAAAATCCGACAAGAAATGTGCCTTATAGAGCATAGACCATAAACAAGAAATGTGACATGGCCTTCATGTAGAATGACCAAAATTGAAGAAAATCTGAAGAGACATGTGGCTGATATAGAGCGCACACAAGAAATTTCATATGGCATCCAAGTCAGATCACTAAGGGCGCCGTAACAACAATCTGCTGTGTCCTTCAGGTAGAATGACCACCCATACACCTCCTTACCAAGTCTAAGTAAAATCCAACGAGTAACAATGAAGTTATTGCATAAATAAGCATTTTTTTTTTCAAATTTTGACATGATCAGGGTGACCTTTGACCCTGTAAAAGGTGGAACAGTGAGGGCAGCATTATCAATAGGTATAGGTGTATAGACTAATTTTGATTATGATACATTCACATACCAAATTTGAAGACACACAAGCAGACCCTGTTAAAGTTACCTTTCAATGTATAAAGACGGAAAAAGCGAGGGCATTATCACAAAGTATATATGCGTCTTCGTTTTACCATAATACACCTTCATGCCAAATTTGAAGATGTTCCAAGAAGACTTGCAGCCAATAAAGCGCTCACAAGAAAATCTCTGCCGCGGACGCGGCGGCGCAACCAGACCAAATACATAGTATCCTCCGAACTCTGTTCGGGAGATACAATTAAGGCGGTAAATCGTACGGAACAATATCATTGTTTAGGTAAAGTTCATATGTGACCCTGCACCTCAAAACAAAGAAAAAGTCGCCAGACATGAATTTTTAGTTAAGACCATATTCTGAAAGAGCAGACTTTAAGCTTTAAGATTATGTATATCTCAAATCAAATGGACTCTCCTAACCTATCTAGAATATTGGAAAGAAAGCACAAACTCAGGAAAAGTGTGAACTGAGAAAAGAGGCTCTGAAGTACAGTGTCTATTCAAGAGCTTAATCTTTACCAGACCGTGCTGGCTGTGCGATGAATGGGACAAAAAACAGGAAGTAAACCACCAGAGTGACAACAATGAAGGGATTATCTGATTGAGCTGAAATTAGGAATGCCTCATTAACACATTCTGTCCATAATTAATGCCAACTTTCAAAGCAGTAGCACTATCCTTTCAAAAGTTATTAGAGTTGAAAGTGAAGAGTGTGGACAAGGTTTTTTAGAAATGAAAAAGGGATTCTAAAGACACACCTAATCACACTATTTTTCCAAGAACGTTCGAGATAAACTGCTTAAAAACACACTTTCCTGCCCGTTTTATGATACCAAATTTTAGCATAATGTAAAAGAAGACCCGCTCTTTCAGAAAATATGAAAAAGTCAAGTTCGGCTAGGTTGACCCATTTCACTTATTTTCAGTCCTCACGCGAAAATCAGTATGTGCGACTTTATGTTCGTTTTGAGGTGCACGGTCACATATTTAAGACTTAAGTCATAAAGAAATTCTCAGGTCCCTGCTATTGAAATATGAATAAAATATCTTTAATTTTGACGATTCTTGTGTATTTCGTCAAGATTTTTGTATCTTCATGGCTATACAGGTATACAAAGCTATAAAAAAAAACACAACAAACAAATCTCATCTCAATATAAATGAAAGACGACACCGTATATCCCATTGACGATAATATTATGCGAAATTCAAGCGAAAACTATCTAGTTTCTTACAGAGATATATATTCGTGGCGTTTTTGTTGTTAGGAAATTATGTATGAGAGGGAAAATGGAATACCACTGGTGTGTATTACACACATTCTCTGCAGAAACATACAGAATTTAGTGTCCTCTTCATTTACCCACGATTACCATTGGTTATTAAGGAGTGCCTAAACCAATGTATCACAAGGAAAAGTAGAAATTACGCGGTGCGTAATATATGTCCCCGCCGGAAGTAGCATTTAGTAGCAAAATGTACAATATAGGTAAAAAGATCAAGGTCGAAGGTCAAAGAAGTCAAAGGTCAATATTCTATGTAGAAGTTTTGAAACCCTCACCTAGTGCCATCACATAAAGCAAACGAAATCGAAATCGGGTTAGAAATGGGGAAGGAGTAGCATTTTGTAGCTAATGTACAATATAGGTAAAAAATCAAGGTCAAAGGTCAAAGAAGTCAAAGGTCAAAATTCTGTGTAGAAGTTTTGAAGCCCTCACCTAGTGCCATCACATAAAGCAAACGGAATCGAAATCGGGTTAGAAATGGCGAAGGAGTAGCATTTGATAGCAAAATGTACAATACAGGTCAAAAATCAAGGTCAGAGGTCAAAGAAGTCAAAGGTCAAAATTCTGTGTAGAATTTTTGAAGCCCTCACCTAGTGCCATCACTTAAAGCAAACGGAATTGAAATCGGGTTACAAATGCCGAAGGAGTAGCATTTTGTAGCAAAATGTACAATATAGGTCAAAAATCAAGGTCAAAGGTCAAAGAAGTCAAAGGTCAAAATTCTGTGTACAAATTTTGAAGCCCTCACCTAGTGCCATCATATAAAGCAAACGTAATCAAAATCGGGTTAGAAATGGCGAAGGAGTAGCATGTTGAAGCAAAATGTACAATATAGATCAAAGGTCAAGGTCAAAGGTCACAACTGAAATTCTGTGTAGAAGTTTCAAAGCTCCCATGTAGTGCTATCATATAAAGCAAACAGAATCAAAATCGGGTTAGAAATGGCGAAGGAGTAGCATTTTGAACATTTTGATCACACACGGACGCACAGACGGACGCACGGATAGACAGACGGACGGACACACAGACACACACACGTACGGAGCCCGTTTCATAGTCCCCTGCTCGAACTCGTTCGGCGGGGACAATAACCGTAGAATCGAATGGTGGGGATGTTGAATAAATGTGACCATGCATTATGAAGACAACAAAAAGTCTCACCCAAAAATAGTGAAACAGGGACAGCGAGGTCAATCTTGTGTTTTTCATACCTTCTAATAGAGTTATTCTCCTACAATATTCCTAAGTTTTGGTTCCCGAAATGCATGGGAAAAGGTGTTTTCAACAGTTTTAATACAACACTTTTTTGAGAGTAGTGTGGACATTTATGTCCTAAAGGCCCCCTTTCGTTTCTTGAATATCCTTTGCACATTATTCACGTTTATCTCTAATAACTTTTGAAAAGATAATGCTACTTCTTTGAAAGTTAGCATTAATGATGGGCAGGATGTGTTAATACAGTAGAGCATGCTCATTTTCAGCTTAAACCCATTTGCTGTTGTGTCTCCGGCAGTTTATATCGTGATTTGTGTTTTTGTGTTTGTTTTTTCCCCATTTATCGCACAATTAGGACGGCTTGCTAAAGTTTAAGTGCTCGAATAGGCTATGTATTTCAGAGTCAGAGCCTCTTTTCTCAGTTCACACCTTTCCAGAGTGTCTGTTTTCTTTCAAATAAAAAAAAAACCTAGGAGAGTCTATTTGAATTGAGTTATACATCTCTTTAAAGCATAGATTCTGCTCTTTTAGAATATGCCCTTAACTAAAATTCCATGTCTAACCACTTCCTGTTGGTTTGTGATGCAGGGTCACAAATTGCAGTAAAAAATCATACTTTAAAAGGAAAGGAAAGTATTGGTGGACATGAGGAATTGGGCTTTAAACTTTTAAAGAGACTATACAGTACTGGTTGAGGTGAGATTCATGTTTTGAACATTCCTAAGTGAGATAATGAGAAACCTGTTATGAAATATGATAGAACATGTACTTTTAAGAAGGATTCAACATTCGATGAAAATTGGTTTTTGAATGGCCGAGATATCCCCAAAAAGTGATAATAATAAAAAGCGACACGCCATATCTTTTATTAGGATCCCTTGGTTTTACCTTTCTTTTCTTTTTTGATATCTCGGTCGTTTCAAAACCGATTTTCGTCAAATAAAATTGCATGCTCTTTGACATCTCATAGAGTTGTTTCTGAATATCTCGCAAAACGTTAAAAACTAAGTTCTCACCTTGACAGGAATTGTACACATCCTTTAAATCTTTTTATTTAAGTACGCTATATATTTCATATGTCTAAGGGCAATTCAATAATAAGAAAATCCTCTGTTTTGTAGCAATATTAATTTCCGGATTGGACAAATAAAGATAAAATTGAATCTAATAGAATTGAATTAAATTGAACGAAATGAAGAGATATTCCAAATGCAACTTCATAATTTCATAGAAATCTGTCCGTGTCATGACAAACGGTTATTGATTTGTTTTCTTCACATTTTCACCCCATAACATATGAAATCTCACACAAACAAATGAAACATACGTGGAAAAAATGAAAGAAGACTTGCCTCCTTTATAGAAATATTTCCAGTAAACAAGTATTCCGGCAGATACAGTTCCAATGAGAACCAGGATCACAGACACTGCAGCAGCTGTAGAATATAATAACAATGTTTAATAATACTGCTTGTGTTGCTACTGTACAAGGCCAATGATTAAGACTCGGCAGTGCGTCCACCTACAGATCCAAGGGTACTTAGCTAGTTCGAATCCCTCGTCTCACTGAGCAATGCCATAATAGTATTCATACTGTCCCCTTTGATAAGGGGCAAAATTCTCCTTTTCCCGCATTAGAACATAAAATGGAGGTCCCATTTCATATAACATAAAAGAAATAGGCACTTTTTCCCCTTTCTTCCACTGCACCAAATCGTGTCCTCAATATCAGTCCTTCGCTTAGTGCGTACACATCAAAATCATGGGTTCACGGTGCATTCGTTATTACACTGTAACGATTGCTTGTAGACTATTCAGTCAACCTCGCATAAGTCGACATAATCGGGACTGAGCAAAACATGTCGACTTACGCGAATGTCGACTTACGCGTAAGTCGACATTTTGTCGACTTATAAATGAAAACTAATTTCCCCTGTACAGAGTAAGATTTGGATCACGATGCGGATCGCTACCCAAATCTTACTCCTTTTGCCGCCAAAACATGCCTACTGACATCAGCAACAATAATGTTTTAGTTCATGCATAAATCTCGCTCGGGTTAGTAACGACAACGCACAATTCCCAAATCTCTAGAGAGATTTTGAGAGAACGGGATCGGAAACCCAGGCCCGTTTCTAGACACTTTACGTTTTAAACTTGATATGAAATATCAAACCCAAATTCCCCAAAATTGCGTTAAACGTTGCGATTTAAATTCAAGTGCATTGCTCCGAAGATGTGCGTGTGATTTCGCATGATTCTGTCGAGATATTTAAATTAAGTTCAGTGCCGACTGAGTTGAAATATGTGTCGCCATATTTGTTCTGTTTAAATTTGTACTGCCATACTCTGAAAATGAATTGTTCTCGCGCTCCGATTCGCAACATTACCGCTCTGTACGGCGCGGGCCCGTCTGAAATAAAAGGAAGAAGAAAAGTTTGTTTGAAAACGATATCTTTCGGACTACTATAACCTTCGTAAAAACAAACCTCTTTCCATTGTCTGACTAATTTAACTTTGGACTGAGATTTAAACCTTCGGCATAGTAAACTTTAACAATAAATCGTTGTCATTTTTTCATTGACATTTTGTGAAGCAGCATGCGTGTCGGCAGTTTGAAAAGTGTGAATGTTGCGATGTCTTTCCCCTGCAAGTGCAGACTAAGTAAGTTCGGTCACGGCGAAAGTTCCGTTACGAAATAAAAAATAATGCGAGCCTTTTCTATAACGCACTTCCGTAAATGTTTATGCGCTTAACGCAGTTTCTGGTTTCAGACAAAACCTGCAAGTCTTTTATGCAACGCTCTTGCTTTTTAAATACAGCGTTGCTTGTGATTTGACGGACTTGCATTTGATTTTTAGAGTTGCGTTTAAACGCAAATGAGTTTAAATTTCATACAATTTTCTAGTTTCGTATGATTATCAAACGCAAGTCTTTTCAGCGTTCCGTGTGATTTGATGGACTTGCATTTGATTTTCAGAATTGCGTTTAATTTTTAATTTTGCTTACGAAATGAAAAATAATGCAAGTCTTTAAACAATAACACACTTCCGCAGATGTTTAGAGATGCGTTTAAACGCAGTTTCTTATAGTTTCGTACAAAAAACCGCAAGTCTTTTCTGCAACGCTCTTGCGTTTGAAAACAGGGTTATGTGTGATTTGATGGACTTGCATTTGATTTTTAGAGTTGCGTTTAAACGCAATTGAGTTTTAAAAAGTTCCCTACAATTTTCTCGTTTCGTATGATTATCGAACGCAAGTCTTTTCAGCGTTCCGTGTGATTTGATGGACTTGCATTTGGTTTTTAGAGTTGCGTTTAAACGCAGTTGAATTTAATTTTCCTACAATTTATAGTTTCGAATGATTATCAAACGCAAGTCTTTTCAGCGTTCCGTGTGATTTGATGGACTTGCATTTGATTTATTTTGCTTACGAAATAAAAAAATAATGCAAGTCTTTTAAACAATAGCACAACTCCGTAGATGTTTAGAGATGCGTTTAAACGCAGTTTCTTATAGTTCCGTACAAAAACCGCAAGTCTTCTCTGCACCGCTCTTGCTTTTAAATACTGCGTTACGTGTGATTTGATGGACTTGCATTTGTTTTTTAGAGTTGCGTTTAAACGCAATTGAGTGAAAAAAAAAAGTTCCCTACAATTTTCTAGTTTCGTATGATTATCAAACGCTCGTCTTTCAGCTTTCCGTGTGATTTGATGGACTTGCATTGGATTTTCAGAGTTGCGTTTAATTTCTAATTTTGCTTACGAAAAAAAAAAATAATGCACGTCTTTTCAACAATAACGCACTTCCGTAAATGTATAGAGATGTTTTTAAACGCAGTTTCTAGTTTCGTACAAAACCGCAAGTCTTCTCTGCAACGCTCTTGCGTTTAAATACATCGTTGCGTGTGATTTGATGGACTTGCATTTGATTTTTAGAGTTGCGTTTAAACGCAATTTAGTTTCAGGTTCGTACAATTATTTTCTAGTTTCATATGATTATCAGACGCAAGTCTTTTCAGCAACGCACTTGCGCTTAAATGCAAAAGTTGCGTTTGATTTGATACACCTGCATTTGATTTTTTTTTAGTTGCATTATTAATTTTCTAGAAAGGGCCCAGGTTTTAATACCGCTTCGGAATAATCAACGTCAGAATATTCGGATTTACAAAAATATTTCATGTTCGGATAATGAATACCTACTGGGACATAGGTAAGTGTACACAATTTTTGCGTTTTTAGAAAAACGAGAGGGAGAAAAGGGGTAAGTAAACTGCCTTGGGTACTACATGTAATACTCCAGTGTAAATGAGTGTATGCCCTTTCTATTCTGGCATACAAGACAATGGACGCATGGCGCGAACGCTACCGCGCCGTACACTGGCGAATTACCGAGTAGAAATGCAGCGAATCGGAGCGGGAAAACAATTCTTTTTCAGAGAATGGCGATAAGACTTTGAGCAAAAATATATGTCGACTTAGACGAGGGAATTTACACGTATTTCAGCTCAGTTGGCACTGAAAAATCAGGTCGACTTACGCGAGTTGTCGACTTATAAATGTCGACTAAGACGAGGAAATTTTCAAGGAATAACAAAGCAAAAATCGGGACTTTTTTATTGTGTCGACTTAAGCGAGTTGTCGACTTATGCGATGTCGACTTAGGCGAGGTCTACTGTATTTCAGTTTATTTTGTAAGATTTTCAGAATATCTCAAAGGCAAGAAAAAAAATCATACTTACAAGAAAGAACAAAATTTGCTCAAAAACATATTATCATTGAGTCCATTCCAACAAGCGATATCGTGACTGCGGATAGAGACAATTAACCGGTGATTTATGGTCGGTAATTTCCTAACGAACAAACCCTGTTGGTAAATGATTATAACATACTGCATGAGCGCTATGTCAAAACATGCAGACGACCTCTCTATGTGACTGGTGGGGGGGGGGGGGGGGTTGGAGGAGGGTAAGGCGGATATCCTAGCAAGTATAGGGGAAAAAGAAAGTCAAACGAATTCAGTCCATAAACAAAATTTAGGAATGAGGTTCAGCTTCCTAACTGACCATGTAACTTTAAACTTTATTTCATTTTTGGTTTGCCCCCACCCCCACAAAAAGAAATGTTTAGAAGTGTATGTGTGTGTGTGAAAGCCGCCAATACAATGTCATTCTATAGAAGACTGAAAATTCCTAAATGCGCATGCAAATTATGGTAGGATAAAATAATTCTGGATTAGCAGTGCTTTTCAATGCATTTGCATTTTCCATATGAAGTAACTGTTCTGTTTCCTTTCTGGATGGAATTACATCAACTCGAACATATCTGTTTTCACTTTATAAATCAAGTGATCTGCAGAGTACATACAACACAGTGTTGTTGTAATTATATTACTCAAAACTGCTTTGAAAAGTAGTGTCCTTACTACTGTGTTTAATGCTGACAACGGCACCCACTGTTTGGGGTTGCTCAAGTTGTACTTTGGTCAGGAGGGTGAGTTCACCTCCCTGCTAAATCACTCTCTCAGCGTAGGTCATAGCGCTTTAACTTGAAGTACATGTTGACAATTAACATGATTAACGATTCCCATACTCACCGGCGCCGTTGCCCCGAGCAGGTGATAAAATAACGTCGTTTGGATCTGTGTGGTTCCCTGTTAGCGTTGTAAACACGGCTTGTGTTGTTCTCGTGGTTCCAAATGGTAGTCCGCTAGCTGTGCATGTTACTGGATCGGTTCCTACCAAAAGTTCTATCATTATCACCTGGGTCAGTAGTCCTTGGGAATCATTAGACACACTTGTCTGAACCACGCTTGCCATGTTTGAGGCATCGCTGAATGACATGGCGAGGTTGGGATAGTACTGTTTAACAGTGCATGTGAGAGATATCGTCGTATTGCTGTCTTCACTAATTTCACAAGTTTGAACGGATTCATATGCACTGATCGGCACACATGTATCAATTTCCGGAAATGGCTCGGTCGGTGTGGCTGCAAATAGGACATACCCATATATACCTCCGTCAGTGTGAAATTTAGCTTTTCATACAAGGTAAAGCAAAATGAAATGCTAATAATCTAAACATCATCCCCCCCAAAAAAGAAGATATGACTTCATAATGATCCATATTTTATATTATGCAATATGCAGCAAACAAATACATGGTCTCAAAGTATGGTTCACTATAACAAATGTGAACTGAGGTAATTGCTGCCAAAAGATGTTTTAATGAAAATAGAGATATTGTCCTTCTCTTTGATTGTGTTTGTTTTCTGGCTAGATTATCGCACTTCACATGGAAACACAATTACACACACTTACATTCATAATCCCAGCCTTGAGCTGCGTATCTATATGTAGATACGCACGTAGTAGGGAAAACTTTGTTACAGTCTCTTTGAGTGAGCAAAGTGATGTGAGAGGAACTCATTAGTGTTACGGCTGTGCGAAAATCGTTGGAGTGCGACTCCCCCTGGTATGTCGAATCCATGAGTAAATCACGCTCTTTTCACTCAAGTCAGCTTTTATTAAGAATTACTATCGTCAAGTCCTAATGGAATGAACAGAATAAAAAGTTCGTCATTCATAAGGGACATTGGATCCAAAGCGTTAAAATCCGTTGACCTATAGAGTCTCATTTCAGCAGGTTGGAGAATTGATATGTCCAAGGAACATGCAATTCTAAGGCATCACCATTACATTTTGTTATCATACATTGCCAGCCGTTACTTTAAACTTTTAGTTATACGGACTCACCAATAACGTCAACGTACGTCGAGTTCGTGAGAAGTCTCCCTGTTGCTAAGTCTGATACAGCACAATAGTATCTTCCTGTGTCTCCTATTCTTGTAGAATTTATGACAAGAGAGAAGTCTCCAGATATGTTGTATCCACCCTGGTCGTACCCAGGACCTTTCCGTTCTCCTATCTCATAGAAAAGGTCGAGTACAACCAACTGTTCTGCATCGGCGTAGGTATCCCCCTTCAGCCAGTAGATTCCATAAACCGGCTCTTCATACTGACACCTCAGGATCGCCGGATCACCATACTGAAGAATACGTTTAACATCGGTGATGACTGGCGGATCTGGGTATAGGTATAAAGTATTCAATTGTGCTGGTGGTATGTATATCGGTGAATCGACAGGTACCATGATCAAATATGATTTTCGCCTAATATGAAGAGTTCGGTTTCAAAAGGTACAGTACTACATCCATTATTTCAAGTCCTGAGATTAATAAGAAAAAAAAATGATTTCTTGATTGTCATATTCGGCAACCTCAGATTGAAATGATATTTCCCCTTTTATACTGCTATATGATACAACACTAAAACCACTCTCTAAGAAAATCCAGGTCCATACATTTATTTTTAATTAATGAATATTTTTTTTTTAATATTATTGTGGATCTAGCACCTTTTGAAACCGAAAAGTGGATGTATAGTACTTTTTTAAACAAAAAATTCACATACCTGAGATAGATTTCGTTTGATTGCAGTAGATATTTCCCGGATCTATTATTTTTTTTCCAGCAATGGTGTTGACTGGGATTGGATGCGAAAAATGCCCCGCCCTATTTAGAAGCCAGAATAACATACCAATGTGCACAGCAGCTAACGCATCACTTTTCCCTTGCTGACCAACATTTTGAATAAATGATTGTCATTTGTCATAAGCATCAAAATAATTTTCGCATGCTCAATGTTCTGGATCCATCGAACATGGGGGGGGGGGGGATCCATTATGCATGAAAGGTGATAGTAGGGGGAAGGGTCACAAAAACACAGATTGGTCATTTCCCGATAATGTTATTGGAATGGATGTAGTACCTTTTGAAACCGAACTGATTTCTAAATGTTTTTCTTTTTTTCTGGTTGGAAATTCAGCTCTTTTTTTATAGTATATTCCAGAGGTCCTAAAAATGAGTACATAAAGACAAAAAAAAGAAGTAATTTGACAAAAAGTGGATGTAGCATCTTTTGCAACTGAGCTCTTCATATAAATTATTATGCATACTCACACACACACGCGCGCTCACAAATTACAACATATAACGTAATAATTTATGAATGAACGTAATAATATTCAGCTATGTAACCATTCATAATACCTACACTTCACCATTATTATTTGACTGCAATGCAGGAAAAAAAAAGAAAGGATTGATGTACGAGTTCATATTGCAATTATTATAGTAATCATGATGCTAGTGATGTTGTAAATGCTTGATGAACGTTCTAACACTTTGTCATGTCATGAGAACGCCAATGTTCGTAATTCATTCTCTACAGAACAGTAACATTGGAGGGAGTCAACACAAAATCTTTAGTGCTAATTTTGTGAGAGGATAACTATGAGATGTTTTATTGGCATCAAATCATTTTTCAAAAAAAAAAAAATCTATCGGCTATTGATATCACGGTATGTACGCTCTGATTCAAATTTAAGTCCACCGGCCTTAACAAGAAGATGAAAGGCGAAACAGGTAATCAAAATGATAGCTATACATTCTTTGCATGCACTTTGAACTACAAAACTAATGTTGATGATAACGGTGCGCTATTCCCCCTGTTGTATATGCTGTAACTAGAAGCATAAGCAAAATAATTACTGTGCTCCATGCAATCAATATGTGCTAGTTATTCACTGACATCAACACATATTTTACTCTGTAAATGTGTGCGTATAATGTTAACAGAAATAACATGCCTACGTCTACAAAGCATAAATAACGATAAAGAAAATAACTAGTCCCATTTTCATTTCTTTACAAGCAACCAGTATAACACTTGTGGAAAAAAAAAAAGGACTGCATGATGATGTCGTGTGAATCTACACTCTAAAAAAATCCGAGTCAGAACTGACCCGGAACTGAATCCGTTGGGGTCACACATCGTTCCGGGTCAAAAAATGACTTGGAATGTGGTCATGAAGACCCCGAATGGGGTCACCCTGACCCAATTCATGACTCTGAATGGGTCATATCTGACCCCATTCCTTGTTATTTCTGATCCGGAACGGTGTGTGACCCCAACGGACCCAGTTCCGTGTCAGTTCTGACTCGGATGTTTTAAGAGTGTAAGATATCTATAAAACTGCAAGTTTTGTATGAAATGAAAAAGGGAAAAAAGTAACAAACTTTATTAAGTGTTCCTTATTTAGTGTACTTGATTTATATCATGTCCTAATGCCAATCAGCATGTAGAAAAAAATAACGTTAAATGAGTAATTACCGAATACCATCACGTCTGAGTAACTCCTATACAGGGATCCACTTTCGTAATCAGACACTTCGCAGAAGTATCTGCCAGAGTCCGTAGACCGGGCGTTAGTAAAGATGAGGGAATAATTTGAGGCAACTGTGAACTCCCCATCATCAAACCCTGGCCCGCTGATTTCTCCATTGTTGTAAAAGGTATCCAATGTCACGACGGGGGTGGCAGTTTCGATTGTTTCTCCTTTCTTCCAGTAGACTGCAAATAGCTTCCGGGTCACGGTACATGATACCGATCCGGGTAAGCCTTGTCGTAGTCTAACCTCTGGTTCAGTGGTTACCACAGCACCTTGGGCCAAAACTGTCACCAGATAAAATTGGTGAATCAAATTTAATTCCATGTAACAGGAACAGCCTAACAACGCGGCCTGCTGATAAACACACAATGCAAGATAGGCTTATTGAAAGAGAAATATTCACCTTTACGAATCAGAGAAAAAAAGAGAGGAAGAAACAAAAAAGGCACAACTTTATGTGATGTGAATTTCGTACATTCTTGACCAACCAACATCTGATAGTGGAAGCACTCCTCACTTATAGGGTCTACAAGTCATGTAGCATTCCGAACAAAGATAAAAAAAGAACAGCATGGGAATGAGATACCAGGGCATTCCCTTCTTTTGCTGATTTTTTTTTTCTGATGGACGGTCTATTAACAATTTTCCTTATACCAATACCCCCAATCACATTTCATAGTGTTTGGAGAAAAGTTGTTGATGTGAGGTACATTAAGGCATTTATCGATTTTTTCCCCAGCAAATCGTCTGATATTTGTATCTGTATCTAGATTATTTCCTTTCAATGACAATTTAAAAATGCGATAAAACAAGTACATTTTGAAATTGTAAGGAAAATGTTAATTCTATACATATAACGAAAGAAGTATAGCATAAAGGAAATAACAAAATACGCGAAATCCCCCTCGCACCTTCGCTACACTATTAGGGCAAGTCCAAGCTATTTTGCACCAGTAACGCGTGGGCATCACAAATAAATTAAGCCCTATATTTCACAGTTAGTTCTGAAGGTTCAAATGTTTGGTTGTTTCTCCTAGATAGTAGGTACATGTGTCTATGCACAAAACAACAGAAATAATGAGGATTACTCATTCCGTAATCAATTAATGCTAATAATTTATTTTTTTGTAAAGCGTGAGACCAGAAAGATGATCCTGTTTTTTTTCTTTACTTTGTTTCTCAAATATTGTGAAAATACTTGTCACACTAGAAAGTAATTGTGAAGAACTTGTTACACATCCATTGCTTAAGACAAAACAACAAGTTTCATTAACATGCATCTCTCTGTTTTCCTCAAGGTCAATTTTAAAAAGATGGGTATAGTAACGCGTGGGTCATTTTTGTCACTATGGGTAATCTGTCTGAAAATGGCACATCTACCTGAGAAAATTTTAAGTTTGGTATTTGTTTTTAAGGTAGTAAGACAGATGCATAATATCTGACTTCATTTGCTTTAAAAAAGGCTTTATTCACCACTTCCTACACTAAGTAATTGGCATAAAAAAACTGATTCATTTATTACAACATTTTTTATGGAGGCTATGCAAATTGTCTGATGAAAATGGATACAAGTAGGCTGTTAATCATTAGTAAATCAACTGCTTGAAACTACCTGTCCTATTGCTCCTGAAATGCCCGAACCGCCTGAACGTTTTCTTTTTTTGTTGGCAGTTTTACGCTTTACCATTTTATTGTTTTCATATAGAATATGTAATTACATATTTTGGAAGAGGTAAAAGGTCAACAAAAGTATGTCAGAATTATTACTGTGACACACCATTCTCTACGTGAAGTCATCATAGGCTTTCAAATAAACATAACTTATAATGGATAAAAATAATCATGCATGTTTAGTGTAAGACACAACACTATAGTCGCATATTAAGATCAACATAAACCCTGAACAACTTTTCATCAAGCAAGATATTGTGACAATAAATCTTGAGTAGTTATTCAATATCAAAGTATTATTGTACATACACAAGACGTACAATACACTGTACATTCATTTCATTTTGTGACTGGAAAAACAAAATTGGGTTAATATGGCATGATAAGCAGACACTTTATTTGTTTAATAAAAAGAAAGAGAAAAAGACTGTGAATTTAATTCATTGAATGAAAAATTAAGTCATCTCTTCAAAAAATGTGGCAAAGTATATCGCAATTAAGTGAAGTATAGTGAGTTCTCATCAAGACCTATGAAGTACAATGTATATTTTGTTTACTTCGTATTATTTTGCTTTGTTTGTTTGTTTTTTGCTTTGCACAATTTTTTTTTTCAAAATTTATTCCGCTCAGTAAAAGGATGCCAGGAATGTACAAGGCTAAAATGATTAATATTTTGAGTACTGTACAGAGAATTCCTTGTTTTATAAGGTTTGGGGAAATTCTACTTCGTTGTGGAAAAAAATTCAGTAGACTCCCATTGTAATACACATGCTGTCCCGCGCGTTACCTACAAGTATGTCCCAGGCGTTACCAAATCTGATTAAAGATTGTTGTAATCATATAGATCAGAATAACTTTTGTTCTCCTGGATATGATGGAGACTAATGTAGACTTGGTCTTTTGAAAGTTTCAGGAAAATTCAATTACCATCTTTTATGCAGATGAGAAATAATAACCTAAAGAGTAACGCGTGGGACATGCTAATTTTTAAACGTCCCTCATTTGCATATTTTATGAGTTGAGAAACTGGAATTCATAGTCATGATATCATCCCATTCAGACTTTGCAACCGCACTAGTATTGGGCAACAAAAGTGGAAACTTTACAAATATATTTAAAAATGCAACAATTTTTTTTTGCGTCCCACACGTTACTCTTTTTTTTAATTCATGCAAATGTATTCATTTACTATTGGCAACACACAAGCCATTTTCTGTTTTCTCATCAAAATTCACGTAATTTAACATCTTGGGTTTACAATGACACCAAGTTTGTCTTATTTTAATCATTTTGAATTTTCAGCCATGAGTGATCAAATAGCTTGGACTTGCCCATTATCAATTAAACAATGATGCCAACGTTGAAATATAACATGTAGAGTCTCGATGAACCACGTTTCTGATGAATGAAGGTTGATTTGTTTCTACGCGGTATACACAATATAAACTAAAATGATCAGTTTTCATGACTCTACGAGCATTCACATAAATTATCATTTATCGTTTTTCTTTTCGTTAGACATTGGTATCACTTATAGAAATGAATATTCGCTGGAAATGATTACATTTATGGCTTATTGTCAATTTTATGACATATATATATATATATATATATATATATATTCATATGCATATATGAAAATCATTCGCATAAAACAAATGCAACATTACTTCCATACCTATTACATTTATGATGCAAATATTCATTAGATTATATTTTGAAGAAAACTGCAGGTGAGAAAGGAAGTCAGAATCATCTACACCTGAAGATGGGGAAACATTCATGCTTCCCCCCCCCCCAAAAAAAAAAAAAAAACAAAAAAAAAAAACAAAAACACACACCATATTTTAGAAATACATGCAGTTATATAGACGTGACAGTATAAGGAAAAGTATAAATCAACAAAATTGGGTCGCAACTGGAGAATTTTGAACTACAAATCAATTTAGGTATAATGTCACGGAAATTATTTTTTTAAGTTGTAAACACTTTAATTGGTCAATAGTAGGGCCCTACATACGCTAAGAAAGACATTACAAATACATATTGTTATGGATACATGTGCATTGTACTATCATTTCTGGGCACTTGATTGTTCCGCGGAGGAATATGTAAATAAAAGAGTTCGACAAGATGACCGAGATCGACCAAACACCTTGTTTGAGAGTCTGGGTATTTTGGTGGTTATGATGGTTCGTTAGGCCAAAGTTAACCTCCCGTAACAAATTGGGGGCACGTCCGGGAGTTCGGCAGGGTTTCTGCGGACTTAGGTGATTTGGTCGGGTTTGATATTATCCCAGGCATGCCAGGAGTGTTTTTTCGTTCTCGCTTGGCCGATGAATTTCGGTGAGTAGCGTGTGTAGCACTCTATGCTATGTCGTGGACATGGGCGATCGCGATACAGTTTACGTCGCGCAACTACGTATGTCGTTTGCATCGTGATTGTTACAGTGTACTGTATGTGAAGGTGTTACGATTTGAGAAAGCATGGTGCGTTTACGGCGTAGTGTGTGTACATCATGTTTATGTATGTATTTTGCATACACTATAATTGTGATGCCAACAGCATGAATGGCACTTTGAATGTGTAAATAACAACAAGGAAGTATCTTCAGACATGTTTGTGTTAATAAGGAAACACAGCAAGCTATAATTGTGCTTTGAGTCACTCTCCAAAAGAAGACATCATGAAGGCTGTTTTAAGTTACACTAGCCATCAACAGTTGTCAAGAATGTGAGTTGTTGGTAAAATGACTTCAAACAGGTAGTGTTGCTGTTTGTATAGAGAATTTTATGTATCGAGTAATGTAGGTACCGTTCAGGTATTTGAAGTTTTATACTTGTACATGTACAGGTATTGGTTAAATTTGTTGTGGCATACACCCTAAGTTTATTGGATGTTGCCTTTTGGATTTAATTAGCATGTATACTGTATTAGGTACAGAAATTATATAGTTATACATGTACATAGCTTTTGCTCATTGTTATAGTTCAATCATTGCCTTGGCGAAGGTGTCCAGTATTTCACAGTTGATCCAATATACCAACAGGCATGTACAATTGTATTTAAGCGAACTGTGTTATACAGGGATGTATACAGGTATACACACAGGTTATCATCGGGGATATCTCATTCAGGTTCATTTGATGCTTTGTTAGGTAGGTCATACTCTTGGTGTTTTGTATGTTGACAGGCAAGTTTTCAGAAACATAATTAGGGTATATGACATTTGTTGATATCTTGACATTTCAATAGATGCTAATACAACGTCTACAGGTATATGCAAGTCACATATCATGGAATATGATGTTTTGGTTTTAGGTTGTAATATGATTACAACAGTTGGATTATATGCAGTTGCTTGTGGAAGAGATGACGTGTTTTATAATCGTTGTACACAGGTTAATCATTTGATAATGACAGTGTAAAAAATTGATTTATGTTGCATGTGTGTTCTAACGAGGAAACCACATGATTTTGGTACAAATGTATTGTTTGTGCTGTATGCATAACATGATTGCATAAAGGTTAAGGTGTTGAGAAAGTTAACATTGCAGTATTCAGTGTTGCACAACTACATGCAATTCCAGTATGCTGTAACTCACAAGCAGCAGTAACTCACGAGAGTGTAAGATTGGAACATGTTGAATGGTACTAAAGTCGTACATGTTTTATCACAGGTTGTGATGATGATATAGCCATAGCATACTTTGTTTATGTGTTCTTATAATGATGTAACCATGGTAAACTCATGGAGTTATAAGAGTGAATTGGAAGAGGAATGTACAATGCTGTTCCAAAATATTGTGCCAACGTACATAGAGTCCATTTGTGTTAAAACGTTAAATGCACTCTTTTAGGGGGGAAGTGTTATGGATACATGTGCATTGTACTATCATTTCTGGGCACTTGATTGTTCCGCGGAGGAATATGTAAATAAAAGAGTTCGACAAGATGACCGAGATCGACCAAACACCTTGTTTGAGAGTCTGGGTATTTTGGTGGTTATGATGGTTCGTTAGGCCAAAGTTAACCTCCCGTAACAATATCTATCATCACATAGTCCTTCTGCCTTATTTGGTCACCGATGGAATAAAAAAAAAGTGATACAGATTGAGGAACAAAATAATGAGTTATCAAAAGAACAACCTTTAGAGTAACAACTACAACAGACTTAAAGATAATAAAAAGTTTTGGTACCTCAAAAGTTTCCCTGAATTTCCTTGTCTTGGTTTGTGTTTCACGTTAAAGTACGTTGTCTGTGAGAATTACTCGCCCCAAAGTGCTCTCATGTCTTAGTAATCATGCAATAATGGTTTTCGTACCAGAGCCGTTGCCGTACAGCGTCGATAAATATTGTACGAAACCACTGACTGCGACCAGCAGCGTGCAGCCCATTGTACGCATAGCTAACTGCGACCAGCAGCCCCATACGCATAGCGTAATGGGGCTTCGCATTGTAGCATTCAGGATCATTCGTTTTACTGTATTATAACTTCATTCTAAAAGATTAGAAGCTAAAGATGGAAAACAGAGAAAGAAGACAGATGCTGGACATTTCAAGAGCACGCAAACGTCTTAACCCTATTAAGCCCAAGCTATTTTGACCCCTCGCAGGCCCAAGGGGGGGGGGGGGGGGGGGGAACTGTGCGCCCTATAAAACTTTATTTTTTTCATTTGATGTATCATTGTCATATTTGGCACATGGGTAGAGTAACTCATACTCTACATGACCATATATGTGAATTTTCACAAGGTCACCCATGGATGGCGCTATTTACCAAAATATAAACAAATACATAGGAAATATATACTAAAAATATGATTTTTCTGTATAATTTCTTTATTCCCATTATATATGTCTTATTATAGACCAGTCATTTTCATATTTGCAACAAATGATAAGCAAGTGGAATTTTATGATTTGTTATGGTTGAAATTTCTCAAGGTCACCACATGGGGGCGTTATTCATATCAACATAATGATACATTATGAGACCTAAGATGAAATGTTTGGGATGGGTACATATATAGTTATGACATTTCATATTTGCATAATACTGGAATTTTTAGATTGCAAATTGATAATATGATGAACTATTGATATTAGAGGCAAAACTTGTGTTTTGCCTCTAATATGACTCAAAATGACTTAAAATAGAAGGGCAATCTTTGGAAAATATCATTGTTTTTTTGATTATCTCTATCATATCTATCCTTTATGCCTTTGTCACATTAAAGCAAAGTAAATAATAAGAAAGACTTTCCAGGACCATAATTACTTCAAATTTTGTTCCTTCTAAAGATTTCAGCCAAGAAACACCCATTTCATACACTGTAATGCTGTTAAATGAAATGGGAACAGAAGATAGATGCAAAATCTGACTTACATGGTTGTCAGTTTATGGTTGCCATGGCAACCAGCAACATCAAAGATAGGTAAATTATATATCAAAATGTTTTGCAATAAGATTTTATGAAAAGTCACCAAATTTGGTTGCAGTCGCATTAAGGGCGAAGGAGTGGCAAAAGAAAATCTGGTGGGGGTGGGGGGCACAAAGTGCCCCAATGGGCTTCATAGGGTTAAAACGATCATACATCTCAAATAGAGAGTGTGTGTTTGTTTATGTGAGTGTGTGTGTGTGTATGTGCGTGTGTAGAATCGTCACAAAGGACCTCACGTCATGCCACCAAGCCACATACCCATGAAAAAATAATGGTTCAGATGCGACCAATGTTTATACCATGTTTTCTGATGTTGATACTTTCAGTTTTATAACATTTATTTTCGGGTTCTCTTCCTATCTCAGACACAGAATAATGAGTAGCACTGAATTTCAACATATCCTCAACTCCAAAGACCCTTTCCAGTGGAATATTCAGGGGGAGCGCTTAGGGTGTGCGCTCCTATTATTATTTTGTTAAAAGAAAAGAAATAGGGCCTACAAAGGGAAAATATTGGACTGAGGGGTGTATCCCCTTCACGGAATTCCTGGATCCGTCCCAACTTTCGAATGCAAAGTCTGATATTTTTCTAGCGTCATATTCTTGAAGATAATATCGCCGCAGACGCTATGTATGGTACAACACTAGACTGGACGCCTGACATTCCATTCCTGAGTCATGAAATAGTTTTGCCCCTCCCCTCCTCCCCGAACCCCCAGAACAGAACCCTGTGAGAACTTTCCTCTTTTCTTCTGTTTTTTTTTTATATTTTGGTTTCTAATGTTTCTCCTCTTTTGATATTGTTCTTGTTGTTTTGCCTTCTCCTACAGTTCCAAGTAGGGGATCTGCAGCCCCCCTCCCCCCTTCTCCTCCTGTTTCCAGACCCCCGCCGCGGGTCAAACTGACATTATGATAAGGAAACAAAGAGATATGGGAGAGAGAAAGAGGGAAAGCGAGGGGGTCGTGAGGGGAGAGAAGGGGTGGGGTTGGGATGAATGAATGTAAAAATTCTTGGTGTTGTTCTCACTTGGGTCAAAGGACGACTAAGCCTACATTCCTCTTTTGCTGTGCGATTCTTCATAAGTTGGAATTCCCCATTGGAATTCCCCGTTAAAAGCACCGGTAACTTTCTCCACGTAACACTAATCGGATCGGACTTTTTTTAGCTTTATGTAAACAGAAAAAAAAAAACGAATACGAAAGCAAGAGTCGTTGATAGTTAAAGTGCACGCTGGTACACACAACATTTTCTCTCTCTCTCTCTCTCTCTCTCTCTCTCTCCCTCTCCCCCTCTCTCTCTCATCTAGTATGGAACTTAACTTTTTTTTTTTAAATTTAAAAGCAAATTTATGGAATTCATGGTTAAAGAAAATGCGCATTAATATGAGCTGATAGGAATGATTCGTCAATGAACACTCAAGGAAACATCTGTTTTTCATAAATCCAATATACAAAATCCTCACATCAATATTGTCGAATACCAGGATTGCTGTCAACTTAAGGAGATTTAGTGGCAAGCTAAAACTATACTGCATGCACAGTGCAACTACTGTACATTGCTTTACATTAGAGAAATTCTTGTTTTTAGAAGAATGGATTTACCAAATAGAGAGTGATAACTACATTTTGAATTTGTCTAGCTAGTTTCAGTATCGGAGTATCAGAGACACGAGATATAGTAGAAATGGAAAAATAAAGACAAACAAATTGTTGCTCATTCGATAGGTACGTTTACCAAAATGATAAATGTAAAAAAAAAAAAAAATGACAAACCACTTTCGTATTAACAGCCAACAGAAAGGATCATAGGACCTTCATGAGTATGTATGTTTGTGATGACGTTGTGCGCTTACCTGAGGATAGGGAGACTGCTACTAGAAGGGCTGCAAACACTCTGGTCCAGAGAATTCGCGGCATGCTGATTGAAGTACAAATGTAGTACGTAGTCCTATATTGTTCTCCCTGTTATGAAAGAGTTCATTACAGAGAGACATTCCAAACACTTATTCATTCATTTGTACACATTTGTAATTTATTTCGATCTTGGACTGTGCTTACATCAAGCAGATTGTTAAAGAAAAAAACAATACTCATGAGTATTGACTGGAAAATATTTAGTCTACCGCCAGAATGGTGACCACAAATATGTTACAATTGGAACGTGATATCATACTCAACAATGGCAGAGCTGCAACATTTGCATTCGTCTGCGAAAAGCGCTAAATGTAATTGCATTTTTTCACCCAAATGATAAATGTAGCAATTCTAACATTGGACAGTCAGCTTTTACCCATTCTTCGAAATATCATTACCCCCCCCCCCCCCAAAAAAAAAAAACAACAAAAAAACAACAACAACAACAACAACAACAACAACAACAACAAAAAACACACATACTGATTTGCCTTCTATAAAATTCAGATCCATCGATCACCATCGAAATTGGATAAAGTCATCGAGTCTATTCCATTTTCCCCCTCACATTTATAAGGAAATATTGAAACAAAGTTTTTGCTGGCCATCTAGATATCTCAACATTCTTAAAGATACCATACAGTTGTATCATCCTGATTAGGATTGAGCAACCTTGACATTGATCTTTATCTTTCACTCATTCCTCGCCATTTATCATTGTTTATACGGAAATATAATGAATTCAAAATGTTGTTGTCGGTGGCCGTCTCAATGGACCAGATCAACATCCTGAAGAATACAAGGGTTGCATAAACCTGATTGGGATTTTGCATCCTTTCAACAGAATAAAAGCCATCAAAACCATTGAGCAGACGGTAAAGCAAGGCTCGCCAAACACCTCTCTCTGTATTAAAAACCGTTAGTCGCCTCACATCAGTTTGTTTAAGTGCAACCTAATGCGTAAGCCCACCATTACCCTGCACTGAGACAGGCAAAATACCGCGAACTACCAACAAACGGAGATGAAAATGCTAGATCTAAAACATGGCATGCATTGCCTCACAGTTATGTTTGGTTTCATGTCAACGTACCTGTCTTAAGTTCATAGAGGATTTGCCTGGTAGGTTTTCGTGACAGTTGGTCTGTTAATTCCGAAGGAAGCCATCAAATCTTCAGATAAATTCGGACAAGGAACGGAACAGTCCCGAAATTCTAACTTGCACATGAATAGGTACCAGTTCAAAGTACAAGGCATCCAGTAATATCTTGACCTATTCAGGTGCGAAGTGAGCACGCATTCATTTGATCATTTTGTTCAACTGTGCAGGGGCGGTGTTGCATTTTTTTTAAAAAGAGGGGACCGACTATATAGAAACAGGGACGTTGATTCATTTCCAAGGTGGGGGAGGGGGCATTTTTGCTGCCACTTCTTCACCAAAATCCAGTGGCAAATACATGTGTATAAACAAACAGACAAAAAAAAGAAGAAATCATTAAAAAATCCCAGTTTTGTCTCCCACTCCTCTAACAAAATCGGCCGCAAGCAAAAAATAAGCCAAACAGACAAACAGAACAAAATGATTTAAAACACGCATACACACACACGCACATACACAGACGAAACAAAGTCAGATCTTACATTTTCTGCCAAAAAAAGAAAAAGATAAAGAATGGGGCTCGGGTCCTCCGGCATATCTCCCCACCCCCATTGCCTCTCCCCTTCTGTGTATGCATACATGACGTTTATATTAAGAGGGTCCATTGCCAATGAATTTCTGCATTGTTTGATTACTTTTCTTATTGGTCTTCTATTTTTTTTTTTATCATCATTGCTGTTAACTTATCCTCACGGTGAGACGCAATAATTTGCTCTACAAACAATAATGAAGTTCTATAGTTTATTTATCTCTTGGTAGCAACACCAATACGATGAATTCAGGTTTCCACTAGCTTTGATGAGAACAAAAGATTCAGGACTGAGAATGCACCAACGAAATAGAATTTGCAGCCTATTGAACGTCACATATGACTTTCATGATTTTATGGGGCAAAACTTTAAGTTTTGGAAGCTTGGATTTCATAAAGTAAAGACTAACCTCTGTAAATGTGTGAAAAGTTGCTGTTTGTTTATTTGTTTGTGTGTTTTGGTTTGTTTATTTGTTGGTTTTCAGCTGCCCTGTCTTCAGTGGTCTTAATCTACGAAGGATTTTTTAAGACAAAAAGAAATTCGTGCCCTCTTCATGATTTATTTCAAGATCCATTGACAGGGGCGGATCCAGGAATTCTGTAAAGGGGGGGGGGGGGGGTGGGGGGGGGGGCGTGACTAATATTTCTGGTGCCACTTCCGGGTTTCATTTCATTTTTTCGTTTTATTTCTTTTGTTTTTAACAACAAATAAAGGGGGGGGGGCATGCGGCGGTTGCACCCCCCTCTGGATCCGCCACTGATTGAGGTTCTCGGCTTCATTTCTGCCTCGACTTTGGTTCTTACATGAGTTGGCATCTTCTGCCATTGCAACATTAGTGTAAAGGCACATACAATAATTGAAGAAAAAAAAATGTCAAACGATCCCTCAATGATGCATTTGCCAAAAAAAAAAATAAATAAATAAATGATACGCTGAACTTTACTCGATCCACCCATAAAAAACCTCTGGGTTTATCAACGTAATTATGCAGATAGCAAAGAGAAAAGAAAACGCTATCTTTTGGCGTTTGTATTGTAATTATTCATAACCGTTGATGGATTTAGGTTCCAATCTTTTTGCCCCTTTTGATATATGCATTGTGTGGTGCATGCGACTGTACTTTGACCTTTGCATTCATTTCACGTAAGTGCTGTACGTATATCGCCATGCTGATCATGCCTTCTGACTTTGCTCTCTGTTTCTTTGTACAAAAACAGTACATACACTGCAGTCATTGAATCATCTCATGGCTATGTTTTATTGTCATAGTGTTATTATCAAAGTCATGAATACTCTGGGAACCTTTGCCCTCCATGGTCTACGGAAGCTGCACTAGTCAAGTAACGTGTGTGTGCACAATGCGTATCTGCTGTACTTTACACACATATTAATCAGAGTGTTAATTTGTGTAGTTGATATCAAACTGGGCGTCTGCAGTCATATTATAATAACTGCCACAGCGAAGCCAACGTAGACTTGTGAAAATGATGGTGGCAAAGTGTTATGCATATATATATGAGGGACGGTATAAGAGATCAGCCACCATGTATAATTCCAATATGACGACCATGACTAATCATTGCAGATCCCTCTTTTCACTTCTAGATATAGTTCTAATGTGGCGCTAATATTTATTTCACAAGGGCTATATGACATGCTAAACTCAAGGAAGAAAATTCCTTGAATGTCTGGCAAGGATCGAATGGTCGCCATTTTTATTTCAACGTGAAAGCGATGAGGAGATGTGAAGAAACCCTAGCTTGAGCTCTTAATAACGAATGGCTTAGAAATTTGATGGTCACAGATGTTTTCACATGCTGATTGAAATAGAATGATAATTTGACGTGTCGGCAAACGGTACGGTGGCCAGTATGAATTCCACCATGAATACTAGAATAATGATAATAATACTAAAAAACTAGCATATACTGGCATTCGCAAAATGCAGCAAAAAATAATGTATAATGCGTTTTCAATGACATCATAATGTACATGCAAGGTGTAACAAAAACATATCCCATTATGCCCTGTTGATCCTTAACAGTCCCAAAACTGTGTATTAGATAGCATTGATTTTGACATGGGCAATAGCTGAATAGTGTGCAATTTCGTTGAAGGTAAAACAAAAATCAAAAGATAAATGAGTTTCAAGATTTATTTTTAAAGTTAAGTTTCAGATTTTGGTCTATTTTCTACCCTCTTTACAAAACTTTAACTTTGCACAGGGTCATTGATGTGTATGGCAGTGTGTGGTTAACACTCTGGCAATGGTCCTGAACAATGACCAGACTTTGAATGCTCTATTACATGTTCACGAGAAATTCCACTCTCACAGCCTGTCTCTGTATTCACCCTGAAATGAAGTGTGTTATAAAACCAAATAAAAACATATGCTTACCTTTTTTCATGTGAATGCATTTTACCCTTTAGCATGATTTTCAGACTAGCAGTGCCCAGAGCAATCCATCATGAATTGCTAATAAAGCATTCATGTGCTTTGGAGCAAGAGGCCAGAAGCCTAGTCAGCAGAGCTCTGAAAAGGTGGTATTTGTGGTATTTGTGACTATTGTTCAGGGTCTGTAAGCACACACTCACATACACGTCACTGTTTCCTGTATGAACTTAAATTTTGTACAGAGGGTTCAAATTTGACGAAAATATGGGACTTAGATTTAAGATTAATAATGGATTATTCTTAATGAAACTGATTCATGCTTTCATATTCAAACCACCTCAAACTAAATTGCAACTATTCAGTTATTACTCATATCAATGACAGTGTTATCTGGAACATAATTTTCTAACTATCAAGAATCAAAAGGGGAAAATCATCAGTGTTGGTTTTTTTTGTAACACCTAGAACATCAGAAGCGCGCACTCAGTCATTTACAAACGTGCTCTTAATCAGGTAGTCCTATACTTACGAACCTAAAACAGAGGTTTTCAAAAATTCAACAGGGAAGCCTCGAAGGGAGATTCAAAATGGCAGCCATGCAACTTGCAAGATATTCTATATCGATCCATTTAAATTTAGCATATTAGCATACTTTGATATACACACTTTAAATGCCCTATGTGATTCAAAACTCAACATATGGAGTTTCAATTTTCGTCATGGCGGCCATTTTGAAATTCAAGATATTGGTCTTCCAGTGAGTAGTCAGATCTCTTGGATGCGGTAATCGGCGACCAAAATACGTCTACATCGAACATTTCAAATTCTTGGCCGGAAGTGGCCATCTTTTTCCCGATATCTACCTGACTATCCCGTGTCAGTGCACCCACGTGTTAGTGAGAATAAACTTATACTATTGGCCATGTGATATAAAGCAGAAAAAAAAATAACAACAAATTACACTTTATGCAATAGAGGCATTATATTCATATCAAGTAATGAGGTCACTATAGGTCTATCTAGACAAAATATGCAAAATTGATATTCGTTTTCATATCTTCATGAACAGTATGTTGTAGATGACTTGACCATGATACTGATTGATTAATGAGCTTGTAAGAGCTCTAGTTATTCTTTCGGAGAGTAGAATTTTTTCGAAATTTCGAAGAATGAAACATATATGCGGATGAGGAGTAGAGGGACATCGTACATATTTGGATCGTGTAGTTCATTGAGTTCTAATGTGATTGGGCCCTGGTGGACTCAGGTTGTACCAAACATTTGTCAGAAAACCAAACACGAGTTTTTAGATACCTAAATCTGAGAGACTGGGGTTATTCCTGACTTTATATTTGTATTCTTTCGGAGAGTATGATTTTTCGAAATTTCGAATAAGAAACAGACATGCGGATGAGGAGTAGAGGGACATCGTACATATTTGGATCGTGTAGTCATTGAGTTCTGATGTGATGGGGCCCAGGTGGGTTCAGGTTGTATCAAACGTTTGCCAGAAAATCAAACACAAGTTTGTAAATACCAAAGTCTGAGAGGCGGCTATACTTGACTTTAAAATATTTGATGTTCTGACTTTATGTTTGGTATTTTTTTTTTTTTTTTTTTTTTTTTTGCAAAAGGGCGCAAATGTACGAATTGCAAGGATTTTACGCTGGACCGTTTTAGTACACACTTTGAAAGAACTGCACTCTGTAATAGAACGTACAATAAAATCGCTAGTTGCTTAACATCGGCAGCTGACACGCTAACATGACCATCATGAAATCCTGCCATTGTCATGATTGTGTCGTTTCTTTGACTCATCACTGCCAATTTGAGCGATTGTCTGATTTATGTTTACAGAAGGGCTTCTGGTATGGAATGTCTATTTCAGAAATTGGGTGTAGGCAGATACAAAAAACCCATTCCACATTCTGTTGGAGACAATGACATTATGTTATTATTAAGAATGAAGTAGAGATGAATTCGGCGTAGTGCGTGATATCGAAATCTATTTGAATGGTTCTGGTAAGTGAGCTCTGAGAATGAACCTATGGCCAATTTCACAGTCATCATTCTTTCAGAGCTCATATGTTGCAAACAAATTGTCGTTACCTCTATTGCATGTTGTATCGTTCCGTCCATCCTTTCGTTGCTTTCTCTTGCAATTACTTATGTGGCTTCTCATGTCATTGTAACCCTATTTATCATCAGAGCTCATTTCCGTGTCATTAATTCACGAATAGTATGCAATGTAGTATGGGAGGTAAGTAAATTGGTTTCTGTTTGAACAAAGAAAAAACAAGCATTAAGATGACGAAAAAAAAGTGTTGGAAAGATAAATCTACTCTTTCAAAAATCCACTCATTAAGGTTTTTTTTTTTCAGGTTATGTCATATTGTTTCTTTTGCAGATCAGGCAGGTTGCAATTGCCTATGACGTCAGTGGTGGAGGAGTTTAAAGCTGGTAAGGTTAGGCTAGTGATGATGATGAGGGAGTCAAAGGACCAGGCAATAGCAGGAGTTATGCCACCGATCCGCACAGGGAGGAAGTGGAGGGCGGAGGAGGCTGCGGACGAGGCAGTGGCAATGGCAATGGCAAAGTGGAAGGAGATGCAGGGTGCGGTTCAGGTGGGTCGGAAAGGGGTCGGGTTTCATCAGGGTGTTACTAGAGTAGATGGTACAGCAAGCAAGGTAGGAAGGGTAGGAGGGAGTTGGTGGTGGAGGCGGTTAAGGAGAAGGAGGAGGAGTATCGCTTTGCCAAGGCTGTACAGCAGGGAGTGCAGGGAGCATGGACTCGATGGGAAGGGGTGGAGCAGAGGAAGGTGTCATGGAATGACCTTTGGTCAATGTCCTCTGGAGCTGTGCGCTTCATGATCAGTTCCACCTTTGATGTTTTGCCATCTCCGGTAAATCTTCAGAGATGGGGCATTGTGGAGGATGGTGGATGCAGGGTTTGCAACAAGGCGAAGGGCTCACTAGAGCACATTTTGTCAGCATGTGGAGGTCTATTACAGGCCTATACATGGGGGCATAACCAGGTGTTGAAGGAGATGGCGGAGGTGGCGAGGGTGGCAGTGGAGGCAATGAAGAAGAATGGGCCTCCTAGGGTGAGGGGAATCCGGTTTGTGAAGGAGGGGTTGAGATGCAGTGTGAGAAGGAAGGGTCAGAGGGATGATGGTGGGGGGATCTTAGCAGCGGGGGATGATTGGGAGGTGCGGATGGATGAGGGAAACCGTACAGTGCCAGAGGAGGTGGTAGTAACTGCCCTTCGGCCGGACATGGTGCTGGTGGCTAAGTCTGTGCACAGGTTAGCAATGGTGGAGCTGACTGTGCCATGGGAGACAAGGATGGATGAGGCAAGGGAAAGAAAGTTGGATAGGTATGCTGAGTTGAGGGAGGAGTGTGAGAAAAGGGGGTGGAGAGCGGAGGTGCATACTGTGGAGGTGGGGTGCAGGGGATATGCTGGACGATCGGTAAGGAGGTGGGTCAGAGGGATGGGAATAGGTGGTAGGGACGGGGAAAGGTGGATCAGGAGAATTTGTAGGGCAGCAGAGACAGGATCTGCATGGATAGTAGGGAAGGCCTTGGGGGGGGGGGGATGGTGGGAATAGGGGGGTGTAGAGAGAGTGTGTCTGGAGTGAGGAGAGGTGATTGATGCCAAGCGTTTTCCCTTTTTTTGTCTTGTTTCGTGATGTTTTGCTTTGTTTTGTTTTGTTTTGTTTTGTTCTTCTTTGAAATGCCATGGGGGTGCTGTCAAGGGGAACCTAACGCAGCACCGGCCAGCCAGGGGGAGGTGTACAGCACTTAAATGGCCGAAACACTGGTGATCCCTGGTGTGCTGCTGACGACCCATGGCATTTGCGGAGTTAACATCCTTCCGTTTATTATCATCTATGCTCACAAAGATCTTTGTTAAAGCAGATACATGATGATGGTCATATTGTGTGTTCATTCTTGTGAGTGTGCGTCTTTGTATGTGTGTGTGTGTTTTTGTGTGTGATATGGATTGCCTTCATTAAGTTGATCAAGATAGCTTTTTCTGAGAGTCTGAGAATTTCATGTCATTTCTCTCATACATGGTATGATTTGAAAAAAAAAAACCACACACACACAAAATGTATTGTACTGTATGTTAGGAAAAAGAGAGAGAATAATACAGCTGCGTATTTGTGTTCATATTGATTTCACTGTTAACATCGACATGATATTGAATGGATTCAAATAACGAATATCATTAAAACAAATTATTTGAGTTCAACTCGTGAGCGTATTCAGAAACACCCTTGCGATGCAACTTTAAAACAGATGACTTGACCCTGTCGTATGAAAGTTGAGGTGGCGTAATAGTCAGATTAACAAACATAAAGTCAGTCATATTAGTCATTCGAACACCTTGAAATAGATGGTGTATTCATGAAGTTATGCTCTTAATTCTGACGTTATGCTTGTTCTCATCTTTTATGCCATTACAGGGCCCAAATCTATACGAATCACCAGAATTTGAGCATGTAAGTGCTATGCGTATAGGACTCCCTTCGATGAATTGTCGTTCTTTTTTAATGAAGAGAGAGAGAGAGAGAGGGAGAGAGAGAATGAGAGAGAGAGAGAGAGAGAGAGAGAGAGAGAGACGCTTTTGTGTGACATCCTCAGCTTTCAGGCTACCCTGATCATTTTTGATAATGCCATTAAGTTCGCACGTTGATTTTATTTTAATTTTCATGTTGAACAATGGTCTCAATTATTTTTCAAGAAGGGCTTCTGATCTTTGTACCGTGGTTAGGAATGATGAATTCAGGAATTTCGAAGAGAAGGTAAAAAGCTTTATGTCTCTCTGATTTATGAAGAATAATACAGAGTTGAGTAAAACCAAACACTTGGGACTGCAAGGGATGTCAGTAAACGGGTGAAAATCATGAAAACGAAATTCACAAGACATGCGGCTCGTACGGCCACGTGTTACAGCCCACGAGTTAGACACTAAGCAAATATGGTCCACGACTTCGACGTCATGTAAGATAGGCCCATAAGTTCGACACGAGGGAATTTTGGTCCAAGAGGCGGACACTACATGCAAATAAGGCCCATGAATTCGACACTTCACAAAGCCCGAGAGTTTGACGCTAGGCAAACAGGGCCAAGAAATCCGACACTGCGAAAAAAGGCTAACCATTAAACAGACATAAAGCAAAATAGGCCGAAGAGTTCAAGAAGGATAAACTGTGTCATTTAGAAATGCGTAATTGTATAGGGAGTTCCAATAATAGCATAAGGAAGTAAAATGGGAAAGGGGAGCTCCATTGCTGTAACGGACTTCTACCCCCTTCCCCATTTTCCCCGAAAAACATACAAACAAACAAACAAACAAACAAACAAACAAACTGATGATAATCTGCGTACATTTACGGTTAGTACAATCTGGTATAGGATCTTCGAAAAAAGAAATGATTGCTATGTGCAACAGAAAATAACAGTTTGATACCGCACATTCCTCTTGGCATAATTTAAGTAAAGTGATTTGAGATCACAAATCATTTTTTTTTTTTTTTTTTGGTAGGGCAGCCCATTTAATTTGCATAAACAATCATTTAATTTTTGTACTCGTTTAGGCCATACCGAACTGACCAATTAACATTGAAGCCTTTATCTTTCTTTTTTTTTTGAGGGGGGGGGGGGGGGTGGCTGACAGTCTTAGCGTGACAGAACTGTTTTTTTTTTCTTTTTGCATTTCTGTACAAAAGCATACTTAGCGTGATTTTGACGGTGATGTTCAAAAATTAAGTTACATATCTGTTGCTCAATAGTGTCACAAAGGTACCCCTACAGATGTGTTATCACGCCCCCTGTCAATCATGCAACATCAAGTATGAATACCAGTTTTTATCAGTAAGATAATTTGCATACCTTAGTTCCAGTTTCGCTCTCGACACCCTAAACAAAATGCTACATACTTGTAGTTGGCATATAGATGGCGTTATTCATTCTCTCAAACTCGCGGAAATTGTATTTTGCCTGGTGTAGGTTAGTGAGTATCGTTTGCTCTAATACTGTCACTCTCGTGAGCCTCTTTTTCTCGAGTGTGAAACTCGTTGGCCTCGTTGTTTGCCTAGTGTCGAACACTAGGTCTGATCTTACTGGCTTAGGGTTGAACTCATAATGGGTAGTATGACTCTTGAGCTGTATAATTCATGGGATGTAAGTCTCATGGATCTATTTTCGATGTCGAACTCGTGGACCGTATGACACATGGGTGTCAGTCTCTTGGGATGACCCCAAATAAATAGATATCTGTTTGAACAAAAAGAAGTAAACAAACAAACACACAGAACAAAAATAGCATGGAGGGATCCATCCAAAAAAAAAAAAAAAAACAAGACTGTCTTTCATCTTGTTTGGAAGGATGTTGATGCTCATCGCGAGTGGCTTTCTGGGAAGATAAAAGAAGAAGGGCGGTCATTTATCATTTTTTTTGTTTTGTTTGAAGTCTATGCGTTAAAAGAAAAACACAATGCATTAGAACTTAAAAAATATGAGCATGTTGTGAGAAAATTGAAATTACACATACAATTCAGAATTAATCAAACATAAGTCAGGTATTTACTAATGAAAACTGAGTATCGACATACATATGAAGAGTTTGTTCGCAAAAACCGATAAGTCCATTTTTGAAGATTTTGAAGTACTGTCTCTGTCATAAAGTACAGAATTATACCTTTTAAATGATATATTGGTCACGACATATAAAGGTACATTTTTGAAGTTATGGTCAAAAGAAGCAAAACATTTCTTATTATTCTCTTTATTTTTCTTCACCTTTAATCACAAATATCTCCATTTGGCAAATATGGACTTATCGGTTTTTGCGAACAAACTCTTCATATATACCGTTTGAAATTATGCAACAATCCTGACCCCTAGTTCAAACCTGTATTGTCTATGCGTATACATTTAATGAACTGTAGGTCTTCTTTAAACAGAAAAAACGAAAAACGAAAATGAAAAAGGAGAACATTCATGACATTCGAATGCTCAAATTTTTTTCTGCCGTTGCAGGGATATATGAGTTGATTATCATCATCGTCATGCTGAAAGTCTGTCCTAGAATTACATTTTTTAGAAGGTTTGACTTCTAATCTTTGTTATACTGTGGTGTGCAATGGCAACTTCCGAAATGTAGTCAAGGAAGATACAAAAGCTCGTTGTTTATAATTTGCTTTTCCGATAATATCGAGATAATAGTTTAGTAGGACAAGGCAGTGGCAATAAAGAGTCTTAAATAGTAAAATATTTGAGTTGAATATATTATTTATGAATACCCCTTCCCCATCCTGGGCCACTCCTGTTACTAATTTTATCTTTACTATCGTCTTCATCACCGAACTTGGTTCCCCTTGTCAATACATTCAGGTTTTAGATACAAGTATCCTCCAATGAGTCTCTATCTATTGTTGTTGGTCTCGGTCTTGTTGAACCAGGGATTGTTGAAAAGTTTTTCACGCCCTTGTTCAAAGGTGTGGTGTAAATCACCTGACAGACGGTGGAATCGTGATTAAAAAAAAAACACAACAAAGACAACCTCCCCCCCCCCCCCAAAAAAAAACAAACAAACAAACAAACAAACAAACAATAACAACAACAACAACGACATTAATTCAGTCATAAAACTTCGGTTGCGTTTTAACTTGTCTGAAAATAATATACTGGAACTATGAGGATTACATATTTGAAGAGAAAAATTATGAACATAAACACACCATATAAACATGTCAGCACACATGTAGGCCTGCACACACACACACATAAACACACACGCACACACACACACACACACACACACCCATACACCCACACACTCACAAACAAAATTAATGTGTTTCCAAAATTCATGTACTTTTGTGTGCCAATTGCACCCATATCACTACTAGTATATTGCCAGTAAGAGGTCTGTCTTTGTGTAACCTTTTTTTTCCTATTGCGAGACCCCCCCCCCACTTTTTGCTGTAGTTATTGCAATCGGATCGAAGCTCGTGAAAACATGATGCTAAAAGAGAGGCTTGCTCTTCGACTATTCTTGCTCCATTGGTGTACACAACATGTATTGAAACCGAGATTGCAATTCTGAAAGGGATCATTATTTACGCCAAAAGCATTCACAAGCACCGCGTGTCCACAATGCCGCCGTGTAGCAAATATCAAGGAGAGTAGGTAGTACTAGTTGGTTGCGAAGAGCAGTCTGCTGATCGACTGATTTCTAATAAATTGGCAGCAAGTCTTTGTTTGTTTGTTTCTTCTTTGATGTTGGAGGACGGGTCAAGCTTATATCTTTGCCAAAGAGTGCCTAAGCCACAGCTGCAGGAGTAGAGACGGAGTCAGCCCCTAAAAGAGAGAAAAAAAAAGTCCACGGGAGAGGTGAGTGCCATCATCATCGTACAAAAAATTTTGATAGACAGTTTTCAACGGTTAGGTTGAATATTACATAGGATACGTGTGGCAGATCCAGGGAGGACTGCATAGGGCACCTCCCCCTTATGTTTACTATCATTTTTTGTTGTGGGGAGGGGGAGGGGAGACAAAAATATGTAAAGAAAAAAATGGGGAGGGGTGCGTGCGCCTCTCTTTAATTCTGTAAAGGCGGCCCCTCTTTACACAATTCCTAGATCTGGCGCTGGATACTTTATGTAGATGTAAAGCAGTAATTATCAAGTTTTGGCCATTATTTACCTCAGCCTACTGAATTAGGTATAGATATAATTTGGATGACATTGCAAACGCTTGTCATTACAGAATCTCTATCAAATATTCCCCCTTTTTAACTCCCTGTGTGCCACATAAATTACCTTTTCATAGGTCTGTGTGTGACGTTTCTGCACATTTTACTCATTGGCACAGTATGGGTGAAACAAACATGCAAGGAAACTCTGCCACAAGACCACAAGATCATGTCGCTCGTGGGTGTGCTTTGTCTTCCTTCTTCCTTACCAATGCTACCTGGTTTCGCTTTAAAGCCTATAAGGACGTTGCTACGAGAATACCATCGTTTTTGGCCTCTTGCTACCATTTTAAGATAGACGGTGACGAGTTAGGAAAAACAAACAAAGAATCAAAAAACAGACAACGCCACGTTCTGTGACAAATAGCAAGTAATAGTTAAACATGCCAAAGACAGTAAAAATTGAATCTCTGATATGTGGAGGTTGTCTTCATACTCCTAGTCATTCAAACAACATTGGTATACAAGAAGAATTATAGACATAGACATAGAACAGAAACATAGGAACTCTTATCAAGATCACGCTTGAGAATATAGCCATCTCGAAATAAAATACAATTAGATTATATGAAACAGTGAATTATACATTCTGTTTTTGCGAAACTGTTTGTATGCTTGACAGTTTCGTCTAAAAACCATAAGAAGGAAACAAAGTTATGAAAATCTACATGACCGCTTTGTATCTAACGTTTTACATTGAAAGCCTTTTCCTAAATCAATTTCCCCCAAACCAGACAATATTCCTTCTGCTATGATTGCAAGCACATTACAGTAGAAGAGTGAAGAGTAACATATGTTTTTTTATTACATTTCAGGATTCTGCAACAAACAACACCTATGCAGATATAGAGAGAGAGAGGGAAAGAGAGAGAGACAGACAGACAGACAGACAGACACCGAGTAAGACACCAAGACATCATGGAAGAAACAAAGCCAACCGTGACTGACAAAGACAGCGAAGTCGACATTGAAAGCGTCAAGTGGGCGGAGTCTACCGTCAAACATCTTCTTGGATTAAAACAGGATGAGGCGGAGTTAGCATACGATGATATTGCAAATAGTTATGATCAAGTAAGTATTGGTTATTGACGTCATTGTGTAAATATGATTGAATTTGTTTCAGTGTAATATGGATGTGATGAAATTTAGAATAAAACAATTTGGCTTATTTTGTATTGCTTTGTTGAGAAGGCTATATTCTGTCCTGCGGTGGATGTTCTTTTGAGTAGGATGTGTACTATTGTTTGGGATCGGCAATACATTTTTTTTTTTTGCATCATTAAGAAAACATGAGCCGCAATCTAAATGACAATTGTCAGTATTGCATTTAATTCAACAAGTTTTACAATTGTCGAGTGAAACTATGATGTGTGTGTCTGACATACAAACATTAACCTCCAAATTTTAAAACAAAAAGACAAAATCTAAAGGGGATTACGGAAAAAAGAAATTTGAAAAGGGAGAGGGAGGCGAAACTATTGTATGAATTTGTGCTAATACGGGGCAGTAATCATCTTGTGATAGAACAAACCAGTGTCTTATAGCCTACACATGTTAATCTATTCGTAGCAGTCATTATGAGTTCAAATTACACTTTCCGATTTGATTTTAAAAGGCCTTGATTACTGAATGCGATTGTTCTTCTTTCTACTTCCCAGATTTTAAAGTGTTTATCTTATAAAGCCGACGAGGAGACGACCAACGTGATCCTCCAGACCGTACCGGACAGAAATGGAATGATTCTGGAAGTCGGCTGCGGTACTGGAGTAGTTGGAGAAATGGTATTTTCGTCATTGGTGTCGTAAACTAGATAAATAAAAGAAATAGTGTTTTAGTATACACATAGAATCCGATTGCTCCACTCTATCAAACGTTAAAGATAATCTCGATCAATTTGTGATCACTGGTCACAAATTTTTGTCACAATTCTGTTAGCATTGTTGGGTACATTGCCATATAATTTTGTATGTCTTTGTTTACATATTTCAACAAGCAAGTAAGCAGACAAGCAAGCAAGCAAAGAAAAAACAAAACACCCCTAACACCATGTCACCATAATCATAAATAAAAACGGTAAGGAGGCAATCTAAGGGGAGAAAGACACCCTTCTGTATGGCTAATTGTATTTCTCATTTGCATTCTTAGTTTACTTTGCTTTTTGTTTGCTATCGGGTCTTCAATATCAGTGGTTCATTACAACAACTTCTAAATACTCATTGCTCAATCATTAGGGCAATGTTAAGTATTTCTAGTTATGCAAAATGTGAACGATAGTTGTAGTAAAATTGCTTCTAGACTAAACCGTGTTCAAAATAATGATTTTATTGAGAATTATTGTTTATTGAAAATAGTTTTATAAAATAGTTTTATATTTTCGGCTTTTTTTATACAAAATGTTTATATCGTAGGTGTTTTGTGATACAACTGACCAACACAATCAATGACAATACACAGTCTATGCATCAGATGCGTTAACTTAAAAAAATCTTCTTTTTTTTTACATCATTGCTTTCATTTACAATAATTACCTTTAACAGAATATAGAGTGTACTACATTTTACAAACGGACTTCTAAAGGGGGGGGGGGGGGTTAACAGCATTAAAAATATAACGAGTGTGAGAACTTGCTAATAATCATGACTGAGCCATACGCAAATTGGCATATCAGTAAATACATTACACGAAATCCTTGTGTACATGTTACATAGTTTTTATTCTGTACATTATTACCTTTCCTTTCATTCCTGTAGATGTACACCAAAGGATATCGCAACGTTTATGGTCTGGATATATCGGCGGAATGCTTAAAGCTTGCATCAAAGAAAGGAGTCTATCGTGAAACGATCAAGGCAAATTTTGACGGCACTTGCCATCTCGACTTCACAGACGGTAAGGTTAAATAAACGCCCTCTTTGAGGGAGCATCTCAGTGAAATATGGCTTTCACCTAAATGTTGATAGCTGTTATACTTTACTAAATACAAGTTGTGTGTATCACGGAATTGGTATTTACGCGGCGCATCGCATGGCCCTCCCATAGGTAGCCTTTTGCAAAGGCAGCTCGCTCTAATTTCAGCACATGCACACAGAGAGCAATGACTATTGTACATTTGTGACCCTGCACCTCAAAACAAACAAAAAGTCGCCAGACTTGAGTTTTTAGTTAAGACCATATTCTGAAAGAGCAGACTTTAAGCTTTAAAATGATGTAGAACTTAAATCAAATGGACTCTCCTAACCTATCTAAATATTGGAAAGAAAGCACAAACTCAGGAAAAGTGTGAACTGAGAAAAGAGGCTCTGAAGTACAGTGTCTATTCAAGGCAAGGCTATTCAAAGCAAATATTTTTTAAAGTTTATCCTTAAATGTCTTTTAAATCGTTATCTAAGCTATTCCAAAATCTGGGTCCGCTACAAACAAATCTATTTTGAGTGTGTACAGTTCTCACTAAGGGAAGATAAAAGTTCTTTAGATTGTCTGGTGGGATAGTTATGTACGTGGAATTTACAGTGAAATAAAGAATGAAATATTTTTTTGTAGGTGGTTGCATTTGTAACTAAACATGAATTGACCAAGTTGAAATAAATACACCTCTTTTATTTTCAGGATTTTGTGTTCAGGAAACAGCTTATTAGTATGTGCTCGGATATGAAGGTTTAAAACAATTCTGAGCGTCATCTTTTGCAAAAGAACAAGTTTGTCTTGCAACGTCAAATATGTCCATTGTATTGTATTCCCTCACGCGAGAATTTCGTAATTCAAATACGGCAATACCAAACTTGAATAAAGCGTCATCAAAACAGAAGAAGGGAGGTATTATTTCAATCTATTAATTATACCTATGTTACGTTACAAATTACATTACGAATATAATTTATATGACACTTCCATAATATCTTATTATCAACACAAACACCTAGAAATTTAATAAAACGAAACCTCTTCTCGGGGAGTAGTGTCAAATTTAACATTACCTGGTAATCTATGGAATTACTGAAAAACGTATACTTTGTCTTTTCAATATTCAGTGACAATCTATTTGCATATATCCATTGTGCGACATTCTTTAATTCTTAATTCACTGTACACTGTACTAATTTAAATATTAGGGTCAGGGTGGGAATAAAAAAAGATTGGAATCATCCGCAAATAATATAACAGAGAGTTTATCTGAAGATCTAAAGAAATCATTAATGTAAACTATGAATAACAGTGAGCCTAACAAACTTCCTTGTGGAACACCACATTCGATTTTCTTCATAGAAATATCAAAACCGTTCACATGAACATATTGAAATCTGTCAGATAAATAACTCGTGAACCATTGCAAGGCTTTTCCACAGATACCATAATTGGATAACTTAGAGAGAAGTATATCGTGATTAATCGTGTCAAAAGCCTTGGAAAAGTCCAGGAAGATGCCTATTGTATGCGACCTTACGATATCGACCAATGAAACTGGCAGATCGGTAGGGAAGAGAATGAGATTGTTCCATTCATACTAGAGGGGGTATCTTTAAATTTATATGTAATCAGTTTCAATCAATCACCTTGCACCATGTTTCATATTTGTAAGAATAAGTTTTATATTATTCTGCTTGGAAAAGTATGATACATTTTGATAATGACTGATTTGATAGCATATTATATTCTTTCAGATTCACACAAATAACCCACAGTCTGATCGACATATTGCAGCCCAACAGTGCCAGATCTTCTATACTTAGACTAATGTTACAGTCGATCCTATCTGGTGGTATCTCACGAATATTGCTACGTAGGCCTTCTATTCTAATGAACGATACATGCTCGAAACTGCCTTACACATTTTGCATAGATATTACAACTATCATCAGAAACAGCAGCTGAAATCTTTCGGCTAAAACCCAAACAGTCAAGGTAACGATACGTAGCGTATTCTTGTGACATTTGTTTTTTGGGGGTTTTTTTTGGTTTTTTTTAGTCTTTTTTATAGCAAATTTTCCCGACAGGAGATGTGCTGATGAGGCCCAACGGAGCAATGTGCCTAATTGGGAAACGAGCGTACGAGTGGGCCGAATACATAGTAATCATGATGTCTCCGAGAAGACTGCTAATATCTAAATATACTGTAGTAACATGAAGACAACAATCAACAAAACTCATGAAGAAAGGTGAAGGATAGCCTAAAACTACCAGTTGATAGTGGGAATCAAGGATCAAACGAATGAGCACTGATAAATCTACGACACGGATAGTCTCTCCACATCATCAAACCAGGGGGGAAAAAAAAGAAAAGAACAAAGAATCTAGCGTGAAAGCACCTCCCAGTCCGAGAAGTAGTAGACATGGTGGAACAAGCTAAGCACATACAAAAAAAGCCTAGTCATGAGAAAACAACTGAATTTTTCAGCACTATCCGTACAGGAGATGAGCTTGATGTTTACAGCAGTAGCCTACAGGGGCACATGGGCCTAACTAAAATACTAGTACACTGCCCTCTTGCTGGACAGTACTTAATCATGGACAGAATATGTTAATAGAACATCCTTAATTTCAGCTTAATTTGATAATCCCTTCATTGTTGCTGCTCCGGTGGTTTACATCCGGTGTTATGTCCCTTTCATCGAACAGCTGGAACTGTGTGAACGATTAAGCGCTTGAATAGAAATTGTACTTCAAAGCCTCTTTTCGCATTTCACACTTTTCCAGAGTGTTTTTTTTCTTTCCAGTACAGTTAGGTAGTTTAGGGGAGTCCATTTGAATTGAGTTACTTATCATTTTAAAGCTTATAATCTGCTCTTCTAGAATTTTGCCCTTATAACTATAAAATCCATGTCTGGCGACTTTTTGTTGGTTTTGTAATGCAGGGTCATATATATCTATATCTATCTATATATATATATATATATATATATATATATATATTCATATATACATGTGTTTGTGTGTGTGCCTGTGTGTGTGTTTGTCTGTGTGTGTATGAACGTAATTATATATATGTATTATATATATATATATATATATATATTCATATATACATGTGTTTGTGTGTGTGCCTGTGTGTGTGTTTGTCTGTGTGTGTATGAACGTAATTATATATATATATATATATTATATATATATATATATATATATATATATATACATATATATATATATATATATATATATATATATATATATATAATATATATACATTAGAGTGAAAGAAGGGGTCCCGGCCGTGCATGCACAGAACCAGTGTAGTTCCTTCATTGCACTTCATCTTTTCGCACCGTATAATATTATGATTACATACTTATAGGCCTACATAATACTAAAAACGAGATATGCATAATATATAAGTATTCATGCATGTAAATGATGTGTGTGTGTGTGTGTGCGTGTGCGTGTAAGATGATGATAAATACTTTTCGTTTTCATAAGACTTTCACCGTCCTCTTCTCTCCGTGTCCCGTAATGAATGATACAGGTTACTTCGACGCTCTTTACAGCGTTGGCTGTTTTGCGCCCGGACACCTAAAAGGCGACAGCCTTCCTGAGATGATTCGCCTTACGAAGTCTGGTAAGTTAAGATCGAGACCAGCTGCAGCTGATTTATAACCCTATAAAGCCCAAGCTATTTTGACCCTTAGTAAGGCCCAAGGGGGGCACATCGTGTCCCTATGTAACTTTTTTTAACATTATTTGATGTATCATGGTCATATTTGGTACATGGGTAGAGGGACTCATAATCATTCTACATGACCGTTCATTTGATTTTTTTTAAGCTTACCCATGGAGGGCGCTATTTACCGTAATATTGAGAAATACATAGGAAAAAAAATATACTAAATGCGTGATTTTTTAATATAATTCCTTTATCCTCCGTAAATATGTCTTATTAAGGACCAATCATTTTCATATTTTCCAGAAATGATAAGTAAGTGGAATCTTTCATTTGTTATTGTTGAAATTTCTCAAGGTCACCACATGGGGCGCTATTCATAACAACATAAAGAAATACATTATGAGACTTGTGATGAAATGTTTGGGATAGGTACATGTATAATCATCACATGTCATATTTGCATGATACTGGAATCTTGAGTGTGCAGTTTGATAACATGATAATCTAATGATATTACAGGCATAACTTGGATGAAGGAATCAAAATGACACAAATTAGAAGGACAATCTTTGGAAAATCTTGTTTCCAGCCATCTCTATCATATCTACTGTTTTATGCCTTTGTCACATAAAAACATAGGAAATAATAAGAAACATATTTCATGACCATAATTACTCCACATTTTGCGTCTTAACCCGTTGAGGACGGTTTGATTTTGCTACAACACGCATTTCCCATAGACCCCTGCCCGAGTATACTCGGGACTCGTCCTCAACGGGTTAAGTAAATTTCAGTCAAGAAACGCCCATTTCATACACTGGAATATTGTTAATTGAAATAGGAACAGAAAAAAAAGATGGCAAAATCTGACTAACATAGTTGTCAGTTTATGGTTGCCATGACAACTAGCGATATCAAATATAGCTAAATTATATATCAACATGTTTTCAATAAGATTTCAGGAAAAGTCATCAAATTTGGTTGAAATAATGGACTAAGGGCGAAGGAGTGGCAAATGCAAATCTGGTAGGAGGGGGCACAATGTGCCCAATCTATAGGGTTAATGTGCTGGGATAGTATAATGGTACCATAAAACCCTCGACCATGAGATTTATCATAATCATTTTTTTTTCATAACAGTTTTTTTGCGAAGTTATAAATAAACCTTTATGAATTGCAGTTGTAACGTCATATTTTAAACATTTTCAACATAAAATCATTAGTTGCCAAAATAATTATCACACCATGTCACATTATTTGAGCGGGTCGTCATAAATGTGGACTATGACGTAATGCTACTCATCTTTCTTATCGTTTTTAACTCCATTTCATGTTAACCAGTCGTTTATGTAGCAGTCTGCTCAATTAGAAGATTTGAAAGCATTCTTCTTGTCAGTTTTTGTTTGTACAGTCTGTTAGCCAGTGATTTTGCAGGCAGCCGCATTATCAATATCGGTACTGGTACTGAGGTACGACTCTGATGATTCTTGCATGATATGATAAAATGGATGTGTTCTATCAGATTGAATAGAGAGAGAAAAAAAAAAACCACCAGAAAATATTTGCACGGACCGAATCTTCTATCTTCTATTCGTTTTCTCACTGTAGGTGGGCACATCATCATTACATTAAGAGAGAACGTGTTTGAACAGGAGATAGGTGGGATGGACTTAAAGAGCGCCCTCGTCGAGTCAGAGAACAGTGGAGTGGTCGTGAGAAAATGTCACCAGAAAGTTTTGTACATCAAAGTGGAAAACGAGGAAGTGCAAGGATTGACCTTGGTCTACCGTGTCGTGTAATCATTCGGTCACACCAGGACATACACATCCCTACACATGCGCATGATTATGGTGATTACACGAAAGTTAATACTACCGAAAGATGGCATTTTAATCATCATTATAGCTACGTTTATTGGTAATGATAAATGACATTCTTTTACCAGGCTTACTAAAAATCAATGAACTATTATTTGAATCCTCAGCGCCAACCAGAACCAGAAACCCTGTCACTTTCAAGCTCGAAAGTTCCATTGGTTCATTCATTTCAATTAAGCGCCATCTACGTCATATTGTGAATATTTTAGCGCATGTAAAAGCAGAGTTCTGGTTTGATGGCTAATTGTCTCACATGCACCGTAAAAGGTAATGAGATCGCTTCAAACCAGAAAAAACAATAGCTAACAACCTCTTCAGTCACCCCCGCAACTATCGGTTAAAGGCCTACGGGACTTTATGCTAAGTACATTATGTGTGTCTTTATCTGAATGCAGAAATAGGGAAGACATCAGTAGCGCTTGAGAAAAATTAGGCAGTCTGTCATGTCTGTGTTAAATCAATGTACGGCATTGTTAGATAAGGAGGCTACGATATATATTTCGTTGTGTTTCAGTAGTGGTATTTTTGAATAAAAAAATGAAATTAGATTTGGACAATATCAGACGCTATCACCTTTTCAGCCACTAACTCACCTCCTTCAGACAACATGGAAATAAATATAAATAAATGATTATAAAACCAGATACAATGGGATAAATGTGTGCTGTCAACATCAAAAAAAAAAAGAAAAAAAAATGATTCTCGTTCTATCTTTCCACTACTGTGACCTTACGGATGTTGAAGACGTTCCATCCTGTAATGACGGCCTGTCAACACCCAGACTTTGAAAATGTGGTAACTTTTGAATTGATTGTCGGTCTTATTCATACTCCTATGGTCCTTACATGGTAGCATTTTACTAAAATTATACTTAATCCCCCTGAAATAAATTTGAAGATTTTTACTGCAAAACGAGCTAAGCGGCATATTTCAACATTTCAAATAAGTCCATCATCAGAGCAAAATTAAATCTTTCAAGTAATAGCTCACTTGTGCATAACAAGAAATATTCTAGAATTTATGATTAAAATATTCTGTTTTTCTTATTATTTTCTTTGTTTCTTTATTAGATTTGATAACAAATATCTCCACTTAAGAAGAATGGAGTTAGCTCGTTGTTGTGACAAAACTCTTCATTTGTAATTTGCCGTAAGATTACACGTTCACTCGTCAACTCAGGCGCAGCAGTTTCCGACTCTTTTCCTTCTTGTTTCTGTCTCTTGTTTCCTGACAATAACTGAACTTTCTATCTCTTAATGTTGTGTTGCATCACACTAAATATCAGAAATAATGTCACCTTAACTGGTATACTTTCCACTGCTCGGGTATGTTACTTTTTGATGAATTGTGACTATGCACCAAAAAAAATGAAAACAAGCAAAAAAAAAAACAACAGAAAGTCACACACCCTGATTGTAGGTGAGGGAGGACTAAACAAAAGAAGAAGAAGAAGAAGAAGAAGAAGAAGAAGAAGAAGAAGAAGAAATGAAACGAATCAACCCAGTCAATGTTGAGTACTTGGTATTTTTTTATTCTTCTATATTTTGCTAAAGGGTGAAATCACAAAAACAATGGGAAATTCTATTTTTTAGCCGTTTTTCTAGAGCGTCCTTTTAAAGAATAGTGTATTCTGCTCGTCCTGAAAGGCCCCTTTATATTTCACACAAAAAAGAAAACACATTCACACAACATGTTCTCAATGTCTAATAACTTTTGAAAAATTGATGCTACTGCTTTGAATATTGGTATTAGTTATCAAGAGAATATGGTAATACAGCATGCTGAATTTCACTTTTATTTGTTAATTCCTTCAGTGGTGTTGCTAGGGATATTTACATTCTGTGATTTATTTTTCGTAACATTCATAATGCAGAAGACGGCTTGGTAAGAGTAAGCATTTGAGTAGACTCTTTACTTCAGAGTCTATTTTCTCAGTACGCACTTTTCCAAAGTGCTTGTTGTCTTCCCCATATTGAGATAGGTTAGGAGAGTCCATTTAAATCGACTTATACATCATTCCAAAGCTAATCAGGTATTTTCTTTCGGAATCAGCCCTTAACTAGAAATCATAGTCTGGCGACATTTTGTTGGTTTTGTGATGCAAAGTCATAATTATATATTCGCCTTTCATTTTGTCTGCAAAATAGAAGAAAAGTACCTTATAGAAGCAGGAGGAGGAGGAGGAGGCTGGAAGATAATAAACCAGAATAAACCGGAATTATTCGCAAAGGCCTTAAAGAAGATTATTTGAGACACAGGATAAGAGAAATAATGATATCAAAGGAGGATGAGAAACCACTTTAGAAAATAAAAGTATTGATTTTGATAAGAAGGGGGAAAAAGACGGAAAATAAGATCGAAAATGAGAACAAAAACTGAGTCGTAGTGAAAGGATGAGAAACGAAGGGAAACATGTTCTTCATAATCATCAAATTTGGCCGGATGTAAAATCTCTTTTTACGCCCATTCTCTCTCTTCCTCCGTGTAATAGATTACTATCGTATACGCAAGTTATTTTTGTCAGACTGTTCAGAACTACTCAGGAGCCAACCTTTTAGAAAAAGAATTTTCATTCATCTCTGAATCTATGAATCCTGACAAGAGCTTTGAAGTACTTTCAACGATGCGTCGTTTATTATTATTGTTATTTTTTTTGGTCGAGCCCACCGGAGGTGTGTGGCGACTGAGGGATCGCCTGCGGCGTCCGTCCGTAACGTTACAAAAACTTGAATAACTCTCTACTGAGGACTTCAATTTCAATCAAACTTGGAGGGAAGAGTGGTTATGCAAAGTTACACATTTTACCAAACATAAAGTACACCTCAAGGTCAAAGGTCGCAGGCAGGGGTCAATGAACTTTGATCTATAGTGGCTCTCCGTAATAAACCAGCTATATTTCAAACAAAGAATTAACTTTTTACAAAGATGCATTTCCTTTTTCCCTACGTAGGGAATGTCTCGGTAAACCCTTATGTAATTTGCAGTTATTATGTACTTAATCCAGCTCTTCGCTGATGACTTTCGCTTGTATTTCTACTCCTTGACACCATGTAAAGCAATTTACATTCATTTAACGGTTTCTTGTAATTTTGAATTATTTTTAAATCATGGATCACAGAATACACAAAAATTCGATAGACGTTACTAATACTAGAAACAATAAAAAGGTAGTCATTTTTTACATGAATGTAAATCTGTCCCGCAGGCCAGAGTAACGAAACTGCCATCTTCCATGATGCATTTCTTCCTCATGCCTTAATCGGGAGACCCTGTGCAATAATACGCACTTACCATTGATTTGAATGATTGATTGATTTGTATTTATTTCCTCTTTGAGCTCAAAAAGATATGAAACAAACATAACTAAGTTACAATCATTATTTCAATGATTACTAAACTAAAGTGTCAAGCTTGTGGGTCTCATAGGCCTATGTCTAGTGTTGAGCTCGTAGGCATGATCCTTTGGTGTCTAGCTCGCTGGCTATATGACTAGTGGGGTGACTCCGTTTAATATTAGGATTTATAGGATAAATATTCATATACCTGGTGGGCCTGTTTTACTTGATATCGAGCCGCGATCACTCAATGTCTGTCTCTTTATGTATTATGACTCTTTAGTTGTTATTATGACTCGGGTTGGTGTCGAGTTTGTAACGGTCATCCAAGTTAGATACGCATCATATGCATGTACGAAGTGCACTAAATCATGGGCACGTGAATGTAGCTAGAGTGAGACATCCATATTGAGCTTGGTTGTTGTATTATCATTAATTTGTTTTGCTGACCATGCAATGTTTTTTTATCTTAACAATAAAACCAATGTAAACAACCTCAGACTATTTCATACCATTTGATATGTAATAATTTTTGAGTTGTCTGTTTTCTGTGTTGCGATACATTCGCGTGCAAGGAAAATACCGCTTGCCTTTGACGTATTAACTCAAATATACAAGTCTAAAAAGTCATAAAAGTCGGTGCTTTGGGATGAGTGTGTGCCCTCAGTAGGCTTCAATAAGGACAATCTTGGTTCTGATTGAAGAGGTTTCTTCATTCTCCTCGTCAAACATGAATGCGTTCATTGTTTTCATGGATGGGTGCCTTACCTGTCCAATACAATAATGTCTGGGAACGTGGCATAAGTCTTTCAATGTACAACTCCACTGGATGTCATGCTGTTGGGTGTAAATTCTTCCCAATGAATGCACAACCCCATCTCAATAGATTTCTACACGACTGACTGACGCGGCTGTCTTGCTAGTCCTCCCCACCCGCAATATATTGTGAATCTTTGTCTGTACGCGGCAACAGGCAGAATTTGGTCGCAGTGCTCTGTGGGAATATTTCGATGTGTGCACATGAAAAACCAGTATGTCTCATTTTTTTTTTACTACAATATCCACCCATGGGCATGATGGGAACATAATTATTGTACCTGTAATAAGAATATTGAGTGGTAATAAAATACATGTATGCCGCGCCTAATGGCGTGTCCAATGTTCTTTTTTTTTCAAAGTTTTTAGCCCTCCATGGGCTATTTTATTACCTCCACATCAACATATCAAGTACAAGTCAAAATATTCAACCATAATCTCTCTTTTTTCCCCTTACATTTCTCCGGTAAACATTTACACAAAAACATTTGGAGTGACTGCCACTTTAAACTGAACCCGTTGAGAGTATCCGGTACAGAATAAATATATCTCTCGTCTGCATAATGTTCAATAATTTGTGTTATCATAGAGTTAAACCAAGGGACTTTTTTTTATAGCTTTTGTGCAAACAGTTGTTGCGTAATCAAAATCACCACACAATTTAGAGCATCATTTCTCTTTCCTTTAAAACCAAAAATAATATTTTCCAGACTAAACTTTACTAGTACCGAAGATGTTCATCATCGTGGTAGTAACTGAAGGAAATAAAGCTGATCTTCTGTCTCACGAAACGAGGTAAACACGAAAAAAATTGCAATGACCCTGCACCACAAAACAACAAAAGAGTCGGCAGACATAAATTTCTAGTTAAGATAGATTCTAAAAGAGCAGGCTCAAAAACCTGAAAATGATGTGGACCTCAACGCATCTGGACTATGGATAAACAAACTAACATCAATGGATTGGAAGAGTTTCATCGTGGTGAAGAATGAATGAAGAAAATAATCAGTTGTCTCACGATGTGCAAACGTTGAGAGGTTGTGACGTTTCGACTGCTAACTACTAGTCTTCGTCAGCCAATGGACATAGACTTCGCTGTGTGCGGTTTATATAGCCGCGAAACGTTTGCACATCGTGAGACAACTGATTACTTTCTTCATTCAGACTAACATCGTGATCATCAAAGTTGAGTTCTGTAGATGTTGTCCCTCAACTTCAGAATGTGGATAGAAAATAGACACGAGTCTCGCACACGTCGTTATTGCTCTAGGTCCTGTTTAACCGGGGAGATGGGAAACATTTTTATCTTTATTTTTTGGCGTGATTGAGCTGATGGATGCCGTCGAATCAGTTAGAAAAAAACAACAACAACAGCACCAACAGCAAAACAACAACAGCAAAAAAAAAAAAACAACAACAACCCAGGGACAAGTTGCATTAAAAATGCGCTTTGTGTGTGTGTGTGTGTGTGTGTGTGTGTGTGTGTGGCCGTGCATCACAAAACCTACAACAAATCGCACTTGCTGATTTTGAGTGAGGACTCAAAATAAGTGGAAAGGGTAAACCAAGTCAATCATGAGTTTCTCATATTTTCTGAAGGAGCAGTTCTTCTTCTACATTATTCTAAAGCTCGGGATCATAAAGCAAACGGGAAATTGTGTTGTTAGCTGTTTTCAATAACTTTTTTTTTTTTGGGGGGGGGGTAGAAAAGAGTGATCAAGTGTGTCTTTAGAGTCCTCTTTTTATTTCTTAAAAACCTTTTAAACACTCTCCACTTTCAAATATAGTAACTTTTAAGAGGATAACGCTACTGATATGATATACACTGTAGTATTAGACATTGAGAAAATAGGTTAATAGAGCATGATCAATTTTAACTTAGTCTAGTTATCCCTTCATTGTTGTTGCTATGAAGTTTTACATTCTACTTCTTTTGTCCTATTTATTGCATAGACCACGGTTCGATTAAGCGCTTGAATAGACCCTGTAATTCAGGGCCTCTTTTCTGAGTACACACTTTTCCAGAGTGTGTGCTTTCTTTGCAATATATAGATAGGTTAGGAATGACCATTTAAGTCCAGTTATACATCATTTTAAAGCTTAGAATCTCCTCTTTTAGAATCTGTTTTAACTTGAAAAAATCTTTACATGACGACTTTTCGTTGTTTTTGTGATGCAGGGTGACATTATGTTATGCGGGTAGATGAGTATTTCTATCGGTGTAATGCATAAGCTCCGTTTGATACTGCCGTTACGTACTCTTTATGTTGCATAATGCCTTTATCTTGAATCAATTTTGATTACTGTAGTCTTGTCTGGTCTGGAACCAGCTTAACTAATTTGCGTCGTTTATTTGCTTTACAGAAAAAAAAAGGAATTCGACTTTGTTCAAATGCCAACCCTCTTGACCACATCACTTCATTTTTATTTTAATTGAATACTCTCACACTGTCTGACAGTGTCTCATTCCAAACTTAGTCTTTTTATATATAAATATTCGAATGCAATTTTACCTTATACGTTTGATTCTTGTTTTACACTGAACAGCACAACATTGAAACTCGAAATTAGGTTAATATTGTTTTGCCATTTCGTCACTTGGGAATAAAACAACGAAAAATCTATTGTACATAAAAGTGCTTAGTTCTGCAATAATTTAGATTCAATTTTTTAAAGAATGTATCCACTCAAAGTGCTTTTACGTCTAGATCTAAACAATATCATTCTTTTAAATGCCTATTGAATTGTATCAAATGTATCAGTCCATTTTTGTTAGTTTTGTTCCATCTGTTTGTTTTATTTGTGTAATGTAGTAGTGTATATCTTTAATTTCATTTCATTTGTGTAATGTCGTTGCATATGTCTTTTATGTCATATCATTTGTCTTTGTAATCTGTAACTGCCATTAAGTACTCTGAATGTAACTCTGAACCTGCATTTGCATATATTCTTATGTATCACACTCTACAAAGGGGATCACTTTATCTCAAGCCTTTGGCTTTCTTTGTGAACTCTCCGAAACATTTTACACTGTATATGTCTATTTTTATGATTATCAATAAAGTGAATTGAATCGAAATTGAATTGAACATTGAAATATTAGGCCTACTCGATGTTTGGCAATCTTTTTCATATCAGTATGTTCTATAGCAGGATAAGTATCTTTCCCAGTTTTGTTTTGTTTTTGTTTGAACGGTCTGTTCACCCAGTGATTTTGCCAGCCGTATTAACGATATAGGTATAGGTAAAGATATTCATGTTGAGATACGACAGAGATAATGCTAAAAATGTGATGAAAATAGAAAAAAGTTTTATCAGATTGACTGGAGGGAAAACAGAGAAAAAAAATACATTGACTCAATTTCAAATCACAATCTTGTGTTCATTCTTTAACATTTAGGTGGACATGTATCATCATCATAACATTAGGAAAAAAGTGTATTCAAGCAGGTCGGAGAAAGCTGGAATGGCGCCCTCGTCAATTCAGCTGCAGCAGTAGAGAGATCGTAAGAAAACGCCACCATAAAGTGGCGTGTATCTAGTAGGAAAACTAGGAAGTGCAAGTCTTGACTTTGGTATAATTTCTGCCATACTGACATACACTGCACACAAACTCAGTTATATACCACGTGCATACACATACATTTTATGAGATTGTACCAGAGATCATACATTACTCCAAGATGATTTATATCTTAACCATCATTATTGGTTTTTATTGCGAACAATTCATTTCAGTGTTTCATGAAAATAAGTGATACTCAATTTTTATCATTAGCGTCAACCTGAGCAAGAACCCCACTAACTTCAAGCTTGAAAGGGCAATCGGTTCATTCGAGTCAGTGTAGCGCCATCTGCGTTATACTTTTTTTTTTTGTTACAGCCGGGTATTTAAAGGGATGGTACAGTATTGGTGGAGGTGAGAATTGGGCTTTTAACTTTTTGCGAGATACAAACACTTATGATATAGTACAGAGCATACCATTTGAAGAAGAATTCAAAGTTTATTTGATGAAAATCGGGTTTGGCATGACTGAAACATCCAAAAACAAAGTAAAATAAAGCGATCGTAATAAAGTGTGGGTCCCACACTTTATTAGAATCGCTCTTTTTTGATATCTCAGCCATTTCAAAAGCAATTGTTGTCAATTCCACATAGAATTAAATGTTTTTTCATATTTCATAAGATGTTTTTCATTATCTTACCAAAAAATGTTACAAACCTGAAATTAGGTCTGAACCAAAACTGTACGATCCCTTTAAGCAGAGTGATCTCTTGGTTCAATAACTACTGTAACATTGTAACTGAATACATGAATATGAGAAAGACCTAAGACCACGAGGGAAATCGTCGAGAGAAAAACGAGCAAACTGATATCATCATTTTAAAATTTTAAACTTCGATTATGGAAGTGTCATGTTTACAAATTGACATGGAAAACAAATACACGTTGTATTTCAATGATTGCATTATTTCCGAAGGAGTGTGAAAAGATGAGAACCAAATTTGGCTTTCACCGTAATCAATAAGTACTCATAGTACATGTATCAATTGTCTCAAATGAATCGTATTAGCTAGTGAGACAGCTCTGTACTAGAATCGACAATGTCCTTTTGTAGCTAACAACCTCTCACGTCACTATCTGCTGAAAGGCCTGAGAATTTATCCAAAGTACATTACGTTTGTCTTCTACGAATGCAGAATTGACAGAAGGAAAAGTCACTAGCGTTTGCCAAAAAACAAACAAACAAACAAACAAACAAACAAACAAAAGACAATCTGTATCATCCTTTTTTATGTTTCAGTAGCGGAACGTTGCAATAAGATTTATTATTTGGATCTGGACAATATCAACAAGATATGATATCCTTTATTTTTTTTTTTTTTTTTTGTTGGCCAGACACTAATCTCCCTAAGACGGCAAAGGAAAGGGATTTACCCCGAATTCTTACAAGGGAATGAATCTGTAATCTTGAAAACAATATAAAAAAAAATCCACAAGGGGAACTTTAGGAATTGTTGCTGTTGTTGTTGTAGACGTCTCATTCAGCAATGGCGGCCTTGGGACGCAACAACATCAGAAAGTTTATTCATAACTTTCCAGATGATTGTCGATCTCACTGATGTGTTCCAACTTGGTAGTATTAAATTACTAAAAAAAAAATACTCTCGTACTCTATCAAACTCTACTCTATCACATTAACTTCCCCTTATTTGATTCGATACGTGTCCTAAAACTGCGCATTGTCAACATAGCTAGACTTGAAGTCTCCTACTATCTTTCTTCTTGTTTCTGTCTCATCTGTCATTCATTCCTCCCAAATTCAAAATCTCACATCGTCATGTTCTTGTTCATAATAGTATTGTAATGTATGTAGAATTTATAAGGAATTACATGCTTTCTTGGTACGCCTGGGATACTATTGGAATTCATCCCCTCTATGGTATGTTATTATCTCTAAATGTTTGTTATTCCTTACAGTTTTCTTTCTCAACTTTTTAATAATAGCTTATTTTTCTATTGTTGATGTTGCGTTTCATTGTGCAAAATATTAAAGATAATGTGACTAGTAATTCATAGTCTAGTTTTCACTTCTTGGGTATTTTACTTTTATACAAATCATTATTTTCTCCTTCTCTTTGTCTATTTTTCTTTTTTTTGCAAGTTCTACATCTTTCACAGCAAGTCATATTTGTTAGTAGTTCTCGTTGCGTTCCGAATGTTAATGCAAATTGGAACTCAATAAAGCAAGATGTTGGGTTTTAGCACAGTGTTCGTGTAGGCGACATCACGTTTTTGTTTGACATGTACCTATAAAGATTGCAGCCAAGAAGAAGAATAGTAGTATGGCAGGATGAGGAGAAGAAGCCCGGCTTGAGGAAGAGTGAACCAGAATACGATGTTAGCGAAGGAATTGAAGGAGATGGAAGAGGATACACCTGTCCAGATAAGAGAAAGAATATGATGACCAAAGGAGGAGGAGAATTCAATTTGAGTAGTGGGGGGGGGGGGGGAGACGAAAAAGAGAAGATATTAGAATGAGAGAATCAGAATATTTACATTGAAGTAGAAAAACATGCAACAACAACAAGAGAGAGAGAGAGAGAGAGAGAGAGAGAGAGAGAGATTTTGTTCATAGTTCCATGATGGTAATGGTCATGAGGATGGCCAAGGTTGTTGTTCGACAAACAAAACTAAACAAAGTTTGACATAATATCATTGATATAATTAAATCTTTTAATAAAGTACCTACTCTCTAGCCATGATTGCAGATTAAACTTATTTGATTCGAGAGGCAATTTTATAGAATGTATAGATTAAACTCACGGACAATAAATGGTATAGATGTGAAAGTAAACAAATCAGAATAAATACTGAACTAATGAAATGACATTTTTTGAGAGTTTTTATCGATAAGCATTATTCTCAATAGAATGAACACTTTCTTATGCAACATGCGATACAATCAATGCACTACTTCTTCATTAACAAAATATTATACAATCACGTTTTTGGCAACTGAAATAGTAGCGTTATCGTTAGAAGTCATCGTTATTAAGATATTACCATCCTGCAACAAAAGCAAACACCAACCAAAAAAAAAAAACAAACAAACAAAAAAAAACTGTTGAGAGCATATGCACGTTTTCCCTTTTTCGGACTACATTTTGATAGTGAAAAACTCATGCATTCTAAGTTGCGACGGGGTCATCCTATGAGCTCGACACCCACAAGTCGTGTAGCCCATGAGCAGCTAGACAACATACAAAACATGTCCATGAGCTGGACACTGCATAATTGTGACTCTGCACCTCAAAACAAACAAAAAGTCGCCAGACATCAATTTTTAGTTAAGACCATATTCTGAAAGAGCAGACCTTAAGCTTTAAAATGATGTATAACTCAAATCAAATGGACTCTCCTAACCTATCTTTTGCTACCACACTGTCAAGAGCGATGTAAGATGTGTTCAGAGAAACAATTTGTATTCATCTCTGAAACTATGAAATGCTGCCACATGCGAGAGGATATTGCTACGACACGTCGTCAATCTGTGTTTTTTACTTATACTGCTTTTCCATAAATCGGAGATAATTACAAAGGGAGACATAATTGTTTATATGGATGCATCTTCTTTTCCTGAATTATTACAAATACCTTGATAGACCCTTGTGTTTTCTGTAGTGATTTCATACCTTCTCTGATGAAAGCCGCTCGCACTTATACCCCTCCGAATCATGTAAAGCATGTGTGCACTTTTCCATGGACAACTTGAAACATTCCCTTTTAAACCTCATTTCACAGTGTACGTTTTCCCGTTGTCTGATCTGAATCTACATCATCATCTACTAATATCATTTCATTTTTCCCTGAACAAACCTTTATGCAATGGATCAAGATATCCACCATCTCAACAAGAAATGGTAACAGTGGACGATGAAGGTACAATTTCTATTTTATGAAAACTTGCAATCTCCTATAAAACCCTCGCATAGATACATAATGGTAATAGAACCCATCTAAAAGGAAAAAAATGCTATTCGTACATCTCAGAAGACAAAACACTTTGACAAAAAACTGCATCTTTCAAGCGTTAAAGGGGTTGACATGTTGACACGGGCGTCAATCCATCGCATACCCTGAAGTAATCAAGCCAACCCTCGACTATTCACTTCTTTCTTGTTGGGTGACCCCGAGTGTACAATACGCACTTATCGATCGTTGATTATTAAAATATATGGCGCTGTTCATCCCTTCGATCTTGTGCTCCTTATCCCTTGGCTTGCCGAGTGTCGAAGTTGTTGGCCTTATATTCCTTTAATGTGTCAAAGTCGTCGTGGGTTCTTTTTTGCCTAGTGTCATTCTCGCAGGCATTTTTTTTTCTTCATAGGTTCCACCTCGTGAGACTGTCTTACTTCATAGTGTCAAACTTGTGGGCTATATAACTCGTGTTTATTAAGCTCATGGGATCATCCCGTCTAGTTATAGCACGCATATTTAATTTTTTTTTTTCAGTGATATATTTTACTGGATGTCGAGCTTGTGTAAGGTATTCTCTTCGTGTCTGGTATTCACTTCGTGTCTATATCTTGAGATGTATGATTATTTAGCTTGTACGACTCGTTAAAGGGATAGTACAGTATTGGTGGAGATGAGAATTGGGCTTTTAACTTTTTGTGAGATACCAAGAATACACTTATGATATAGAACAGAACATACCATTTTAAGAGGAATTCAAGGTTTATTTGATGAAAATCGGGTTTGCACTGACTGAAACATCCAAAAACAAAGTAAAACAAAGCAATCGTAATAAAGTGTGGGTCCCACACTTATTAGAATCACTCTGTTTTGGATATCTCAGCCATTTCAAAACCAATTTTCATCAAATAAACGTTGAATTCCTCATGAAATTACATGCTCTTTCATATTTTAAAAGAGGTTTCTCATGATCTCACCCAAAAATGTTAGAAACCTGAAATTAGGTCTCAACCAAAACTATACGATCCCTTTAAGCTCTACGCACGAACTCGTTATGTTATACTCGTGCACCCAAAGGAGACATGCGGCATTAAATATGCATGTATGAAGTATAATCATGCGCTATTAATAACACATACAATGAGACATTCATATCGAATTGGATTGTTTTGCAAGTTTGCAACACTAAAAACTGTGACTATCCATAACTTATTGTAATAGATGGTCACATGGCATTCGATGTATACATAGTCAAGGCAAATAAAGCACGACCAGCCAAACGCTAGTTTAAATTATATGTATATGACCGTGCATCATAAAAGGAACAAAAATTGATCTTGTGTGAGGACTGAATATAAGTGAAATGGGTCAACCTAGCCAATCTTGAGTTTTTCATACATTTGTATTCTCTTAAAGAGCAATTTAATCTTCTTCATTCTTTTAAAGTTCTGGATCATAAACAAACAGGAAACTGTTTTTGACAGTTGTTTTTTTTTTCTTTTTAGAATAGTGTGATTTGATGTGTTTAATAGAGTCTCCTCTTCATTTCTTAAAAAACCCTGTACACACTTTTCACTTTCAACTCAAATAACTCTATAAATGGAGACATTCCTGCTCCAAACATTAGCATTGATCATTGACAGAATATGTTTATAAAGCATGCTTAATTTCATCTTAACCTGAAAATTCCTTCGTTGTTATTGCTCTGGTGGTTAACATCTTGTTGTTTGTCCCATTCACCGCACAGCTAACGCGGCTTGGTAAAGATTAAGCGCTTAAAATTTAATAGACCCTTTACTTCAAAGCCTCTTTTCTCAGTTCACACTTTTCCAGAGTGCGTGCTTTCTTTCCAATATTTAGATTCGGAGAGTCCATTTGAATGGAGTAATGCATCATGTTAAAGCTTAGAGTCTTCTCGTATATAGAATTTGAATTTGATTGAAAAATCAATGTCTGGGAACTTTTTGTTTGTTTTGTGATGCAGGGTCACATATAAGTTTTAATCACCTTTGAGCTATCTGTTTTTTGTGTTGTTTTGTTTTTTAATGCGATACATTAATTTCATAGGGAAAACACCATTTGCCTTTGACATCACAACTCCATTATCCAAGTCTAACTAACCATACATTACTGTGTTTGAAGGTTTGTGCGTCTCCTATAGACTTCAATAATGGTCGCCTCACGGTACCGATTGTTGAGATTTCTCCATTGTCCTCGTCATACATGAATGTGTCCATTGTTTCCATGGGCTCGGTGGCTTATCTTCCCACTCTTATAGGATATGTATGGAAATAATGTCTCAGAACGTGGTATGTTTCAAGTTTTTCAATTTACAACTCTACTGGATATGCTACTGTTTTTAAACCACAACCCCATCTCAGTCCTTATCGGTGGTTCAAAAACATGTTTGTATTCGATATGCACGACTGACGCCGTCTTGCCGAAATCCTCCCCACCAACGAATAGTATTGTGAGTCTTTGTTTGTACGTGACAATAGGCTGGCATTCGTTCCAATGTTGTGTGGGAATATTTTTAGATTTGTGCATATGAAATAATGTTATGTCTCCTATATTGACTACAATACACTTCAATAGGCATGACCGGCACATATTGTCAACGGCGTAAATCCGTACTGAGGAGTGGGGGGGGGGGGGGGGGGGGGGGGGATGGTCACCATCACCACGATTACAAGCCCATAACCGGACCGGCGCAGCCTTGGGGGGGGGGGGGGGGGGGGGGGGGGAGAGAAGCTTGGTGCCCCCCCCCCACACACACACTTTACAGGGATCGGATGTCCCACTCTTTTGCATGAAATATAAAGTGGGTGGAAAGTGGCAGCAAAAATATAAAGACTTTTAGTTCTTGTTGCTTTTTTTTCCCTTCTCAGATGGAAAATCAGACCTTAAAAGTATGAAAACTTTTGTTTTTGTTTTTGAAATATCTGTGAGAGGGAGCGGAACGACCGAACGGGGGGAGGGTGTGTATTGGGAGGGGGGGGGGGATCCCACTCTCACACGAGGAAGATTTTGCATTTTCAGACCTGAAATTCAGCGATCTGGTGCACACTTTTGGTGAAATTTTGTTTTCTTTTCTTAAAAAAAACAATAAGAAAATGAAATATTCACAATATATTATTGAATGACTAAATCGTGGTATTTCAGCTCTTGCTCCGCCTGTGCGACATCACTGTGAAGGCCTACTCAATAATGGGGCCTATCACCGGCGTAGACAGGATTTGATCTTAGGAGGAGCGGATATGTGAGGGAGCGAAGCAAGCGGGGGGAGGGAGAGATGGTATGGTAGGGGGGTATCCTCCTCCCACGGTGAAATCTTTTTGCATTGAAAATTTTGACATTTTGCAGTCCTCAAACTGCCGTTTGTAGCTATATTTTTCGCTTTGGAAATTAAGGGGGGGGCACACCGGGCGCACTGCTGTCAATCACTGCAGCAACATCAGGAGAATGGCATAGCGATTAAATGCGAGCGAGCGGAGCGAGCGAGCTTGAAAATTTTGACATTTTACAGTCTAAAAACTGCCGTTTGTAGCTATACTTTTTCGCTTTGGAAATTAAGGGGGGCCGCACCGGGCCAAACTGCTGTCAATTACTGGCAGCAACATCAAGAGAATGGCATAGCGGTTAAATGCTAGCGAGCGGAGCGAGCGAGCTTGGAAATTTTGACATTTTACAGTCCAAAGACTGCCGTTTGTGGCTGTATTTTTTCGCTCTGGAAATTAAGAGGGGCGCACCGGGCGCAACTGCCGGAAATTACTGGCAGCAACATCAGGAGAATGGAATAATGATTAAATGCGAGGGAGCGAAGCGAGTGAGCTTGAAAATTTGACATTTTACAGTCCCCAAAACTGCTGTTTGTGGCTGTATTTTTTCGCTATGGAAATTAAGGGGCGCACCGGGCGAAAACTGCTGGCAATTACTGGCAGCAACATAAGGAGAATGGCACAATGATTAAATGCGAGCGAGCGAAGCGAGTGAGCTTCAAAATTTTGACATTTTACAGTCCCAAAACTGCCGTTTGTAGCTATATTTTTCGCTTTGGAAATTAAGGGGGGCGCACCGGGCGAAAACTGCTGGCAATTACTGGCAGCAACATCAGGAGAATGGAATAATGATTAAAGTTAATGCGAACGAGCGAAGCGAGTGAGCTTGAAAATTTTGACATTTTACAGTCCAAAAACTGCCGTTTGTAGCTATATTTTTCGCTTTGGAAATTAAGGGGCGCGCACCGGGCGCAACTGCCGGCAATTACTGGCAGCAACATCAGGAGAATGGCATAATGATTAAATGCGAGCGAGCGAAGCGAGTGAGCTTGAAAATTTTGACATTTTACAGTCCCAAAAACTGTCGTTTGTGGCTGTATTTTTTCGATTTGGAAATTGAGGGGGCGCACCGGGCGAAAACTGCTGGCAATTACTGGCAGCAACATCAGGAGAATGGCATAATGATTAAATGCGAGCGAGCGAAGCAAACGAGCTTCAAAATTTGACTTTTTACAGTCCAAAAACTGCCGTTTGTAGCTATATTTTTAGCTTTGGAAATTAAGGGGGGGGGGGCGCATCGGGCGAAAACTGCCGGCAATTACTGGCAGCAACATCAGGAGAATGGAATAATGGTTAAATGCGAGGGAGCGAAGCGAGTGAGCTTGAAAATTTTGACATTTTACACTCCAAAAACTCCCGTTTGTAGCTATATTTTTTCGCTTTTGTTTGTCCCGTTTGTGGCTGTATATTTTCGCTCTGGAAATTAAGGGGGCGCACCGGGCAAAAAACTGCTGGCAATTACTGGCAGCAACATCAGGAGAATGGCATTAATTAAACGCGAGCGAGCGAAGCGAGCGAGCTTCAAAATTTTGACATTTTACAGTCCCCAAACTGCCGTTTGTAGCTATATTTTTCGCTTTGGAAATTAAGGGAGGCGCACCGTGCGAAAACTGTTGGCAATTACTTGCAGCAACATCAGGAGTATGGAATAATGATTAAATGCGAGCGAGCGAAGCGAGCGAGCTTCAAAATTTGGACATTTTACAGTCCCCAAAACTGCCGTTTGTAGCTACATTTTCGCTTTGGAAATTAAGGGGGGCGCACTGGGCGCAACTGCTGTCAGTCACTGGCAACGTCAGGAGAATGGCATAGCGGTTAAATGCGAGCGAGCGGAGTGAGCGAGCTTTAAAATTTTGACATTATTACACTCCAAAAACTCCCGTTTGTAGCTATATTTTTCGCTTTTGTTTGTCCCACTTTTATGGGGGAACCATCCCCCCCCCCCCGTCGACACCTCTGCATATGAAGGTGCTTTTGTTAAGTGAAAGATCTACTGCACACTCTTTGATAAGGGAAATACACGTCAATGTCAAAAGTGTACAAAGTTTATCGAAAGGGATCCTGTATAGTGGAGCTTTTGCAGGTTTATGATTGCAATACAACGATCTGGTGCATAGTTCTGGCGATATTTGGACAATTTTCCATTAAGAAAGTTCGAGATTTGTACTCATCTCGGGAATTGCTTGGGTAATAAATGATTTGTCTGCCTAAACACTTCCGTATAGGGACGGGGCAAATGCCCCTTTGCCCCCCCCCCCCCCAATAGATTCGATGCCCCTGATCTTCCCTGGCCGGTATGCCCATAGATGTATCCCGACTGAGTCATCAGTCACTGTCGTTTCTCAGGAATGATTCAGGAAATGGAGGGGGTTCAATTATGGCGATATAGTTTTTGTTATTGTTTTCGTACATATTTTGCAGAAGGTCCCCAGTTACTCGCGTCATAGCATGTTTACATGTAGGCCTACACTATTTGACGTTGTCAACGTCTGAGCCATACCTTACAGTGTATGTCGATGTTACTTAATTCTTCGCGAGCGAGCGAAGCGAGCGAGCGCTTGAGAAAATTATGTATACATTTTCCTACAAAACTGTTCAGCTCTGTTACCTGTCTGAAGGCCGGCGTACAAACGTCATGCAATATGCCAAAATTGAAACAATCACATTTCTGCTTCCTCCATTTTTTCCCCTCAAAATTCAGGGGGGGGGGGGGGATGATTGTACAGGCCATCCCCCCTCCTCCATTTCAGGGGGGGGGGGGAATATATCCCCCCATCCCCCCCGGGATTTACACCCATGCATATTGTACAGTTCGCCCAAGGCCATTGGTTGACAACGAGCTGCACCAGTCCATGTCGTTTCCCGTTTAGGTATTTTGGTACTTATCGTCATATGGTTCAATGTATATTAACCCTTTGTTCACGGGAACCGAAGAAATAGCCAAGTTGGAACGAAAATGCAAATGCTGAAATAGAGGATAATTTATCTTTCAACGTTCAACGGGACGAAGATTTCGACAACTTTAAAGGATTTGTGAAGTGTTTTTACATCTCGCCTTGATGGAATCGTCATCGGTCATGTCCTCTGCTTTCGTTCTATTTATACATGAATTTAAAGAAACACGAAAACTTGTCATTTCTCTATTCGAAATACTCTGAGATGAGCGTGCGAACAGGACCATTGGACAGCTAAAGAGAATGTATCTGTGTGACAGAAAGCTATGATTCATACATAATTATAGATAAACACAATACGTCATGATAGATGTTGAGTAGAAAAGTCTGAGCAAATGACTAGCACAATACCCAACTAAAGCATTGTATCCCCCCTTAAAGGCACTTCGAGATGAAGATTGAAGTTCTGCCAATGATGCCCTTTGTTTATGTTTAATGAAGCATGATTCTATCGATTAAAAGGCATGGACTGATCCCATGCAGTAATTATGTGGCGATCGTTAACGGGCCGTTAACGATCGCCCCGACACTGTGCAGACATGCTAACCTGGAAACATTGAACTGCACATTACTTGAATATGAAACCATTCTGAAGCAAATCATTTTCACAAAACAATAGATATATAGTGTACTCTTAAATGAACCCCACAAGGATTAGAACAATCATCCCCTAGCATTCCAACTGATTTCCACTGATCAGTTACTAGCCATTTCCTTTAAATTTTCTTATCATCACCTATGTCCCCCTGCATCACAAAACCAAAAAATAAAAAATAAAAAAACAAATCGCCAGATATGGACTTTTAGTTAAGGGTAGATTCTAAAGGAGCAGACTGTAAGGTTTAAAATGATGTATAACTCATTACAAATGGACTCTCCTAACCTATCTAGATAGTTCAAAGAAAGCACACACTCTAAAAAAGTGTGAACTGAGAAAAGAAAGACTGAAGTAACAGGGTGACTGGGTCTATTCAAGCATTTGATATGTACCAAACTGTGTGATGAATGGGACAAAAAGAAAAAGAAAAAAAAAAGAACAGGATATAAACTACTGGAGCACCAACCATAAAGGGTTTATCTGATTAAGCTAAAAATTAAGCGTACTCTATTAACATTTTCAACATGTCAATGATTACAAAACAGTTATTCTTCCAAAGAGTTGAAAGCGAAGAGTGTGCAAAGGATTTTCAAAAAACTTAGAATAGACACCCAAGACATACCTGATCATAACACTCTCAAAATTAAGGGTTGTACAAAAACTGCTGAAAACACCATTTTCCATTCATTTTATGATCCCAAACTTGGGAATAATGTAGAGGAAGGATCACTCTTTCAGAAAATATGAAAAGCTCAAAATTGACTTCATTGTTTCGTTTTACCTCTTTTGAGTCCTCATGCAATATCAAGGGGTGCGACTCTTGTGTTAGCTTTGTACTACACAGTCACATTTCATGTAATACAATACATCAGGCCGAATCTTTATTACCAATTCAGCTGCTTGTCATTTCGTTTTTATAGCTTATAACTTTTATCTGAACTGCCCCTCATACTTTATATTTATAGAATTGTGCGTAGCTGCTGGCCAGAATGTTTCTTCAGCCAACATGTGTACACTGTAGCTGCATGTTACATGTTGCAGTTGCTTGCTTATGTGTGTGTGTATGTATGTGTGTTTGCGTGAGTGTGTCGAATGTGTATGTCTTTGTTATGTGTAATGTGTTTCTGAGTGTGTGTATGTGTGTATGAGCGTGTGTACATTGTATTGCGCATCTGTGTCTGCGGTGCATGTAGAAATCATTGATTGATTTCATTATGAAACTGATCGAAAAAATATCCTCGCAAAGCGAATTGATAATAGGTGCCAACACACCGGCATTGTACACACGAGGTTTAGGGGGTGAGCATTCCTTTTTGGTGCAATATTATAGAAATAGCTTTAACACTTTGTGTTTGATGTCATAGGCAGATACAGTACCTTTTCAAAACTGAAGTCCACACAAGGAAAATTCCCACTAGACTCACCGACTGCGACTGCGCAGAAGCAGTATTTTTCCCTCTGTCAAACCCTTCGCGTACATCATTCTGTGTAATTTTCATTCCCAACATAGCTGAGTGGTGTCAAAGGACTTGTGTTCTAGTTTCCAATATGGCAGGTTGGCGCAAAATTTTTACAAAGGAATGGAAGGCGGCACTTCTACTGTTTACAGTGATCCTTTCGTACTGTGAGTATGACTATTAAAGTATCATATTCTGCTTCAGCAAACAGGCCAGAAACATCAACGACTTCTACTGCGTTATAGTTTAAAAGTAGGGGATACTTTTTACAGAACTCCCAAAATGCAGCAAAACATTAAATATGAACCTCAGGGGACTTGTTTAGGCCACTGCTTAGAAATTTGGAAGTCAACAGTTATCTACAATTTGAATAATGCACAAAACTCAACTACTCAGTAGTTCTGTGTGTCAGCCACACTTAAGCCTTTTTGTTGCAGTCCTCTGTATTTTTTATCTATAAACACAAATCTAAAAGTATAAGAGCTGATGTAATAACATATAGAGTGTGTGGCAAGAATGTATATAGAAATGTTTGTAAGTTTTGATGAACTTTATTCACAAAATATACATGATGGACACACATGCAGTGCATGGGTCTGCAAAGGTAGCCTAGTAATGTACTGGAATTTACGGTGAGCCCGGAAAAGAATTCAATTCAAAATCTAACGGTCAATAAAAATGTACTAAATGTTCCTTTCCACTTTCAATACTTCATGGGAGTTTCTAAAATGATACTCTCTTCAACATACCACTGTGTTTATACAACTCTTCATTTAAGGCATGCAAATGGGATTCCCTACCTTTAACACCAGCATTCTTTCTCATTGTTACTGTGGACCAGTAATCCAGTAGAAACATGATATTAGTAAGCAGTTTAAACCGACAAGAGCTCATAAGAGCAGTTGTTAAACACATAAAAACAAAGATAGTTCTTCAGATTAAAAAAAATATATCGCCGATGATGAGCATTTATGATTTTATTATAAACATGCTGTATAACATTGCCTCGGGCAGTCCGAGATTCAATTATTTACAGACACACGCTACCTTCTTTTCTTGTTTGTTATGAACGTTAATGCATAAACAATGTCGAATACTCGTCATATCTTAACCCGTTAAAGACTAGTGCAGAGTATACTCCGGCAGGTGTCGATTGGAGATGGGTGTTATAACAAAATCAGGTCGTCCTCAACGGGTTAATTTACTCACTCTCCACTTTGAGCAATCTATGATCACACTCCAAACCATTAAACACAGTGCATGGTGCATGCCAGTACAAGAAGTGAAGCGTCACAATACCATTACATTCCAACATGTAACAGTTTTACTTGAACAATTGTGTGTACAAGATCGATAGCAAACAAACACACAAAATATATGTTATTGTTATCATAATTATTATTATTATTATCATCATCATCATCATCATCATCATTATTAATACTAATGTTATTAACTCTTTATGTGCCATGGTGGAAACACTCTACGTGCCACATTATTCTGGGACACCAATGTAATCATGCCTTGAGATAACATGCTGTTTTTTAAGTCTATGTAACTTGTATAGATATCTGTCATGTTGGACAAATAGTGAGTAAAGTTGTGGAAAAATGCCAAGCTTTGCTTTGATGTACTATCGCATGACAAATCTCTCATATGACCAGTAGCAAAATAACTGGAAAGGCACAACTTTTGCACGCAAACAGTGACAGAAACTTTCAATTTACATGGAAATCCAGCAGAGAACACCGCTTGATATTCAATCACCACACAAAATGCAAGCGATTTGTGAGAGGAACGGAAGCGCGAGAAACGCTTTCATTTTACTGCGGCATTTGACGATTTATCAATCGGATTGGGCGGGTTTGCGCGTTTGAGCAGAATATGCGAAGTTGGCACGCCGTCGCCTGAGTCGGACGTGCGAACATGGCACATAAAAAGTTAATGTTATTATTGTTATCATCATACTCGTTCGTGTGTGTATTTTAATTTGTTTGCGTGAGTGTGCATGTCTACTGCAGCATGTGCTATGACCTCTGCACATTCACACCCTCGACCCGTATATTTATGAATGAATAGGTATTCCTGCCTAGTGCATCATAGACAAGACTATTCATGTGTACTAGCACAGTAGTTGTGTAATATGGTACGACATTTACTGAATATGTAATTTTCTTCATAAAATTATTCAAGTCGACTTGTCAGCTTAAATTTAGACATGATTACGAGAAGAGCATTGTTTCAATATGTCGAAAAAAGATTAAAATCTTGACAAATGTAACAAAATGCCATGTTGTTTTGTATATCCAAAAAGTAGCACTTTTTGTAAACTACACAGATCCACACGCACACACACATAGACACACACACACACACACACAACCCAACGGAAATCACTAGCTGATTTTGTAATTGAACTGAAAATAATTTACAATTCAAGTCAACTTGTCTTAATTTGGAACCGTTTTCTTCTTTGACGAAGTCGATTTTCTTTATTCGTCTGTTTTTGTAATGAAAAATAAATGATAATGGCTTGGTCGTCGAAATAGTTTACCAAAAATCTGGGATTGGACAAGCTTGTGCATGTCATCCCATGCACGAGGAGCTGGTAACCCACGCAGAAAGTGAGTCACTCCAGGGAGGTGTTACAGAGATGGAGTGGCAACTCTTCGTAATTCATGCAAACACATGTTTGGGTTCAAGGCGTTACCCCCGTCACACTTATTTGGAATCAGCACGAATCAGACAGAACCAGCCGGAATTAAAGATTTTCCAAATTCGTGCCACATTCGGGAGAAAAATTCAAATTCTAACGGTTAAGTAGGGAATGCTGTTCGAATACTTGGTATGGACTTCGAATCGTTCTTGAATCATTCTTGCACATTCCGAATGAATTAGCTCTCGAATGCTGCTCGAATGTACTTGGAACGCTGTAGGAATATTCAGAATACTGTTAGAATGGGGTCAGAATCCCTAGAAAGCACTTCGAATGCCGCACGAGCGCAGTTCGATTGCTGCCCGAAGTCTGATGGTCGAAAAGCGTCTCGCATGCAGTACAAACTCATTTCGAATGCGGTCAGAACGTTCCAGGAATGGCTACCAAATATACTTTGAATGGTCACGAATTCAAACAGAATGCAGCCCGAAAATTTGGAATACACTTAGAATGTACTTAGAATGCAACACGAATGTCCCGTGTGTGTCAAGAATGCCGCCGGAATGGTCTCCGATAACATGTAAAACGGTGATTTTCACCAGTCTCAACCCGATCATCCTTGGACCATATTGCTTTGCTACAGATTGTTGTCCTTCAGCAAGACCTTCTTGAAAGAGAGTGTCTAGGCTAGTTACACCTTGGGCAATTACCCCGACCCTTCCCGTGACCCTAACCCTACTCCTAATCCTGAACCTAATCCTATATATAGTTAAAGGACAAGTTCACCTTCATAAACATAAGGATTGAGAGAATGTAGTAATATTAGTAGAGCACATCATTGAAAGTTTGAGGAAAATCAGACAATCCGTTCAAAAGTTATGAATTTTTGAAGTTTTTGTGCAGTACCCGCTGGATGAGAAGACTACTACAGTGTATGAATAACTTAGATGTCACATGCGTACAACAATATAAGGAAAATATAAAGAGAATTTCACAAAATTCCATCTTTTGAAAAAAGTACACATTCCCCTGACTCGTTACCGATAAATGTTATTGGTAATATTATTCCCCCTGCCTTTAGAAAGAGGCAAGTCAATTGCTCTTTTATTATGCGAAAATAGTGAAAATATGTTGAATTTTCTTTTATATTTTCTTTATACTGTTGTACGCATATGACTCACAAGTTGTAGTAGTCTCCTCATCCAGCGGTTCCAACACAAACATTTAAAAAATTCATAACTTTTGCATCGATTGTCCAATTTTCCTCAAACTTTCACTGATGTGTTCTACTAATATTGTTGCATTTTCTCAATCCTTATGTTTATGAAGGTGAACTTGTCCTTTAAACCCTAACCCAAACTCCAACCCTAAAGCTAACCCTAATCGTAATCTTTACTCTAATGTTTTCACTAACCAGTATTTAATTGGGAGTAATTGTATGAGCATTTGAAATGTTTTGACAGAATTTGAGGTGCAGCACCGCTCCGATTCTCCCTCAAATGAGATCAGATTGTTTCAAATGCTGTTAGAATGCCGTCAGAATATTTAGAATGCCGTAGGATTATTTAGAATGCAATCAGAGTCCAGTAACAACACCCTTCAAATAAAAATCGATATTTCTCCACTTCGAATGCTCCTCGAATGTTTTGAGCATGCTTAAAACATTCGGGCTGGTCACAAGAATGAGCCCGAATGCTTGGAACGCACTCAGAAAGTCGTCAGAATTTTTAGAATGCACTCCGAATATGCAGATAGGCAGGAAGAATTTTCATTCCAACGGCATTCCGGCTCATTCTGCCTCTAGTGTGACGGGGGTAAACCTCTCAGCATGCAGCATGTGGTAGTAGTGGTGGTGGTGGGGGGGGGGGGGATCTAGCATCTATCTGAAAAAAAAGCAATTAATCATCGACTGATAGCAGCGACCTCGCGACATATCATAGCACTCATATCTAAGACGATGGCATTCGTGGCCAGCAATAAGAAACAAGATGGAAGTGGTGCGAGTTCTGTCTAAGAGAGTTAGAAGAAGTGAAGATATCGCACACAAGGCTCAGATTTAGTAACACACTGGACGGCGAATAACAAGTTACCTCAAGCACGATCTTGTCCTGCCATATCTGATGTTTTAAATTCTCCCCTGTCTGAATCTAAATGCAAATGTAAGTCACCATATCATCCAGGAGTGTCGATTATTGTCATCGAAGACTCTGTTTTATGTCACAGGTATTGCTGTGGAGGGTTCAAGTGAGTACGATTTCACTGATGCGTCCGTACAACTAGTAGAAGGAGAACAAGGATTACTTCCATGCAGGGCAAACCAAGACTCAGCAATCGTGCTCTGGTTGAAAGCTAGTGACAGACTCACCGGATACGTGGTAATGCTCGATCAACACTTTTTTCCTGGTCAAAGATCTGGTCAGGGATATTGGGACGGCTCGTTCGACATTGCAGATGACTTTTCCCTTATTATAAAGAATGTCAGTTCTGCGGATTTTGGAGTATACGCCTGCTATATTGCGAAGGTTCACGATAGAATATTCAATGTCTACTGGAACACAACAATCGCTTCAGATGTGAAAGGTATGAGACCATGGTGCTTTTGATTTGTTATTGATTTTGTTGACTTTTCTTTGTAATATTGATTTTTTTTTTTGTATTACGGTACAAAAAGCATGATCATCCTCATTTACGAAATATGACTGTGCTGTCATTGTGATATATCGCAAAAATGTTTGTGTCATTGTTATTATTATAAGTATTGTTATTATTATTACCATTATTCTTTCCCTACTGTAAGATATGCTACGCATTGCACAACAGCTGCTATGTACAAGAAACATTCATAAGAAAAAAAAAAGGAAGATACATCCAATATGACCCGACATTACAAATCAACCAAATCGGCCCCACACTTGAATAGTTCGTATAGGTGTAGACTCTGAAAGAACTAACTCTAAGCTTTAAAGTGAGTGAATAGAAATATCTGTCGTAGCGTTGACAATAAAAAATATTGCAACAATAGAAATGACCTAAGACAAATAACATTTTGATACTTACATTTTCCTTTTACGCCCTGTTCAGTCTATATTTCTAAATTTGAAATGAATATAATTTGCAAGAAAAAAATAAACAAAAACGGAAATAAGACTTAGTGTTGCTGTCATCCGGCTTATGTATAAATTCGATGTTGATAACAATTTAATAAACAAATATTGTATTTCATGATCTAATATAGTGTGTGATTAGTTTATCCAAAAAAAAAAAGAAAAAAAAAAGTAGATGGGCATGTGATGATCCTTGCATGACATTTCTATATTAAAAGTTATGCAAATAAAGGAGTGTTGTGATAACAATCTGGCACAGGAATACATTTTGTCGCATGTTGTTGCTGTTTTTCTGCATTTTTTTTTTCAAAACTGATTTTCAACCTTCAAAGGTTGATGCAGGCTGTTTTCTGTTTGGGTTTACTTTCCTTTCTATGAAATATATCACAGAAAGGAAAGTAAACCCAACCATATATATATATATATATATATATATATATATATATATATATATATATATAATACATGATATCTAATGTTCCCTCTCAGAAAAAACAAAACAAAAAAACAAAGGCAGGATGTATTTTGCCGCTTGCACATCCGGGAGGCCATCACGGCAACTTTTCTTTTGAGGTCAAAAACATCCGGTGTCGTCCGGGGACTGCCTTGTTGGCAGAGCAATCCGAGATGGTCTGTGTGTGTGTGTGTGTGTGTGTGTGTTGGGGGGGGGGGGGGGGGACTGGGCACCGCGTGATCTTCCATTAACAAACTTGAAACTATAGTCATCAATGTAAACTCATATAATACAGTATTGATTTAGCTCAATAACTTCTGGTTCTAGCTAAGAAGATTTTTACAGAGTCCTTAATCTTTTTTTTTTTTTTTTTTTAAATGCCTCCGCCAAGGAAGTGGCCGGAGGCATTGTGTTTTCGGGTTGTCCGTCCGTCCGTCCGTCCGTCCGTACGTCCGTCCCGTTTTGTTTTTGTCGATATCTCAAGAACCGTGAGGTGGTTTTGCATCAAACTTGGTATGAGGGTATATCCTGGGGGGGGGGGGGGGGGGATGATACTTTGTTTGGATTTTAGGGTCACGGGTCAAAGGTCACAGGTTATTTTGTGAAAAAAGGTTGAAATTTCATGTTTTTCTCCATATCTCGCAAATGGTTCAAGGTATCTTCATGGAACTTAGTATATATTCATGTACCGATGGACAGTGATTATCTAGGGAAGTTGGGGGTCATGGGTCAAAGGTCAAGGTCAACTCCTCAAAATATCACTACTTTCCTTATATTTATGCAATGCCTAAAGGATTTTTTTAAAACTTGATGTATGCATGTATAACCCAATATATATTTTGTGGGAAGTTTCTTGCCAAAAGGTCAAAGGTCGAAAGGTCAAAGGTCAAGTGAAAGTGGTAAATTGCACTTCTTCCTCCATTATCTCAAAAGTAACTCAAGGTATTATCATGAAACTTACATATTTATGCATGTTCTACCTAACAGTGATTCTCTTTGGAACTGTGAGGTCAAAGGTCAAAGGCCAGGTTTAGATAATACTATTTTACCATTTGATACTGAAATTATACTTTTTCTCAATACCTTGAAAATTACTCAAAGCATAAACTTATAAAAGGGTCAAAAGTCAAGTAAAAATCATCAGTTCCCCCAAATACCTGCACTCTGACGTTTTAATCATTCATTCAATTGAACCTAGTTCTAGGAAACTGAACATTCAGCACATTTGTGGCAAACCTGTCATTTTAATATTTTGCCATTTGTGTGAAACTGTCATCACACATTGTCAAGACATTGTACTATAGACCTATTAGGAGAACCATGTATTATGGCGGAGGCATACACCAGTCGCCGTAGCGACATTTCTAGTTTGTTTGTTTGTTTGTTTGTTTGTTTGTTTGTTTGTTGTTTTTTTTTTTTTTTTTTTTTTGGGGGGGGGGGGGTGGGGCTTTCGGCGCCCCTGTCCGGGGGGGGGGGGGGGGGATGGATGATGCCCATTTAAACAATTTGAGACCATATTCATCACTCCAATATGAATGCTACCTGCCTAGTTTGGTGAAAATCCGTCATGGAGTTTTCAAGAAGAAGATGGAAATGTAAAGTAAGTTTACACACGTCGCACGCCGGACGATGAGTGATCGCAATAGCTTACTTTCGCCTTCGGCTCATGTGACTTTAGCATAAGACCGTCAGACCTACTAAATGTTTCACTGCAACATGTTAAAGGGCTCGTATAGTTTTGGTTGAGACCTAACTTCAGGTTTTTGACATTTTTTTTTGTGTGTGTGTGTGACATAATGGAAAACTCCTATGAAATATGAAAGAGCATGTAATTCCGAGAGGAATTGGTTATGAAATGGCTGAGATACCCAAAACAGAGCAATACTAATAAAATGTGGGACCCACATTTTATTACTATCTCTTTGTTTTACTTTTTTTTTTTGGATGTCTCAGCCATTCCACAACCGATTTCCATCAAATTAACTTTAAATTCCTCTTAGAATGGCATGCTCAGTACCATTTCATAAGTGGTTTCTTGGTATCTCGAAAAAAGTTAAAAGTCAAATCATCAGCTCCACCAATACTGTACCATCCCTTTAAACATAATGGCTCTAGTGGGTGTAAGACCGACTCCTGATATTAGATTATGAAAAAAGTGTTTCTTGACAAATTTTACAAGACAAGAACTTTCTACAGATAACATAACTATGTAAGTGTGAATTTTACTCGATGCATTTTATGCCAGCTGTACTATCTTGTAAATACTGATCTGCACAAATCTTTAAGCCGACATTATGATTAAATTTAGTCAAGTGCGTTTACATGTCTCTGCGTATGAATGCTACTTTGTGATGTGTTCTATGTTTACTTTTTGTTTGTTTTCCCCGCTAACCTCTATTCAAAATGCGACAAAACTAGAAACTTCAGAGGGAACCTCGCTATCTCCATTCATTTCCACGGAAGAAACAGTGACAACGACAATTCCGCCGACTCAAACTACTCAAGGGGCTGAGAATCCAACATCATTTCACTGTAAGTTTCTTTTTTTTTCTTTTAAGGACTGTGAGGTTTCCATTTGTTTAAGGTAGACGATGAATTGTCATGTTTTTATTGTAATTTTTCAAAATTGTATATAATAGTCAGTACACATTGCTAAAAAACAAACCTTGTGTTCCTTTGTATTCATATAATTACCCAACATCATATCGCTGCCTGTTTGGAAGTCACGGTATATCCATTCTTTAAAGTGTTGGTAATTCTTTTGATGGTATACATTGAATCAAAACACAACAAACGAACATGAGACTGAAATTTGATATTATCAATATCAAAATATATACTAATGCGACTGACGAATCGCACAAAGTTAGTGATTTCTTTTTACAATAAACTCTTACCTTTCCAAAGTATATCCAGATGATGTTACATGTTATACTAATGTCGTCTTGTGTTTTAATCGCACTGCGATGCTGTTGTAGCATGTTACACATTTAGTCAATTTAAGCCAGAATGAAACATGAATTTTCGCCTTCTTGCGACCTCTTCATTTCTATTAAACGTTACATCTTCAGATTTTCATTCATTCTACAAAAGACCACGTAGACTGCCGACCCCGTAAAACACGGTAAAACACACGCAAAGACAAGCACACACACACACACACACACATACACACACAGACACACAAACACTCACATACACTAATATTTAAGTATTTAACCTTTGCTCTTTCATATATTTCCCGCGATGTGTGCATGAGCAATTACACGCCTGGTTGAGAAATCGTACACGTAATTTAAAACATTGAAAGTGAGTCAATTGCATGTATATTGATAGTGATCAGGGTTAAACTTGGCATTAGTATTTCATCCATATTATGGTCCATATTCACCAGTAATGAACGAAATGAATCGTGTGCTATTGTCTGAATGGTCAGTGTCATTTACATATAGAAATTGTATGTATGTATGTATGTATATATGTATTTTTGTTTACTCACACATCTGATGTCACGAATTCTTTCATATCTTTATTCGCCAATATTTTTCTTTTTTTTTTTGTTGTTGTTGTACTGACCAGACTTTTCCAAGGAGAGCAAAGCTACAGCAAATATTGTTTCCACTGGACCTACTCCACAGACAGATTCTCCAAGGAATGGTCATTGTAAGTTTAAAAAATAACAACAGTTGCCAAATCTTCTTTCCAAGCAGGAGGACGAAAACCAATAATGTGCTCTTTGTCCTAGTTCACACACCTATACGTTCAAGACCTATTCGTAATCCTATAGCAGTGTTTTGATACATTACACCCCTTGCTCCATTGGACATAAGGGGATCAGGAAATGGATACTAGTCGTCGAAAACATGAAAGATTAATCGTCTGCTGTACCCAATACCGTGTTATGTTTTGTCACTTTAGTGTCAAAGTTCGGTGTACACACCTTCTATGATTATTTCACACTATCAATATCCTTTTGACCCTTCCCTAGTCTGGAAATTATGTGTTATTTTCATACCCACTTTTATTTGCCTCATTTGTGAAAGCCAACAATGGAAAGAAATCAGAAGAAATGGACAGTCATTGTGAAAAAAAATGAAAACAAAAATGCATTTAATCAAATTTGTCGAAACTTCTTATATACACAAAAGAAGAATTCATTTTATACTCACTGAAAATCTTCCGTATTGATGGATGTTTTTTTTGTCAGTCCAAATGAAAGTTCTCCTTTTTGTTTTTTAAGGGATGGTACAGTTTTGGTGGAGATGAGAATTGGGCCTTTACTTTCTGCGAGATACCATGAAAACACTTATGATATAGTACAGAGCATGCCATTTTAAAGAGGAAGTCAAAATTTATGTGATGAAAATTGGGTTTGGAATGAGTGAAACATCCCAAAAACAAATTAAGACAAAGCAATCGTAATAAAGTGTGGGTCCCACACTTTATTAGAATCGCTCTTTTTTGATATCTCAGCCATTTCAAAATCAATTTTTATCAAGTAAACATTGAATTCCTCATAGAATTACATGCTCTTTCACATTTCATAAGATGTCCTCATTATCTCACCAAATAATGTTAAAAACCTGAATTTAGGTCTCAGCGAAAACTGTACGATCCCTTGGTTTTGAGATATATGGGCACAGTTTGTAATTTCAGATAAAAGTTATCCATTATTCCACATTCACAGTGGTGGCACCGTGGCATAGTGGATAAGACTCCATGCTTTCAGTCGGAGGCCCCAGTTCGAATCACGTCCAGTACTTGCGTTCTTTGGGCAAGATATTTTACCCACAATGTCCCTCTCGACCCAGGTGCATAAATGGGTACCCAGCAATGCTAGTGTAAAAATAATGACAGGACCATCTGGTAGAACAGTGTTGAAACTGAACAGGCTGCCATGGGTAAAGAATACCATCCCCATTATCATCATAAAAGTCATCACAAAGGAGTCGACACCGCCATCACTCATTATAGCCTATGTCGAGCTTTAGGCAGTGTGTGAAATAGGGTGAACATGATCACGTTATTTAGGGGGTACCCTCTAACAGCTTCATGTAATATAAACTTATCATAAAGAGTCTATAAATGTGTGAACATCATATTCGTATAGATTTCTCACGGCAAACTCGATTTCTTCTGCGCAGGTGTGTCGACAGCTGTCTTGGGAGGATTAATTGCAGCCTTAGTGGTTTCTTGGATCCTGATAGGTTGTTTAATTTTTATGTTATGTCGAGGTGAGCGTTCTTTTATTCAGCCATTTTTTCATATGTTGTGTGTGGGTTTTTTTACTATCAATATAATCACTTTGGTGAATACGAATATAAAACAAATCAATTCAATGCTCTAATTTCTGTCGTGAAAATAGACCGAAATTTAGAAAGAAAACAACAGTTATGAAATATGCAACCCTAAGTGCAAGGTTCCAGATTTTTTTTTTTTTTAAAGTTGATATGACTATTAAAGGTACACCTGCAAGCATGGAATTATCTATGTGACAGTACATAACAGTTGTACCATTTTTATTCCCGTTGTTTGTAGATATAGAACTTGAATATATTTTATTTTCCAGACAGATTGGCTTTTTCATCAATGACATTATAGAAAAATGAAATGGAATCGAGAAAAAATAAAGCAAGTAATCAAATGAAAATTTGATAAAAGAAAAAAAAATATCTTACCGCTGATAAAACAATCGCAACATCTCGTTTACCCGAGAAACCGCTTTAAATCTCGGAAGTGCATATTTGTCATCACCATTTTGTCATGCACGAATAATGATAATCATTAACGCACTTATTTATCATTTTACCTATTTATCATATTTTCGCTTCTCATTTGAGGTAAAATGAGGGGGGAAATATCCGTGGATTAAATGAGCTGTAATTCCGATGAAAAAAAAATATCATTGAAAGCTGTATGAAGTAGTTCATTTCGTTCAAAGATTGGGAAAATTGACATTCATGGCAGCTATGTTGTTGTTATTATTATTATTATTGTTATTATTATTATTATTATTATTATTATCATTTTCTTTTGGAATTTAAGATTTTAGGAGCCAAACAGAGCATACACTTAATCAAGAAAGTAGCAAGGACATATGTTAACGACAAGAAACAAAGCAAAAAAAAAAAAAAAAAACGAAAAAAAAAGATAGAATAAAATCCCAAAACACTGTACATCGTCTTCGAATTAACTTCTTGATCTTCGCCGAAGGGGCATGTGTCATCATTGAACTTTGAAATAACATGATGAGTCATAATCACAGTATCTGTTTCGATAGCTTTGATAGTTTAACAAATCCTTTTATCTGGAAGTATATATTCTGGTTAGGCGTTGGTTATTCACATAAACACGACTCTTTCGGTTAGTGCTTTATTCAGATGATCAAGGAGGTATTATTCAGAAATTGTAATGAAAAATAACACAACTGGTGAAATGGTATTATGATAACATATCATATACATAGCATCAAGATGCAAGCGTAATCTCGGTTTACATTCATTCTTTAAACACTTGTTTGCAAACAGGCAAAAGAGCATCGTGGAGGAGAGATGCCGTCTCAAACAGAAAAGGCGCCGATGGCTTTACTCAGATGAGCAAAGAGACTCAGATTGATGAAGACGTTGTAGCATTGACAGGACATATTGTGTGACATGATCCTTGGAACAAAAATAAAGAATCCACACACATGTTTGCAGTGTACTCTCGTCATAGCGCACAAGGTGATAACGAAGTAAAAATGTACCTCCTCGAATTATTATTTTAAATACAATATGCATACATACACATCGTTACATACATGATTGTTCGACTTGATAGAAATTGGATATAACGGAAATATTACAAACTGCCGGTCCCGAGGACGTCTGTATATAAGTAGAAGGTTTTACATAGTGGCAGCAGGAAGCGACCCGAAAGCATGGATTGTGTTTTAACGTTACGTTTTTATGGTTGCTGTTAGTGTTGATTTTTCTTCTACATTCTATATAGTGCTCGAATATGATTAAATATATATATGTATATATATATATATATATATATATATATATATTTATATAATATAATATATATATATATATATATATATATATATATATATATATATATTATATATATATATATATATATATTATATATACATATATATTGACACGAGCTTGTTGGGCTTGTTGGGCCTCTCAACTAAAGTACTGAATGTGTTCAAGCAGCTTGCTCGCCGTTACTAGGTGCACGATCTTTCTCTTCGCATTATGGACCCTCTTTAAATTGTTCTAGTAGTGATGTGTATTGTGAAAAATACATATTACAACCTTAAAACAAAAAGAAAAAAAACGAACTGTTAACAGAAGTACCATTGATGCAATTAACTTACATCTTAGTTAATAGCCCGATATAGAGTTGTTCTCCTTTTCTGCTCTTTGTCTGCTAATATGAAATTAATGCGTTTTACGAATCGTTTTATGTTTTGTAATGTGATGTGATGTGATGTAATGTAATGCAATGTAATGTAATGTAATGTAATGTAATGTAATGTAATGTAATGTAATGTAATGTAATGTAATGTATTGCATTGTATTGTATTGTATTGCATTGTATTGTATTGCCTTTATGTTGCATATTTTTCTAACGCACTTAAAAACGTTTATATTCTATTACATGTATTTCAATTATACTATTTGTTAAGAGATCATTTTTAATGTTCCTATTTTCGAGCGTCTCAAGATATTATATATCTCATACAGACTTGATTGTACTTTGTAAATCTAATGATGCTCTAAAATGGAGATAAAGGAATACAGTTAAATGAAATAACATGCGGCTCACGTTATAAATAAATCTGTAGCATAAATGAAATAAAATGTTACAGTTGGTTTATTCCACTCTAAGTTCCAATATCATAAAAAAGAACCCATACATCTTCCTTAAGGTTGCGATATACCTTTTACAGAGATAATCCGAATCATTCTAAAATGTACATTTTTTCTTCTTTTTTTTTTTAGGGGGGGGGGGGGGGCGCAAGACACCCGAATTGTTGCAAACACGGCAGTTGAACCATCGGAAACTTTTGCTGAAGTATTGTGATGATAAAAAAACAAAACAAAGACATTGACCAAAAGAAAAAAAAAACAGCAGAACACAGCACACGTTAGCTTTTTGGAGAAATTAGAACAATACATGATTTGCAGGGTTAGGGTGTCTTTTTGGTAATGTTCGTTGTTCCAAAAATTCGTTGATGCGAAATTGAAGTATGGTTTGTTACCCCGAAGGTTCGTGATTCCGAAACATACAAAATCCCTCCACCTAGACATTCGTTAATTCTACGATGAAATAATGTTCGTTAATCCTAACACTTTGTGGGGAATACCGAAGGCTAGATATTCCAAGGGTTTTGTTAAACCCCCAAAATCAAGGGGAGGAGGGCTGAAAGGGCTGAAAGGGTCCTCGTCGTCTTCGTCGTCGTTGAAGTTGTTGTTGTTGCTTCTGCTGCTGCTGCTGCTACTGCTGTTGTTGTTTTTGTTGAAGTCCTATCCTGGCCATGTTATCTGAATGATGTACTTTACGCTAAAGTTGCATTAATGACAACTGTTGGTTTCCATAACAGAAGCCCCCCCCCCCCCCCCCCCCCCAAAAAAAAAAAAAAAAAAAAAAAAAATCTGCAAATTGCACAAATTGCTTTATAATAATATTTGACTGATTGGTATTGTTCTTATAGTAAATTGACCGAAGCCCGTAGGAAGATGAATTTGCTGTTGTCTGGTTTTAATTCATTACATTTGTAGCTCCGAATCCTCTGAGCAGACAATGATGAATTCTTTAAAAAAAAGTGCGGATTCAAACTAAAACCATTGAGTAAACATAGAGAGTGAGCAAATGTTCATTTTATATAGTTATGTGTGTTTGTGTTCTCGCAAACGCCTTCGATTGAGGATAGTGCGGTAGTTCTTTTCTTTTCTGCTCTGGGTGGCCGGGAATGCATTTCGCGTTGTCCGTATGCCCGTTTGCTCAGAGTGTTTAAGACAAACAAGGGGGTGCCCCCTTTGGGGCCCTAGGGCGCTATGGAGTTATGTGGTGCACCTGCCTGTTTTTGCACGCTTGAAACACGCGCGTGGGCAAAAAGTAACTTCAGACTGTTTAGGAGGTGAAATTAGGACATTTTCACACGTATCAATCGATTGTCGTGTCTGCGGCTATATACTGCAAGGAGCATGGTGATTTTTTTTTTATTATTGTATAAGGTAACCTGAATTTAGCTTTTACTTTTTATGGTTTTGGAAGTTTCAATTGGTCAGTTTATCTCAATAAAGAAAACAAGTATTTTTTTTCTTTTCAGAAACAATTGGTGGAATGTGCCCATTTTGTCTTGAGCAAAATGTTGTGTCCCCAGTTTTGGGCAGTTTGTGAGAATATTATGTGTGTTAAAAAAATTGGATTACGTTTTTGATCAACTGGAGTCATGATGCATAATCTATAAGATTTGACATATCTTTGTACAGTGTTTTGTATTTTTTTCTATGATTGTGTATTCTGTGGCATTGAATAAAATTCGGATACAGAATTATATAAAAAAAAAAAAAGGTTTGTGTGTGTATGTGTGTGTGTGCTTGTGTGTGCTTGCGTGTGTGTGCATGTGTTGCCGTCACCAGAACGAAAATATGCAGGGTATAGTGTGTCTCCGGGATCGCAAAGTAAGCACACAGTACACGTTGTTACGCTTAGGAAGTTTATGTTTGCGACTTGTTAAGGCTACGATATTGCACCCTATATATATGATATCCAGGCTTAAATGTTAAATGTACCTGACAAGAGGCAAAATTGCACCCTTGTACTAAATCGTGAAGTTTGCACCCATATACGCGATTTTGCTCCCTTATTTCTCTGTAATTGCTGTCCCGATATCTAGCCGCAGCGCATATCTGCAGCGTGTAGGGTGTGACTTTTGACCATCATTGCACAGTAACCATTCAGGGAACGGTCACGGTGTTACACGTACAATCAGGTATTTGGTTTGTTCGTAGACCCTTTCATCAAGGACTCAACTTAATTAGAAAAATACATATTTTAATGATAAATAATAACATTACGGGAGAGAACCAAGTTCTACGATATAAAAAAGGAAACAAGCAAACAAACAAACAAACAAACAAACATTCAAAAAAATATGTACATAATACCACCACGGCGATTTCCAGTATTGCATTGAGTGTCGGTCAACACCATCGGAGGTCTTTGTTTGAGACTAATTACATTTTAATAGTTACTAGAAACTTTTTTTTTTAAACTCTCCTTACCATTAAAAGTTGATTTAGCATCTTTCGCAAAGGAACTTTATGTATACAAATTTATATATATATATATATATACATAATTATATCTTACTCCATTTTTATGTTTATCAGCCTTGCATGCATCAGTTTGTTCTATTAGAGGACAAGTATTTAGGTTTTGTTTGTATGCCTGTTCTAGTGATCTTGCCCGCCGTGTTAACGATATTGGTAAAGATATTGATGTTGAGGTACGACAAAGATGCTGCAAAGAAACAAACAAAAAAAGGAATGAAAACAAATGTTCCATCAGATATTACTGGAGGGAAAAACTGAGAAAACAGTAGCATTGACTCAAATCACAATCTTTCGTTCACTCTGTCATTTTTTTTGTTTGTTTTGTTTTGTTTTGTTTTGTTTTGTTTTGTTTTGTTTTTGTTTTTTTTTTGGGGGGGGGCATTTCATCATAATGTATTCGAACAGGAATAGATTTAAAGAGCGCCCTCATCAAATCAGCAAACAGTAGAGTGAAAGAAAATATCACCATAGAGCGATGTATATTAAACAGGAGAACGAGGAGGTGCAAAGGCATGACTTTCGTATAGCGTGTCTTGTAATTATAATTCCACCACATTGACGTACACAGGTACACAAAGACACAAACATTAACATCCATATGCATACAAATACGTATTATGCGATCACTTCACAGATGATATTAATCTCAAAGATGGATAATATCTATAAAAAATGCTTTGATTGCAAAAAAATAATAATAATAATAATTCCATTGGCACGCGAAAATAAGTGTTACTCAATGAACTGTAATTTTCATCATTAGTGCCAACAAGTTTAGAATCAGAACCACTCTTCCTTCAAGCTCGATAGGGCAATCGGTTCATTGAAGTCAATGTAGCGCCATCTGCGTTTTCCTGCTAATAACCTTGCTGCCGCATAAGTGGAGTGACCTGGTTCATTAACTGACTGAATATTTGAATACGAGAAAAACCTGTTTGAATCAATGTGCCGCCATTGATATATAAGATAGATGGATAGATAACATTGATACTTTCTTTTCCACCACTGAGACTTTATTTTTTGTTCTATTTCTGTTGTTTTTTGCGGTTGCACACGTTTCATATAGCAATGACGGCCTTTCGACACCAACACTTCGGAAATTTGAAACTTTTGAATTGATTATCGATGTCACTCACACCCCTCCTGATGTGTTCCAACGTGGCAGGATTTATTAAAATCATATCGTGCTAACGTTCTCTTAATTTTATTCAAACGTGCCATAAAATTGGACATTGTCAACATAGCTACATAAGCCTCATAGTATTTTTTTTCTTTTTCTGTCTCAAATATTTATACGTTGCGACTACAAATTCGCAACTAGTATTTCTTTATATCATATGTTTATAAGATGTGATAGGAATTGCTGTTATGTATTTCAACATGTGATATTATTGAAATTCTTCTCTTTTAATGAATGTTACTGTTTTTAAATGTTTCTCGAACCGTATTTGATTCTTTTTTTTTCAACTGAATAAACTTGACTTCGTTTTCTATTTCTCAATGTTGCCTTTTATCCTACTAAATATTAGAAATGATGTGAAATGTACTTCACATTGTAGTTTCATTTCTCGGGAATTTTACTTTTTGACAAGTCATATTTTCCCATTCATATCTGTTTTACTGCAAGTTCCCAGACCTCGTCACGGCAAGAAATATCGTGACATGATGTTATGATTTGCGTTCTGTATAATTTGTTCCTTGTTAATTGTTGACGAATAAATATAGTAGATTCGGCTTTAAGTTTGGATCTTCGATAATGTCATAGTGTGGTATTTAAAGGGATCATATAGTTTTGTTTGAGACCTAATTTCATTTTTCTAACATTTTTTGGTGAGATAGTGAGACAACTCTTGTGAAATATGAAAGAGCATGTACTTCCATGAGGAATTCAACGTTTATTTCAGTGATGAAAATTTGAAATGACCGAGATATCCAAAACTGAGCGATTCTAATAAAGTGTGGAACCCACCTTTTGTTACGATCGCTTTGTTTTACTTTGTTTTGGATGTTTCAGTCATTCTAAACCCGAATTTCATCAAATAAACTTTGAATTCCGCTTAAAATGTTATGCTGTGTACTATATTTCATGAGTGTTTTCTTGGTATCTCGCAAAAAATTAAAAGCCAAATTCCCATCTCCACCAATATTGTACCATCCCTTTAAGCTGGTCATTTTTTCTAGCTAGTTAGCCCTTTAGTTTTTCTATCCCTTCATTAGTTAAATATTTTGCAAGCAAGTTATTCTAAAACACTCTAAAAATATGTAGGAACCATGTTTTCAGACAAACAAATTGTATTCATCTCTTATCCATCTGTGAAACTATGAAATGCCTCCAACCGACGAAAGATTCTGATGTAATTTTAAAGACACATCGTTGGTTTCTGGTTAGACATTTTTTTATTTTTTTTTGAAACTCCCTTTCAAACTGTATTCTACACGATGTACGTTTTCTTGTTTTCTGGTCTGCCTCATCCTTTCATATTTTTCTTGATAAACATCCATACCCGGTGGGGAGGAAAACGGCGCATCAAGCTGTCTACCCCGTCAAAAAAAAAAAAAACAACAACAACAACAACAACAACAACAACAACAACAGCAAATAATAATTATAATAGTAAAATACGATGGTAGAATTTCTCTTTCATGTAAATCAAAATTTCTGTTTAGACCAGTTGCGCATTAATGAATGAATATATAAATATATCATTAAAGAATAATAGGCAACCTACAAAAACATTGACATCCATAGATCACAAAAGACACAACATTTTGAAAGATTTCCTTTTTCATGTATTTAAGAGGCAAGCATGATGGCAAGGGCAAAAATCTGGTTGATTTCATCAGCTGAAGTAACCAAGCAGCGGCCTCTCCGTGAATCAGTTCGTCCTCACACCGTTGTTGTCAAATTGAATGCTGAATAAACATCCACAATTTCGCGGCACTTATCAGGGGCGTACAGATGGCGCTGTTCATCCTGTTGAGATTGAGCACTCAAGTCTTTAATAATTAGTGTCGAGGTTGGGCCAGGCTGCCTAGCGTCAAACTCGACGGCCTTGTTGCCTAGGGTCAAGCTTGTCCTGAAATGCCCATTAACTAGATACGCAGGCAATGCGGCTACAAAGTTCCCGTAGGGAACGGATTTAGTGTTTTGCTCCTGGGCCTGTTTAAATGATGTTTATGAAGCTCATGGGCTGTATAATCCATGATATTAAGCTCATGCATAAACCTGTATCATTTTAGCACGTATATTATAATCACTAAGAATTAATTAGTTGATGTCGAGCTCATTATAGGCCGTATTCACTTTTTATCGGTGTGTATATCGTGGGCCATATGATTCTTTATGGCTGTATGATTCGTAGGTATCGGGTTCGAAACGTGCACCAAAATGAGGCATGCATCACATTGCATACATGGTATTACATGTATTGCATGAAAGATGTGCATGTGTGAATTGCCTTAATCATGTGGTCTATCCTGATTATCGCTGAGAGTGAGTCATTCTTGTATGTATGGTGCCTATATAAAGGAAACCACTACCTATCTCATTTATTACCAGTGGTTCAAAAACATCTTTGTGTCATATAGTCCAGGCGCAGGGACCCAGAAAGAATGACTTCGTTCAACCCACCCCGCAGAAAAGGTTTGACTGCATAGGGTGGTCGGTTGGACTCTCTGGAACACCCCTAGGTAGTATGTGATTCGAAATTGTGGTATCAATAAATTTTACAGGCCATTTTAGTTGCGACAAGACCTTATTGTTCGGAAAAGAGTCTGCGCACGTCAAGACTACTACACGCACCACTAGTACTGCTACAGGCGCCAGTGCCAGTGGTGCGTGTAGTAGTCTTAGCGCACGCAGACTTTTTCCTCGGCAAACAAGGGTTTTTGCCAGCAAACTCACTAGCTGAGGTCAGTGTAGTTTAGTTTCTAGCCGTTTTTATTTCGTGTATATTTTTTCCGAGTTGCAGCAAGCCGAGTGAGGTTGCATACCCAGTGATTGTGACCCCAAACCGTCCGGGCGTCGCAATCACTTGGTATGCGCCTTCGCTCGGCTTAGCACAATAAAGTGGGCTTCTACACATGCACAAGCTGCAACTCGGAGAGATGAAAACGAAATAAAAACGACTAGAAACTAGACTGGGGTCGGTTACGGCTGGCACTGAAAATTACAACATAATCACAGTTTTTTGAAGTTATTTCATGAATAATTCCTCTAAACACCGTAAAACCATATATATATATATGTTGCTAGAGATGTCAGCGAAACAATGGGATACATTGTAAGTTAAAATATTGTGCATGGTTACCATGGTAACCAGATGTATACAGGTGATTGATAATCCAAAAAAAAATGCCTCCAACTGCTGCAAACTGTGGTATTTTTTGTTCAGTTTTTTTTTTGTAGATAGGTGAATTAAAAACAAACATTTCTATTGATTATTGTTCAAAAAAGTTGTTTTCCTGTTGCCATGGCAACCAGTAATATCCAATCAGGATTCAGCTGTCAATACTTAAGAACTAATGCCCATATTTTCAACAAGCTCAATAAGCATGTCATTCTGCATGATTGTACCATTTACCGTACTTTTAACACATATTTGACTTCAAATTACAGGCAAATGTTGTTTCCAGCAATGTATGGACACAAAATTCCCTTCAAAATCTATGTTAATACAGAGAGCAAAGCCGACGATATTCTGATACTATATTAGCTTTTTTGAGTATATATTTACAGAGAAATGGTTATTCGAAACAACCTTGGAAAAGAGCAGAAGAAAGCAATTGATTGTTCTTGTTCTTAAAGGAAATTTATTCAAGAATGCAGATAAATTCCTTTCTAAAGAAGGAATATACACGTACACTGCATTATCCATCAATGGAATTAAAAGCGTACTTTTCGTTGGTAAGCTTTATATATTTGGACAACTTGTGGTGATATTTTATAATCAAGTTCGAATTACCAATTCTTTGTTAAATATGAATTCAATTTTTCATTTCTTGTTAAGCCTGTTACTAGAGCTCACAGTGTGATGGATTGACTTTAGTACTTCGTTATACACACATATATATACACAAGTATTTTAGCTTTATTTTCAACAAGTTTATTTGTGGATCGAGGTATTTGTGAATCAGGGTATTTTAAGGACGTCTCAGGGTCAGACAATTCAGACAATCAGACAACTTTCTGTCTCAAATATACCATCAGCATTTATGTTTGCACCACACCAGCGTGCGATAAAAGTGAAAAAAAATATATATCTCCAGTGTAAATACTTTTTCGTGCTTTTCATGGACTGTAAGTGCACGAAATTTGAATCATTCTGTTTGTTATAGGCTATATCTAAAGTGTAAATACATTTTTTGTGCTTTTCGTGGACTGTAAGTGCACGAAATTTGATTCATTCTGTCGATATAGGGTATCATTATTTGGACAACTTATGGTGATATTTCATAACCAAGTTCGAATCGTCAGTTCTTTGTTATAGATATGACTTTCTTGTTATGCCTGTTACTAGAGCTCACAGTGTGACTGACTTTCAGTACTTTGTTATACATTACAGTACAAGTTTTGTAACTTTTTTGTTCAACAATTTTATTTGTGCATCAGGGTATTCTAAGGACATTTCGGGCTCAGATAACTTTCTATTTTCCACAGTCATTTATAAGTTTGCCACAACAAAGTAGGATAAAGTGAAAAAAAATATCTGGAATCCAGACACGTTTGTTTATTTTGCCTTACGTGCTCATGATCACCCATTGTAGGTCGGGTCTTAACCCTATAAAGCCCAAGCTATTTTGACCCCTTCCAGGCCCAAGGGGGGGGGGGGGGGGCACATTGTGCCCCCTACATAACTTCTTTATTATATGATGTATGACCGTCATATTTGGCACATGGGTAGAGCAACTCATGCTCTACATGACCCAACATTTCTCAAGGTTAACCACTGAGGGCACTATTTCCCAAAATATAAAAAATACATAGAAAATATGCTAAAATCATGTTTTTTTCTTTCTATTTCTTTATCCCCAGTAAATATGTTGTTATTTTATATTAATCATTTTCATATATACTACAAAGGAAGAGCAAGTCAACGTTCACTATTTGTTATCGTTGAAATTTCTCAAGGTCAACATGTGGGGGCGTAATTCATTACAATATGAAGAAATATATGAAACCTATTACGTATTGCTTGGAATGGGTACATATATTTATATCACATTTCATATTTCCAAAATACTGATATTTTAAGTTTACAGATTGATATTATGATAAACAAATGCTATTCCAGGCAAAGCTTGCGTGAAGATAACACAAAATAAAAAGGTAATCTTTGAAAAATGCTGTATTTTCGATTATTTCTATTATATCTATTGTTTGATGCCTATGTTATATAGAAAATAAAGGAAATAATAAGAAGACCATTTCAGGGTAATTCTCAACCATAATTACTTCACATTTCTTTCCTTTAGCAAACTATAGCCAAGAAAACCCCAATTTCATCCATAATTATATTGTTAACTGAAATTGAAACAGAAAATCATACAAAATCTGACTAACGTGGTTGTCAGTTTACGGTTGCCATAGCAAACAGGAATATCGGACATACCTAAATTATAATTATATCAAAATGTTTGTAATAAGATTTTAGGAAAAGCCACCAAATTTGGTTGAAATCGGGTAAAGGGTTTAGGAGCGGCAAATGAAGATATGGTAGCGGGCACAATGTGCCCCCCCCCCCCCTTGGGCTTTATAGGGTTAAACTACCCACCTCAACACTACAAAGTTAACCCGGAGAAAACGGATAGGACCCCTAAGATTTTCCCTCATTCTCTCCTTAATAGCATTAATTCATTACTGCACGTTTTAATACAAATTTACATGTCATGACTTTTCATTTTAATATTTATTTTTAACCCTAGCTTACCAACGAAAAAGTACGCTTTTAATTCCATTGATGGATAATGCAGTGTACGTGCATATTCCTTCTTTAGAAAGGAATTTATCTGCATTCTTGAATAAATTTCCTTTAAGAACAAGAACAATCAATTGCTTTCTTCTGCTCTTTTCCAAGGTTGTTTCGAATAACCATTTCTCTGTAAATATATACTCTAAAAAGCTAATATCAGAATATCGTCGGCTTTGCTCTCTGTATTAACATAGATTTTGAAGGGAATTTTGTGTCCATACATTGCTGGAAACAACATTTGCCTGTAATTTGAAGTCAAATATGTGTTAAAAGTACGGTAAATGGTACAATTATGCAGAATGACATGCTTATTGAGCTTGTTGAAAATATGGGCATGAGTTCTTAAGTATTGACAGCTGAATCCTGATTGGATATTACTGGTTGCCATGGCAACAGGAAAACAACTTTTTTGAACAATAATCAATAGAAATGTTTGTTTTTAATTCACCTATCTACAAAAAAAAAAAAAACTGAACAAAAAATACCAAAGTTTGCAGCAGTTGGAGGCATTTTTTGAATTATCAATCACCTGTATACATCTGGTTACCATGGTAACCATGCACAATATTTTAACTTACAATGTATCCCATTGTTTTGCGGACATCTCTAGCAACATATAGATATGGTTTTACGGTGTTTTGAGGAATTATTCATGAAATAACTGCAAAAAACTGTGATTATGTTGTAATTTTCAGTGCCAGCCGTAACCGACCCCAGTCTAGTTTCTAGTCGTTTTTATTTTGTTTTCATCTCTCCGAGTTGCAGCTTGCGCATGTGTAGAAGCCCACTTTATTGTGCTAAGCCGAGCGAAGGCGCATACCAAGTGATTGCGACGCCCGAACGGTTTGGGGTCACAATCACTGGGTATGCAACCTCACTCGGCTTGCTGCAACTCGGAAAAAATATACACGAAATAAAAACGGCTAGAAACTAAACTACACTGACCTCAGCTAGTGAGTTTGCTGGCAAAAACCCATGTTTGCCGAGGAAAAAGTCTGCGTGCGCTAAGACTACTACACGCACCACTGCCACTGGCGCCTGTAGCAGTGCTAGTGGTGCGTGTAGTAGTCTTGGCGTGCGCACACTCTTTTTCGAACAATAAGGTCTTGTCGCAACTAAAATGGCCTGTAAAATTTTATTGATACCACAATTTCGAATCACATACTACCTGGGGGTTTCCTGGAGGTCCCATCTACCACTCTGTGTGGTCAAACCTTTTCTGCGGGGTGGATTGAACGAACTCCTTAATTAAGGCCCGTACAGGAATTAGCGCCTTGACTATCAATAGATTTCTTCACGACTGTCGTCGATTTGCCGACCCGCCCACGAATGTTATTGTAGGTTTTTGTCTGTATGCTACAATAAGTTCGTTGGTATGTTTTATTTGTCGAATACAATGTCTCTCCAAAGGCATGGTGGGTACTTTATTGTTCCCCAAGGCCGTCGTTGGACAAAGTGCTGCACCAGTCCCTGGATTTTCCATTTTTGTCATATTCTCACATGATCTAATGTCTATTAATAAAGTCTTCACGGGAATCGTAGTGACAGTCAATATGGAACGACAGAAAAGGATTATTGTTAAAGTAGGAAGAAGAAGTAGTCGATTTGAAAGGTTTTTTGAAGTGTGTTTTCTTTGTGGGAAGTATTAGAAAATCGGCAATGTCTTTCTCTGCCTGTATGAGTTCCGCAACGTCACCAATAACAATGACAACAAATGACGACAATGATAATTATAGTAATGAAATACAAAATGTATTATTTTCTTGATTAGCACAGTGCTCAAATGAGAGTGCGTGAACAGGGCCAAAAACAGAAAAGTTGCCATCGCTGACCTGGGATCGGTGGGACATCTTCAGGCGTACCGTAGGCGTATCGACTGTGGGTGCACCCCTCTCTGCTATCAGTTTTCAATAATCCAATGCCTTAATGCCTTGATTCATCGCAATTACAGATAGCAGCATATCATTTACGTTCAACAAATAACTCATAAGTAGCTGTAATAGTAACCTCTAATGTCATATGGATATAGTTTATGCAACGATATACTATGATCAAGCATGTCGAACGCGAATCATAAATTCTTTTTCTGTTTTTATACCAATATCTTCTTGGAAGACGACGCCATAACTTTGCATGAGGAGGTGCAAAGAGGTACAAGCTCTGAGAGTTTATAAGTTGATACGCTTCTCGACCAAGAAGCACAGTCATTCTCTATGTTCCCACTAAAGTACATGTAGTTATGTTAGCATGATGACGATATAGTACTATAGTACTGATCATTGTTAATGATGCTGTCATAAATATTATCATCGTAATCACTATTTTCTTTTATCAAATGATTGTGTTGTATTGTATTCATTCAGACAGATTTAAACACCATGTCTTGGCATGCTGGGGGTGAAAAAAAAGATACAAACAACCGTGTCTGCACCACTTAACCCGTTCCACACTTGTCTAACTTCCGGATTCCCCATAGACTTAATACACAGACCACCAGGTTCCCGTATGGAACGGGTTTACTATACTGCACACTAATGTACGCAAATTAAGATTAGAGCCGAAACATTAGAATACAACAATCAAAATCCACTTTTGTATTTACACACAGCAAAATGAAAGAGGATTTTAACTCTCACCTTTGGAACAGCATTGCACAGAGAGTGGATAATCAATATAATGTGTTAATAACCGATATTGTAAGAGAGGAATAATCATCTGAAAAGCAAACAAAATTGCAGGATATACAAGCGGGGCATTAAAAACTAAGTAGATGTATCAGGAAAATGTATATCATATATACACATTAATATTACATCAGTCCAAATTATATTACAAAATTCGCCAAATGAAACATTTATAATATATAAAATGTTGTAAAAAAGTTCACTTACATTAAAACTGTAATGTTTAAAATATGGAAGAGGTGGGCTGGTACCAATGTTACTTGGTGATGAATTCCATTCTCGTGTTGAGATAAAAAGAACATTTGATTTAATCAGTTCTTGCAAATGGAATATTATACTTCCTTACTATGATCATTTCTACCAAATCTGTTCTCTCGTTTATTTCTATGTCGCCCGGTATACACCTTATCATTCATCACTTTGTAAAACATTATAAGTCTGAAAAACTTACGTCTTGTTCCTAATTTCGGAAAAAAATATCTTAAGCAACATCGTGCCATAATTTGTTTCCTAGTCACAAAGCAACAGTTTTACAAACCTCTTCTGAACACGCTCAAGTACGTTAATGTGAGATACACTCTCTATGGATCCCGCGCAGCAGGGCAATGTTCTAAACATGGACGTATAAGTGAATTGAACAAACTGATCACTACATGTGAATGACAATGTAAAAAGTTTCGTTTTTTATACCACCAATAATTTTAGTATTTTTTTCATGTATTTCATTATAGTGATCATAACAATCAAGAGTTTCATTAATGATTACGCCGCCTAGACATTTTTTTTTTCCGACTGAGTTATACTCAATTTCTTTCCATAAAGAATAATAAATAGTCATAATCAAATTTTGTTCTTTTCTGTGACTTACACTTATTAACATTTAAATCAAGGTTCAATGTCTTATCTAGACCACTCCAAAAGAATCAAGATCCTCTTGTAAGCCATCATAGTCTTTAAAGTGAATTAATACGCCTGTACCATGCAATCGTCCGCATAAAGACGAATATTCGATGATATATCATTCGTAACATCATTTGTAAAACATGAGAACAAAATGGGTTCAGGGATGGTTCCCTTTAGGACACTGTACACTTAACATTCACCAAATTGATATCATGTACTTCATTTAATTTTGTTATATTTGATGTATTTTTTCATCGAGAAATATGAAAATGAATCGAAATCGAAATCAAAATCAAAATGGGCACATACCCCATTAAGCACAACCCTCCCCGGTCTGTTCTCAACAAAATCCATGATCCATTTCAATTTGGAATTTACTATGCCTCACAATTGTAATTTTATCTAAAAAGACTATGCGGAACACTATCAAATTCCTTATAGCGAAATCTAAAAAAAAAGGAAAAAAAAAAAGACGATGTCCAAGTGAGAGCTATCGCTCTTATCCAATTGTGAAAAGCTTCTTGAATCTATTATTGTGTCTCTCATGACCGCTTTTCACAGAAACTGCGATTACCTTGACACAGAATGTTATTCACTGACAGACTGTACAAAAATAGTGTACCGCTTATTCATACATGACAGGGGTGGTGCATGTTTGGGCACTTTTTTGTGTTACTCCATAGCAGTTGCATGTACGGTTTCAACGAGTTGCGTTAAAATGACGGAGGGGCGCAAACACGTCGTCGAAGGCTGGAAAACCAAATGCCTACTACTTGTTGTTTTCCTCCATTACGGTGAGTACAATCAAACATAATATTTTACCTCGTTGAAATTGGCCAAGGGGGTGGGAGCAAACATCTCTGTTGCACTTATGGTTTTACACTTCCTGTACAATGCATGTTCCCTTACCATAAATAGCACAGTTCTGCCCGTCAATACTCTGTGCTAATAATTACAATAATATTAATAATAAAAATAATTCCCACTTTTGATCCTTAATAGTTCAAAAATTATGTATCAGATAAAACACTACCATTGATATGAGCAGTAGCTGAATAGTGTAAAATTTTGTAAAACGGAATTAGAAAATGAAAGCATAAATCAGTTCCATTGCATTTAAGATTGAATTTGAAGTGAGCTTTCAGCGATTTTGTTCTAGTTTCAACCTTCTGTACGAAATTTCAATTTTGCACAGGGTCACGATGTGCATGGGTGTGTGCGGTTAACACCCCAACAATGACCAGTGTTTGAATGTTTTGTTATTTATTCATGGGGAATTCCACTATCACAGATGATCTAAATAATTATTCATCCTGAAATGTAATGCAAGCACATGTTAAAGCATGTGCTTACTTTTATCTTGTATATATGCATTACATAGTTTATTTTTTCCTTAAATTCAGACTAACATTAACCAGGGCAATCCATCCCATGTTCATTGGGGCACGAGCACAGAGGGCTAGTCAGCTGAGCTCTTAAAAGGTGGTATTCATGTCCATTGTTCAATCTCACTCTAAGCACGCACTCACATACACACCATTGGTTAGTGTGTAAAGATCGTTTTGTACAGAGGATTCACGAACCCTATAAAACCCAAGGGGGGGGGGGGGCACATTGTGCCCCCTACCATATTTTCTTTTGCCGCTCCTACACCCGTTACCCGATTTCAACCAAATTTGATGACTTTTCCTAAAATCTTATTGCGCACATTTTGATGTATAGTTCAGCTATGTCCTATATTGCTGGTTGCCATGGCAACCATAAACTGACAACCATGTTTTTCATATTTTGCATGATTTTCTGTTCCAATTTCAGTTAACAGTATAATAATGGATGAAATGGGGGTTTTCTTGGCTGTAATTTGCTGAAGGACCAAATAGTGAAGGAATTGTGGTTGTGAATTACCCTGAAATGATTTGCTTATTATTTCCTTTATTTTCTATAGACATAGGCATCAAACAATACATATAATAACAATAATTGAAAATACAGCATTTTCCAAAGACTACCCTTTTATTTTGCGTTATTTTCACACAAGCTGTGCCTGTAATATCATTTGTTTATCATATTATCAATCTGCAAACTCAAATTTACAATATTTTGGAAATATGAAATGTGATACCAATATATGTATTCATTCCAAGCAATACATCATAGGTTTTATATATTTCTTTATATTGTAATGAATAGCGCCCCCATGTGTTGACCTTGAGAAAATTCAACCATAACAAACAGTGAAGGCTGACTTGCTTTTCCTTTGTGATAAATATGAAAATAATTGATATGAAAAAAAGATATATACTGGGGATAAAGAAATAAACAGAAAAACAGGATTTTAGCAGATTTCCTATGTATTTCTTTATATTATGGTAAATAGGGCCCTCAGTGGATGACCTTGAGAAATTTCAAATGTTTGGTCATGTAGAGTACGAGTTGCTCTACCCACGTGCCAAATATGACGGTCATACATCATAAAATAAAGGAGTTATATAGGGGGGAGGGCACAATGTGCCCCCCTTGGGCCTGGCAGGGGTCAAAATAGCTTGGGCTTTATTATAGGGTTAAAACTTTATCAAAATTTGGAACCTGACTTAAAATTAATCATGGATTTAATGAAACGGATGAATGCTTTTATATTCAAATTACCTCCAACTAACTGGTACACTATTTAGCTATAACACATGTCAATAACAGTGATATGTACAGTCTTTGAACTATTCATTCATTGAAATGTGATTAAATTTGACGTTCTTAAGCCGATCAACCTGTGATGCACCATAGCCAGATTTATAATGGGATTTTAACTGATGAAAATTTTGCACAATGACCAACACAAATTGCGGTTCATAGACAGGTATAATATCATATTTACACTTTCGTCAGGTTATTTTGTTCATTAAAAAAAATATGATAATCATTACTGATGGGTGAAACAGCTAGAGCTTGCAATTTAAGAACGTTACAGACACAAGGCAAACACCGATGATGTCCGAGTGTATTCCTCTTATACCTGCCGCAAAATGATTTGATTTTTTTTCTTCTTTTTTTTTGTCAATAAGCTCTCCTTTCACCAGTGCTATTTTCACCAGGCAGTAACTTTCGCAGACCGTCTAGTTGTAAAATTCAAATGGTTATAACCAAGTGTGGTAATAGAAAGTTGTAATCTGTCTGCGAGATCACTCATTCCACCTTTTTTATACTCCTCAACAGATTGGGTGCCTATTGAAATACACAGAAAAAAGTGGATCTAGTTCCATGGATGAGAAAAACGAATATCAATTTGCTTTATATTTTTATTATGTTTTCTTGTACTGAAAAACAAACAAACAAAAAATGAGCTCATAATGGTTGACTAACTTCCTGAGTTGATTTCAAACACTATCATATATATATATATATATATATATATATATATATCACATATATATTATACAATATGCTTTGTGTGTTAGTGTGTGTATGTTGAAAATCGTAATCAACCTTTAGATAGTCATTTATGTTTCTGTGTATGTGGGATATTTAGTATAAGTAAATTTCTTGGTCTTTTCAATCTGCCTCATCGCAGGTACTGTTGTAGATGGCTTCAGTGGCTACTTCGTTTTGGAATCTACCGCTGAAGTGTCCCTGATATTGGAAGAAGGAGAACAAGGCTTGATTCCGTGCAGTAGAAACGCTCAGATAGATATGGTCTATTGGCTGACAGTGGAAGCTCCTACTTATTTTCTTGTCGAATACTTCCTTTTCGTAAATCCACATGTGAGGGCTGGTCCCGGATATGAGGCTGGCCTGTACAACATTACGGATGACCTTACCCTGGTCATCAAGGAAGTCAAACCTGAAAATGAAGGGATATACGTTTGTGTGATAGTAGACTCACTATGGAACATCATATACGCGAACACAACTGATGTTTTCGTTCACAAAACAGGTATGATTATTTTCTTTTATAATTAAGGGTCATTAATTTAGAACAGACTGGGCAACATAATTGTAGGTTGAGGAAGATTAGGTTCTTATGTGATGATGTTTGAAAAGTAAATACATTCCATCCTGATAACATGTAGGTATAAGTCCATTTCTTACTTTTGTATTCCATAATTTCTAACGCCTTTACATAAATTAATATCCCCGTTATAGACTGGTAGCAAGTTCATTGTGCAAGGTCACATCCTATGTGGCTCTACAAACATTCTTTCCCATGTCATTCCTATCTATACCGTTAGGATACTGAGATAATTGTTTATTTCTGAAATAAAAAAGTATCTAGATATCCCGCACTCTATCTATACCGTTAGGATACTGAGATAATTGTTTATTTCTGAAATAAAAAAGTATCTAGATATCCCGCACTCTATCTTTTATTAGCGGTTGTGAGGAGTCAATTGATTCGAGGTCATCCCACGAGACCGACACCCACGAGTCATACGGTCCACGAGACCAACATCAAAAATAGGTTCATAAGTCGTACACCCCATGAGTTATACGGCTCACGAGTCATACAGCCCATGAGTATGAGTTCGACATAAACGCAAAAAAAAAGGCTCATGAGACCGACACTAGGCAAAGAAGGCTTACGAGACCGACAAGATGAACTGTGCCATCTACATGTCAACCACAAATATTTACCTGCACACGGTGTTCCATGAAGGGGAAAATTACATAGTGGCGGGTGCAATTTTGTCACGCTATCGAGCGAGAGTTTGTAACTAATATTGTACAGCACCATCTACATATCAACGACATCAAGTATGTATTTCTACAGCACTTATGGCTTTTAGGGGCAGTTCTGGCACGCTACGGGGAGAGACACTGTTATCAATTTTCTTTTTTTTAATTAAATCGTCCTCTTCATGAGACACCCTCCTCCCATCCCCCCCCCCAAAAAAAAAACTATGAAAAATAATAGACAAGAACGATGTATGGTTTAATTTCAAATGCCATCGTGCTATTTTCATAGGCTTTCCCAATTTCTAGCCTGCTTAGAGTTCAATTTGTTTATTTCTCTGTAAGTATATAGGCCCTAATGTATGACACTGAACGGATGAAAACGTTTTATACCGTAGCGATTTGCCTCAATGTGTGGCTTGTGTTTGTAAAATTATTCTCCTCAAAACGGTACATTTTTTTTTCAAGAAATAAAATAGCTGTTTTGATGGATGCATCGTCTATTCCCAAATTCTAGACGAATACTAATTAATACATTTTGTGAATTTATACTAAATCAACATCCCTCGTAAATGACTATTCCTCCTCTATATTATCATGTAAATAAAGCAGGTGTGCAGTGAAACATATATATATATATATATATATATATATATATATACATAATTATTAAACTTCATTTCATAGTTGGCTATCTTTTTCTTTTTGGTTGATCTGAATACTACATCATTTTTTTTTTCTAAGAAGGTGTGTCCCTGTATGTGTTTTGCGGATAGGGAAATGAGAGTGTTTTGGCATTTTCGAGATTTATGTTGAAACATCTCATGCACTTTAAGTGAATTTTGTTTATTATTTCCCAAACACTCACACACGCAAACACAAAGATCTTGAACAGTTCAGGGGGTAAAGGAGAACAATAAAATTTGACTTGGTAATTCCCTAGCAACTCTCCTTTTCAATCTTTCATATCTGTCTTTTGCTATTATCTTGACACCCTATACAATTAATTGGTCTATAGGTGGTGCTGTTCATCCTGTCGGTCTCGTGGGCCTTCTTTGCCTAGTGTCGGTCTCGTGAGCCTATTTTCCACAATGTCGGTCTCGTGAGTTTTGTTTGTGTGGTGTCGGTCTAGTGGGCTTTATCTGCATAGTGTCGGTATCGTGAGCCTTTTGTGCATAGTGTCGAAATCATGGGTTGCATATCTTGTGGGCATATTTACTTGATGTCGAACTCGTGGGCTGTATAACTTGTGGGCTGTTTGACTTGTAAGCTGTATGACTTGTCGGCTGTATGACTCGTGGGTGTTGGTCTCGTGACTTGCATCCAATTGATTCTTTATGCAATAGAAACCTACCGGATTAAAACAAGAATAAGCTTAGGGAAAGAATAGAAAAGCATGCTTAAACAAAGGAAATATAACGAAACCACTTGATTAAAATACACATAACATTTTGCCAAAACAGGCAGATACACACACACATACGACAGACATGAACACAAAACACAACAAAAGTAAAGCAACGAAGCAGAAACAGAAAAGACGTAATGTTACGAGAAGTCGATGTCATGCATGACATGTATTTATTTCTTCCCCTGTGATTCACAAATGCTGGCAAATATTTTGAAACGACATAAAATAGACCTCAGGGTTTTTATATGTTGTGTTTATGGAAAATCTGTGTTTGTGGATATGATTCATTGTTTTAATATTCCGTTGTTTCCAACGTTTCTGTGTTTCATTATTGCTTAAGCATATTAACTTCTTGTGTAAAGATGTTCGGGAGCAACGAATGGCTTAAAGCGTATCTATACCCTGACAAGTAACTTCGATAGATACATGACATGGGAGTACACGTAAGAGGCTATTAGGCACCAAAAATATGTTCAACATTGTCAATGATTTTTTTTTCTCCATAACTTGCAGAAAGTGTTAGTATTGTTAGTAAGGCCTGAAACATAGGGGCAAGTGCTTGGGCAATATCTTCTTCAAATTCCCTAAAAGAGTTTGGCATGGATACCATCTTGTCCTGTCGTCTTGTGTGTATTTAGATTCTTGAGTAGCTTTAACAATCACATTGCTACTGATGGTGGTGACGTCTACTGGCGGAAAAAGGGAAAGTCCAAGGGCAGGCAGGTTAGGAGTGTCATCAACAGTACAAATTGTTCCAAATTGATAACACTGGGCAACAATTTTTAACTTTTTGAATGTTGTCTTGATTTCTACAACTGATTCAGGGTATTTTTGTAGTGCTGAATCAGGAAATGGCATCCGTTTCTCTCCATCAGGTCAAGTTTTTGTGTTAACCCTTTGAATACTCAATTCCGTAATTCCCATAGACTTTGTACAGGGACCACTCGGTTCAAGTGGCCAACAGCTTAAGTTGATTTGAAAAAAAAAAAATAGATCTTGTGACAAAATTGATTGCATTTTTGTGGTATTATCAGCTGATTTTTGTTACATATCACCCTAAATATATTTTTAAGAGAAAAAAAAAATGTTTTTCCAACAACAATATTGATTACCTGATCTTAGAAACATCAATTACTGTAAACTTGAATGGTGGGCATTGATAAAGGTAAGTAAACGCGTAAATTGCATGTTGCTTCACCATTGTTCAAACTTCAGGGCTTGTACTTCCGTTTCTTCGAACTCCTGGAATGCTCAGCATCAGGGAGGTCTCTCTTCAGAGCCCAACATTAGTCAGCCATCATGACTGCGTCCCAGCGACCCTGATACCTGGTCTCCATCTCTTTCATGTCCTGATGGAATCTCTCTCCCTGCTCGTCACTCACTGAACACAGGTTCTCAGGAAACCGGTCCATATGTGAAAATAGGTAGTGCATCTTGATGCTCATGTTGCAGCCAAGGTTTCTGAAAGCAGTCAGCATGTTGTTGACAAGTTCTGCGTAGTTTCTGGCTTTAATGTTGCCAAGAAAGTTCTTCACTACCAGAACAAATGCTTTCCAAGGTTCCAGTTCCACTTCATTCATTGAGTTTTTGAAGTCTGGATCTCTGATGAGCTGATGGATCTGAGGACCATCAAAGATGCCAGCTTTCTTTTTCTCCATGGATAATCCTGGAAAAGCCTGGCACAAGTAAGTGAAGCAGTCACCATTCTTGTCCAGAGCCTTGGTGAACTGCTTGATTAAGCCGAACTTGATGTGCAGCAGTGGGAAGAGTATTCTGTCTCGGTCCACCAGAGGGTCGTTGATGACATTCCTTTCTTTGCAAGGCACCAATTCCTCTCGCACAGGCCAGTCCTTCTTCGTGCAATGCTGAGCACGGTCCCTACTATCCCACATGCACAGAAAACCTGGGTACTTGGTGAACTCACTCTGTTGTCCCAACAAAAGTTCACCATCTTCAGTTCAACACAAATAAACCACTTATGCTGATCATAACCAATTTTTCTCCAGCACATACTTCACCGCTTCATACTTCTCCTTCAGTGTAGTGAGTGAGTGATGGAAGATTTCAAGGTTTTTATGACTACAAACTGATCCCTTTTCGACATAATCACCCAGAACTATCGAACCCGAATACTTTTTGTCATTAAAATAAACATTTCCAATCAAAACAATTAATCAAAATGGCATTTTACCCCCACCGACTTCTTCTAAAATGCTCCACACATGCCTTAATGTGAACAAAAACGTAAAAAACGATATGTGGCCGTAGCTCAAAAACTTGACCTGATTGAGCAAAACCAATGTGATTTTTGGATTCAGCGCATCAGGTTTACCCTTAATCAGCTGAAAAAACTCAGACAACAAATATGTTGTTGACCAGTGTAATTCAGAATGTCAGCTTTCCAAATAGCAACACTGTAATGCAAGTTACATGTCCTGCAAGGGGACACACCAGTTTGGTCACAGCATTTTGCCTTGATAATGACACCTATTCTTCTGCCACTTAAGCCTGGCTCTCTCCGGATGATACCACTAAAGTTTGGGCTTCCTTCTTCAGTTTTCGATACCCTCTTCCAGTCCCTGTTGGTTCTTTTTGCTTTCTTGTACGATGTTGCTTTCATTCGACAAACCCTTTTGGTCAACGTGTTCTACCAGGCGGATTGAATCTGGATGAATTGATCTTAAGAGGGACATTCCCAGCCATGGTCTTCTTTATTATCGCTTAATTTCGGTGACAAGAGTTTCCATTGGGCTAGCTGTAGAATTGCAGGAAAGAATAAAGTTGTTGACCCACAGCTTAGTGTTCCTGTGTATCGCTTCAAAGTCTGCTCTCTTCTAGAGTAATATTTTGTGGCGCACTGGCTTCTTTCTTTCAACCCTAATGTTCCAGTATAGGCGTAAAAAGCATCACGGTCACTCAGGTCTGGTAATCTTTCACAATGGTTACGAAGAGATGCACAATTGGTAAGAATGACGTCCGATATCTTACGATTTCTAGTTTGAAAGTAGACTATCTGCTCCAAACCAGTACGAACGAGCATCCTGAGAAAAGACAATCTCATGTCTGTAGGGAAGTGGCGTTAAACTACATGGTCAGTAGGCCCATCGACATAAGGGAGGTCGACATCTCCTATATAATCCACACTGGTGTGCCTGGATGATGACTCTTGGGTGGCGATAGAAGGCAACGAGGATAACAATGTCTAACTGCTTGCTTTTAAGAAATACATCTCAATGTAGCCATCTTTTCTGCACGCTGCATAGCCTCTCGGGAAGATCTTTCCGGAGTGGACGTCAGGTTTTAGCCATGCTTCACAAGCGAATACTATGATGTCAGGTTTAGACTTAAGGTTTAGACAGAAAACTTCACGCTTCCGACTAGGAAAATTTATTATGAGAGTGCGAAAATTTGATGCGGACTTTGTAATTGTGGAACGTTTGGTTTTTATAGCGTGTTCAAGTGGAGATCCTGGCGACAACAAGGAAACCAAGCATAACTTAGATCCTATGGACAAACAGAACTATTAATATGATTTTAAATGACAATATAGTAGCATAGAATTTATATTTTCGGTTTTATCTCTAACTGTTACAATCGATGAATACACGCGTTGAAACTAGCATGCAAACGATAAGCTTTGCTATTTGTGATTTATGTAGACATATTACTTTTTGCCCACTTTGCACTTTAGTGGAGTCAAATCTTACACTTTTGATATAAATTATGTTTAATTTTTTTGTCTGTTAAGGTGAAACATCAATATTACATATATAGTATTAATTGAATAGGCTATATAACTTGAGATCCGCGAAAATTCTAATTGCCTCAATTTTTTCAGCAATTACTTTATCTTGATGGGTCTATAAATTTGAAAGATTCTCTAAATATTTGCAAGATGTAGCTATAGTTTTCGATATGAAATGTCTTTAGCCGTTAGCAAAATATAATGTTTGTCAAAAAGAAATGTACAATCAAAACATAAATTTGAAACAGCTTTGCATTCAGAAAATATAAGCCGCACCCGATTTCAGGTTGAAGCATTATATATATATATATATATATATATATATATATATATATTATATAATTGATACTAGTACTTATTACTTATATATGTGCAACCCCCACACCCCTTTAGTTGTCTCAGGGGCGACCAATGTTGTACAGAGGCGGATAAATGTTGGTCTGGTCTGTTAGCTTCTCTCTGTACTGGTCGAGGGTTAGCTAATCACATAGACACCAATCATCAACAAATTTCCAAAAGGTAGAAAGGGACTAAATATTGCTTCACAACAACAGTGAATACAAAATGCAGGAGAAATGAATTTATATAGAAAATGTCAATGCTGCTAATAGCATCTTTATTCACCGACCTGCCTTCTCGTAGGTCTGAAACAGATACTTAGTCACAAACAAAATTCTTTTCTTATTACACAATTGAACACATCACTGATCACTAAACTCTTCTATACCTGTGGAGACCTTTACTTCTTTAACACTTCTTAAGGGAAGGGGAGGGGTTTTATTAGTAGGGATATAATGATGTTAATGGATGTGGCCACTTATCTCGACGTCGGCATGGTCGCGGGATGAGGTTCTCGTCTGCACATCGAGCTCGTCCACGGGGCTGAGGCGTCTGTTAACCTGTCTGCTTTCATTGCTTCCATAAACGATTCGTCACCATTGCCGTCCACGTTGTGGCAACCTGACAGGACGCTTCAACATCTCTGATGACACCAGTCGACTATTTGGAGTTCGTTACACCCCACATTGGTGGGTGTAAACCAAAGTTCTGTCGTGTCGTGGTGTACCGTTTCTCGACTTGTTGTTCACCGGTTAATTCATTAACTCTTGGGCAGTCCAACCGAGATCCTCGTCACAGTCACAGCGTCGATAGAGTTTAGTTGATTAATATGGAGGGGAGCATGATGTACAAGAAAAGGGGATCTCCTGACTCTAACTCTGTGGTCTCCAGATATTCAAAGTTCCTAGACTTCCAAAATAATTTGCGGCCTTTGCTTCACCTCATATGTGAAGCTGCTCCCATCGTGCTTGCAACTCCAACTTCTCTCCTTTGCTCAAACTTGGTCTTTTATAACAAATTTACAATTGGTATCCTTTCCCTAAAAGTATTTCATTAGCTAAATCTTCTTTTGGGGTGTGATCTTCACTGGAAATTAATTTCTTATCGGTCAGATGTTCCATTAGCTCCTCCCATTCGTTTCTGTGGAACTCTTTTTTATATGATTCATCTCAATTTCTGATTAGTTCGCCCACTGTCTTTTAGTTTCTTTATTTCCTTCTTCTCTGTAACTACTGGTCAAGACTTTATTGTTTCTTGGATAATAAAATAATAAACCAAATAAATGCTAATATCCTTGTGACGTCCAACGTCATCGTCATCATTTTTCTGGGTTGTTGTCCCTGAATTTGTCTTTGGAATTCCTGTCTGACCTACTGCACTGAAGTACATCAAAATAAAGGAGAAATTCTGGCTGGAGAACGACCTTCCAGCGCAGAGGGTCATTCATGTTAAGGGATCAGAGGGCAAAAACACGTCATTCCCGTAATTTGGATTGGGGCTTTGGGGATGGAGAGTGCGGAGAACTGACCACTAGCTGGAGAAAGTATAGCCAATGCCAAACTCATAAATTCCTAGGACCAATAACTTTTCTTGGGAGAGGAGAATTGACAAAACAAAAATGGAAGTCTAGCCGGAAGCAAAACAAAGGGTTTCATAAACTCCAAGAAGGGGAAAAGACAACTGTAATGCTTCTGTTTTCTTTAACTTTCTATCCTATTCTATTCTTTTCTTTATGTGCTAGTAGCCATCTGGGCTACATCTATATATATAAAGATATATATTAATATATATATATGTATATATATATATATATATATATATATATATATATATATAAATATAGCTTACAGATATAACTTACCATTATATCTACCTGTTTTTGTAAGAGCATCATACTGCCAGAATTTGAGAGAAAAAAAAAACACTGTCAGATTTTCAAGGGGAAAAAAAAAAACATTCCCTATGTTATGTCCAAACTTGTAGTTTTGGGTATTAATACACTTTAATGATGCTTTACTAAGTTAAATGTCTCAATATCATTTTTTCTTGTTGTTTTCTGTCGTATTTTTACGTTACTAGGCACAACTCCAAGAACTACTTCAAAGAGTCTTTCTACGGAGAAGATGACAACAGTGAATGTGTTATCCACTCATCCCACTCCAAAGGAAGATAATACCACTACTCTGCAAAGTAAGAAAGTTACCTTATGCTTTTCCTCATACCAACACCCATCATTAACCATAGAAATATAGCAGGATTCGGTTGCCAGTTGGCAAAATTTTCATCTCTTCTTTCTCAGCTATTTTTGTGTTTGTTTCGTCCTGCAACATACATACACAAATACGCATAAATATGCACCCTCATGCATTTATGTATCTGCATAAGAGTAGTATTATCAGGGAGACACACAAAGAAATCTCATAATGATCTGTTGTGTTTATCATCCACTTCTTATATCGTATTTGGTTGTCATTTCTTGTTTTTTATATTTCTTCTTTTACAATGCCCTCAGGTTTTTCCACAGAAGCGGCAACTACTTTCTTCACCCAATCTACTAAAACAATCGAATGTCCAACTTCTAATCAAGGTAAATGCTTTTTGCTTGTTCGTTTGTTGTTTTATTGTTTTTTACGCATACAAATAACACCTTATAGGTATCAATTGGTCAGTATTTTATTTCCCGGGAATACGTTGTTATCCATAATAAATGCATGGTCATGCATATGTTGTGACACTGCTTCACAAAACCATCATAAAGCCGCTAGACGTGGTTGGGGGCAGATTCTGACAAAAGAAAAGACTAGACTAGAATTGACCTTTCTTACCCATGTAAGTAATAGAAAGAAGATGCATATTCTATGAAAATGTGTACTGAGAAAGGAATTTGTAAGGTTTGGTCTATTCAAATGCCCAACGCTACTAAGCTCTGCTGTTTGCAATGAATGGGACAAAACTAAAATCGGGGAGCGACGACAAAGAAGGGATTATCGACTGGAATAAAGCATACTTCACCAAAACAATATGCACATGATTAGTAGCATCCTCTGAACCACAAGCCTTATCTTTTCAAAATCTATTAGCTTTGAGAGTAAAAAATAAAGTGTTTGTTTGTTTGTTTTTTATTGTTCCATATTCCACATTTCAACAAATACATAAAGCATAAACATCACAATACAAAAGCATGGATGAATTGTCAAGTACAGCTTATAAGACAATACAAAAACGTGTGAAATATGAGGAATCTACATAGAAGCATTGCTTGTAGGGTGTAGATTCCCAGATGCGGATGTGAGATTATTTCTTACTTGGTATATGTAATTAAAGGAATGACAATTTGTGAATTGGAGCAATATAAACGTCGAAAAGTAAAAAAAAAGAAACAAAAAGAGAAACAAACAACAAAGAAAACAATGTCCGCGGTACAAGACTTCTTGAGAGTTGCGTGATCACCCGAGCGAGGTAAAGTCAGATGCAGTGTACAATAGCAGTGTGAAAGGGGTTTCAGGAATAAAAATGGACCTCCGATACATAAAGACTGCCACTTTCTACACAAACAAAATGTGTTAAAAAAAGGAAAAATAACAATTTCCTATTCGTTTTGTGATCCCCAAATTGCAAATCGAGTGAAGGAAGAATTACTCTTTCAGGCGAAAAGTAAAATGACGAAGTTGACTACTTTCACCTTATTTGAGTCCTCAGGTAAAATCCTTGCCTGCCACTTTTTGTTGATTTTGTAATGTACGATTACAAACAGATCTGAAAGGCAACATATTACAACAGTTTTTAGTGCTATATAGCATGTATGACCAGCGTGAAATGATCTTTGTCTTTATGTTATTACTCTTTTTGTTTTGGTTCTTTTGCAGATTTGTTTATAGCTCTTCTCGGAACATCCGTCGCTGCCCTAGTCGTTTTCATGGTTCTGTCTTGCTATCTACTTTTGAAGGATCGTGGATGTATCCATAATAGTAGGGTTTTATTACTATTATTATTATTATTATTATTATCATTATTGTTATTATTATTATTATTATTAATATTATTATTATTATTATTATTATTATTATTATTATTATTATTATTATCGTTTTAGCATTACAGATTAGAGAAACGCTATACGCACTTCCAATTGAATAATAACAATCAACAAATAATACTGCCCAGGCTCTATTGATACTTTAGCCGCCAATCACAAAGTCCACCGGTTATGCTTATGAGCATATCAGTGATATTAATGTCTTGACAACGGGACAACTTTGAACTTTGAACTGCAGCATGTAAAACTCGTGTCGAAAGAGCGATTTTGATATATTTTCAGAAACTTGTGATGAATCAACCTTTCAAACAAAGACTATAGGAATAATTCAGAGCCTGCTGCCACTTTCAAATGATAAGTGCACACCTTACATTTAAGATGTTAGGACAGTTGCAAAATATAGTTACGAAAAACTTGTAATAATTTTGAACTAAGAGTTAGAGGTGACATTGCTGAATGAACCAATGCAAAAATGCGAAAAATCGTCCAGTAAGATTCCTTATTTACATCGTTATTCGAATCTTCACTACTTTTGCTTTCATTAAATACTGTGTATAACAATCCGCTACGTTGGTGTTGATTATACAAGGCATATTTTATCAAGCCCAAAATGAATGCTCCGTTCAAAAGCATATGATAAAGCGGACTAGTAGATCATGCTTCACTTTTCTTGATTTCCAGCTGGTATTTCAGTAGGTATCGTCGTGTTGGAGACGTGGAAGCTGATATTTTGTTTTGATGTTTTATCTATAAAAAAAAAAAAAAAATGCGAAGTAATGTTTACTGAAGGTACTGCAAGTATGACGTGAAAATGAGACCGCTCGAGATTATCCATATAAGTAAGGAACAAAATGATGATATACCTATTTTAATCAGTGTCCATTGATATTTGTACATATATTATGTATTTGCCTTTTCACCTCTATATTTCTCTCATAACAGGGAGAATATGGACGAGAGGAGACAACGCAGGGCGAATAAATAAGGAACACGATCCAGTCATTGGTGACGCATGATTAACAGCACCATGAAATGCTTCTGAAGGTGCTCTGAAGGTGCCTCTTTGCTGAGCTGCATTGGGTTCATTATGAAATGCAGACCTTATAATGGACTAAAAAAGTCACAATGTTAGAACACTTCCGAAGGCTTACACGTGTAATCACAATATGTCGACACTGTCCAAAGAGAGACAATGCCCACACACACACACACAAACACAAACAAATGAGAACTCATTACTTACGCACACAAATGCTCATTTTATGTATAAAATTAATGAATCTTTTTTCTGTATATAGATTACGTATTTAGAAATCAGAATAGACATGTCGATTTTTCAGAGGCACATTTCTGATCCCATTACGAGGTACTGCTTTCGAGCATACATTTATTGCATGAAAATGTGGAGAGTTTGTTCGCAAAAACTGTACATCGTTTTTCTATTTAATCAAGACTTTCCTTTCAACTCAGTTGGCGTAGAGCGTGAATGAATATTAAAGGGATGAGATATGACTGTCAATTACGTAATAGAAAGATTTATTTCATTCAAAATTCTACACATAGAGGAAAACGTGAACTTTTGTACTTGTTGGATGTTCTGCAAGAAAAAAAAAATATATCGTAAGTCTATTCCTTATTCTGTTGCAACAGCTGATAATCTTTCGAACCGAATACGTCCCTACTTTGTAGAAATGGACATGCAATTTAGCACACACACAATGAATTTGCGATGAAGATGTGCAAGACATTGTTTTATCGAATGCACTGTATGACTCGTGAGCAGCCCACGGGCTGTATGACTTATGAACTGTATGAATCATTGGTGTGACGTGCACTCTTTTTCATATATCTGAAAAAAGGAACAATAATGCCTTATTGGTTGTAGGGGGATATTGCAAAACTTATCCTATGCGAATTTTCTTTCCATTATACGACTATAACCCTTTTACTACAAATTCTATTTTATACAACACCAGTGGGACGGACGGACATGGCTAGACAAATTTCTGAATGTACAAATAATAGAAATAACAACTAATCCCTTGTCAAGAACGAATGGGTTTATGAAGGTACAGCCGTATGTGCGACTAATGTGAGACCTAGCTGATCTAATATCTCTAAAGTTGAAATGAGAATAATATCTTATTTTTTTGTTTTTCTCTTGTATTTTAACTGCTGTTGCTTTTGATGTTTCAATAAAGACCAGAAGAATCGCATTTACGCTAGTGAAGTGATCCCATCAAGCGATACTTTAACCAGAATCCTTAATAGCATTCAGTGGTGCCTTTGACTTTAGTCAGTTTATCAGGATGATTATTGTCATGTATGTTGTATTTATCTATTTTTTTTAATCTTTGCTTAGCTTCTCACGAGAAACGATGACAAGGTTCTGATTCTGATTTTTGTTTCTTTTTATAACTAAGACACTTCATTTCCTATACTTTTGTTTTACATTGCGTCTTTGCACACTCAATTTCTTTTATTTTATCATAAAAACACTTTTTTAACTCATCGTAGAGAAAATATTTTGATTCTCGTATATCCGTCAACGTTATGACTGTAGTTTATTTTAAATATAATTCTTTTGGATAAATAATTGCATATTATTGTATGCTTTATGTTGACAGATGAATCGTTAAATTGCCTTTTTGACGTATTAATTCAGTTTTACTTAACGTGTGAACAGCGTAGTCACGTACAGGGCCCAAGAGCCCGCTTTTGTCAAGTAGATATTGCAAATGAAAGTCGCAGAATACAACATCAACAAAAATAGAAAGTAAATCATTTTTTTTTTTTTTGCTCACGTGGACGATGTCTTTTATGTGGTATCCAATAGTGATTGACAAAAGAAGAACAAGGTTAGATATTTTGGTAATTATGTATTTATTTACAGTTAAGGCATAGTCTTTGTTGAGTGTTTTAGCAATACGGCGGGCAATCAGAATTTGAGAGTTTGTATAAGCAATCTTTCATGATGTTCAGTCCTGTCCTCTGCCATGAAACTATAATGATAACAAAGAGGACACAACATTGGTCTTCCCATTTCTATATCTATAGACACTCTGTAGAGATGGGTGTTGGTACAACGGTTACATCTATAAAACACCGTCCATGAGTCAGCTATGTGCGTGTCTTTTGAAAAGATGTTTAGTAAAGAGTTTGAAAGAGATGACATCAGAAGTTTATCTGCAGGAATGCAAGACAGGATATATTATTTGTATAGTACAGTAATCTACACTTCATTCGATAACGGGTAAGAGTCTCATTTTATAATGAATATTATGTTGCAATTGTTACACTCTTGTTACATTTTTTTCTCGATCGAGTGACACATTCTGTACATTTTCTTCTTGATTTGTATTAGTTGATTCAGTCATCAGTGTCTGATACTATGCTAGTTGTTTTGGGGGATTAATACTTATGTCTGTCTGTCTGCCTGCCTATCTGTCTCTGTGTCTCTCTCTTTCTCTGTCGTCCTGCCATTGCTTTCCGTGTAAATCCTAGTTCCGCCTGTACACATTTTGGATAAGTGCTTGCTATCTTTCTAACTGCGATCTTTCTGCTACAACCAATCTAAAGGCCCCCTCACACCTGAGCGAATTGCCTGAAATATGACTTGCGATGGCTGGCGAAAGGCATTTTTGGAAAAATCGTTTTCAATGGTAATTGATAGTAAGTCATATTTCCCCTTCGTGTTTGGGTTCGTACATCTTCTGAACTAACAGTCGCGATTATTCAAATTCGCACGGGATTTTTGAACATGTTTAAAATTTCCCGACGAATTGAAAAATCGTCTGTCATTCGCATCTCTTATTTAGTCTGTGGTAATCGTTCGTTTATCGTTCGTGTGCTATGGTCACGCATAGTCCCTCATCGCACTTTTGCCAAGGTGGACCGATCTCGAAAGAACTCTAAACGAAGCAACACGATGACTAAATATGACTTGCGCATAGAAACGAAGATACTATGACAAACGTATTTTCGCTTGCCATCTTCTATGCGAAGGGAAACTAAGATTGACTTTTACTAAATTTGAAAGGCGATGCATACACGAAGGCAAGTCTAAGAGATACTATGACAAACTATGGATTGCGAAGTGATACGAATACGAGCGAATGACCTGACGAAAAAATTGGCGAATGCTGAGCTGCTCTATGTGACCAGCCACTCACCACGCAACTCATATATTTTTATAAACATTCCACCTGAAAGTTTCAAAGTATCTTCAGAAAAATGGAAGATGCAGCCCGCCTCAGAGTCCAGTATTTACTGGCAATGGCTCAGAATGATATCATACATCAGCAGCTGAACCTACACCAGTTCATCAGAGGCCGATTCAGATGGAGACGAGGCTTCAGACGACGTCGTATCTGGAGAAGGACGTGGCTGAACCCTGCCAGAAGAAGGGCTTTTGGAATCTACGACCAGCTGTTAGTTGAGCTCCGAAGAGAAGACCCTTCGACTTTCAAGAAATTTCTCTGCATGCCCCCTGAACTCTACGATGAAATCCTGGAGAGGAAGAATCAGGAGGCAGTACACCTGGTACAGGGAGCCGCTGGAAGAAGGTCTCAAGTTGGCAGCTACTCTCCGTCATCTTGTGTCTGGCACCAAGTACTCCGACATGCAGTATGGGTGGAGGGTGCCTGAAAACGCCCTATCTGTAGTGGCCAGGGAAGTGTGTCAGGCCATATGTGACGAGTATGCAGATGAAGTCATGACAGCCCCTTCAACCCCTGATGGATGGAAACAACTTGCTGGAGGTGGATTCTACAAGCGGTGGAATTTTCCCCACTGTGTGGCAGCTATTGATGGCAAGCATGTGGCCATCAGAAAGCCTCCTCTGTCCGGCTCGCTATGCTGCAACTACAAGGGCTTTTTAGTATAATCCTGTTGGCTATAGTGGACAGTGACTACAAATTTATCTGGTGCGATGTTGGTGGTAGGTATGATACAATAGGGGAAAGGGGGTAGGTCGAGTCAATTTAGGGGTACGTCAGATTTGTTATCACCTCACCTCCATTGTTACTGTTTCAATATTTATTTTTTTGCTAAAATGAGAGCACTTGGGGCAATTCATTTCAGTTTTTGCTTGATACCCTTTTTCTTCTTAAAAAACGTGCTTTAAGAATAATTAACAATATTGGATATTTATTTCACACAAAATTAATGATCTTTTTTGTAGAAGCAAAAATCTGAAACTGATTGATTGATTTTATTATCATTATTATTATTATTATTATTATTATTATTACTATCATTATTTTATTTGGCAGAAAACATGCAATACATAATCAATTATAAAGCTCAAAACAATCAATCAATACAATAACACAAAAATACCGTAACACTGAATGCACCTGACAGGGCTGCCAGGCGTTGGGCAAGTCAACTAAATAACTGTAGTCCGCGGACCGCCCTAACCTATATCCCTTCCAGATGCATCCAGCGTTACAGATTTATGTGCCACTGATTATCAAAATATTCATAACTGTACTTTTTAAAATCTCTTGCAAAAGAATACAAACTATGTAAAAAAAAATTGTCATTATAATGTTGGTATTTTTATGTATAAATTTTCAATTGATGAGCTTTCTGACATTTTTGCACTTATGTTCATAAGAAATAACTCTTCATATCTACCCAACTCGTCATCGTGATGACTATCACCTTCCACGTAGTCGCACAATTTTTGCAAAAAAAAAAAAAAAAACATTAATGTTTACAGTGCCAAAAATACTGGAATCTTCCGGCTGATTTTACTGTTTATCTTTGACGTCCTTTAAATGTAAATGTTGCGTAGATGATTTCTCTGGCCGCACTGAAATTTGGACTGACCTGGTCGCTTTTATACTCCCCGAGGAGCGCACACACACGTACGAGAACGCCTGATCTATATTCGTTTGTCTTCGTTTCCAATCGCACGCCATATCAAACCATTGCTCATTGTTCGTTCGTGTTATCGGGTCATATCAACCCTTCGCTCGCCTTCGGCCGCAATTTACTCAAAGAAGTGAACCGAAAAATCGTTGTCCTTCGCATGTCATATTTATCCTTCGCTTACCGTTCGTTAATCATATTTGACTTTAGTTTATAATCGGATGATTTGAAGGCAATTTTATTTGAAATCGTTGAATTCGCGCGCATTTCGTGCGTTTTTCCCATTCGTCCCCCTTCGTCCCCCTACATTCGCTCAGGTGTGAGGGGGCTTTAAGCATGTACAGTATGAAAATAGGCTCTTGTGTACTGCATTTAACCGCACAACTCAGAACCAGAGAGAGAGAGAGTTGCGAGATGCAAATTCATGCAGGAAAGTGAGAACAGAGGATTTACAGGTAAGGGTCACGCAAGAGGGGTGGGCAGGAGTATCAGTGCACAACAACAAAAACAAAACAGAAGAATGCAAAACTGATATCATCTTGATTACTGTCTTGTTTGAATAAACTAAACCGTGGCAGTAGGAAGAGAAGAGATTCTTTCCAAGTTTAAGACAACCTTAAAAAAAGTAATAAGTCGGTTAACCAAGATGACATTTGTTTGTTCATTCTAATTTGCGTGTTTGTGTGTGTGTGTGTGTGTGTGTGGGGGGGGGGGGGGTTAGAGCAGATGGGCGGTTTCACATGTGACCGCGCTTCACAAGACAAACACAAAGTCGCACCCCTTGGTTTTACGTGAGGACTCAAAAACGTTAAAACGGGTCAACCAAGTCAATCTTGAGTTTTTCATATTTTCTGAAAAAGCTGTCCTGCCCATCATCCCCATGCTACATTATTTCTAAGTTTTGGATCACAACATGAATGGATTTTTTTTTCTCTTTTTTTCTACAACCTTTTTTTTTTGTAAAGTATATAGTGAGATAAAGTATGTCTTAAAGGCCCCTTTTCATTATTTTGAAACTCCTTTGTACAATCTTCACTTTCAATTCAAATAACTTTTGAAAGGATGTTTACTGCTTTGAAAGTTAGCCTTAATTATGGACAGAATGTCTTTAAAAAATCATCTTTAATTTCAGCTTAAACTAATATTTCCTTCATTGTCGTTGCTCCGGTGGTTTACTTCTTTTTTGTCCCATTTATCGTACAGTTGGTAGCACGGTTAAGGAAGATTAATCTCTTGAATAGACCCTGTGCTTCAGAGCCTCTTTTGTCAGTTCACACTTTTTCAGCGTGTGTGCTTTTTTCCAATATTTAGATAGGTTAGGGGAGTCAGTTTGAATTGAATTATACATCATTTTAAAGCTTACGATCTGTTCCTTTAGAATCAGCCCTTAACTACAAATTCATGTCTGCCGACCCTTTTTTTGTGTTTCGTTTTGTTTTGTTTTGTGATGCAGGGTCACATATTTTCCGCTGATTCGAAATGAAATACGAACATAATTGTCAGATATGAATTTTTTTTCACAAAGCACGGATGGACCCCATAAGTTGTAGTGAGTCTGAATTGCGTCTTTCCTTCCACAATGCGTGTGTTTGACGACGATGGAAGCGGGTAGTTGTTCACTGTTCATGTCACATTAATCTGCGTTTGTGTCTGTTGTGAAATGGCGACTTTGACAGAGAATTGAAAGCCTGAATATAAAAACAACCCAAGTCCAATTTTTGGCCAAATTCAGTTTGACATGGGAAATTGTAGTTTATGCATAGACTCATCTTGTGTATAAATGATAAATCCTAATTATCCCCGAAAGTGCCTGAAATGAATGAGTTCAATTTTATATGAATGTAAGAATGATGGACTTGTGTCATTCTTACATTCATATCATAGCGCCCTCTCTCATCCTTCTCTCATCTCTATAGCAGAATATCATGTATATGAATCAAAGAACGACCCAAGTCAATCACACAAAATGGCATCTCCATAATAAATGTAAATGTTAATTTTTATAATGATATATGTTCTAATTTGTATATACAATGTTGCCTTCCCATCACAGTTAAATAGAATATTATTGGACAAATAAAACAGATACGACGTTTTTTAAGTTTACTCGAAATGGTCTTCCATGGACTTGGGTCGTTCTTATATTCAGATACTCAATTTTATACAACGTGAAATTTTTGACGTCTTGATTTGTAGTCCGAACATGTTTTTCTTGTTACTTTACCACGAATTCTCATGGGACCTAAATCTGGATGTAGATGCCTCAACTTCTGCCCGTCGTCGAAGAATGTGTTAGAGGTAAATAAAACTTTAGGAAATAATTAGACAACTTGTCATCTAGAGTAACATCTATTCTTCTTCTGTAAAAGTCAAACCTACATCTTCTTTGTTATTCTTTGTTTGATTCAATAACCTCTATAATCTGCACTATATTTCTTAAAAGGTTATGTGTCAACTTGAATATCAATGTATTATGAAATTCAACATATAATAGGAAATTTGTATCCGTCAATACAAATTGAAGTATAGAATAAATTCATATAGGTAAAAAAAGGTCGGATTCCTTTCTAAAATTACCCAAACTGTGTTATATTACCTACTTATTCACTCAAGAACATGCATTGTAGCGTACGAAATTGAATACAAATGTAGATGTAGAACACACTTGGAAAAAAAAGAAATACAAAAACCTACAAGTAAAACTTTCATAAATGTATGATTATGCTCGAGTTAACACATTTGATGCATACACGTAGGAGGTTCTATCATAAAGCAGCATACCATATGAAATAATTCGCAATAAAGCCTAAAATTTAAGGAAATGTCTGTAATTGAATTTTCAATAAACCACAACCATAGACGGTTTATTCTGAAAAAAAAAACCCAACAACTACATTTATCGTTCACATTCTGTATAATCAACACAACTTGATTATGTTGATTAGAATTGTTACGTGGGTTATTTCTAACCCAAAGTAACATTTAACCCTATTTTATAATATAAAGCGCTAAAACAGGGTTTTAGTTTCAACTGCAATTAGTGAATAATGCCTTTCAATGATGAAGCAGTACAGCTGTTAGATACAAGATTTAGAAAAAAGAGAGAGAATGTGAGCAAAAGCGGAGAAAAAATAATGATAGAATACAGTCATTTTTTTTTTTTGCAAATGATATTCTTATAACCGTCATCGCTTGAAGTTATCGTTGCCAAAGAATTCAACAACAGCAGCAGCAGCAACAACAATAACAACAACAACAACAACAACAACAACAACAACTAATGATAGGGTACAATAGCCCTATTTTTTTTTTTTTTTTTTTAGGTTACACATTTAAAGTGAAAATGTAAGCGCAGCCTAAAGTGAGACGGGGTCATCACATGAACTCGGCACCCACTATAGTCACACAGCTCATGAGCTAGGCACTGTATAAGTAAATAAACCTCACGAGTTCGACAGTATTCAGTTAAGGCCTACCAGCTCGACAATATAAACAGCGCCAACTCTTCACCAGCGACAAGTACGTGCCAATTTTGTACAGAGTCTTGCAATAATGGCATAAGAAAGAAAAAAAAAATCGTGGGTTGGGCGGTTTCATAATTTCTAGCGGAGTTTGATTGTTGCTATTTACAATTAATTTGTATTCTACTTTTCATCACATAAATAAACATTGTAGTCTTCATGGACCGCGACCCCTTAATCGATAAAGACTAAACTAAACGGCTTTAAATTTGGATCTTCAATAATGTCATCATGCTTTGATTACAGGCACTTTTTTTTTCTAGCTAGAAGATGGCTTTTTTTTTCTTCCATACCTTCATTAGTTTAAACTTGTATATACAAGTTATTCTACAAAAGTGCTGAGAAATATATAGGGGGAGGGGGCATGTTTTTGAAGGAAACAATTTGTAGTCATCCCTGAAACTTTGGAATGCTGTCAACTGACGAAAACTTTTGATGTACATTTAAAGATGCATCGTCGATTTCTGTATTTTGCTTATAAAGCCTCTACATAAAACGGAGATGTTACCAAAGGAAGGTTACGGTTAACATGGATTCATTTTCTTTTCGCAGATTGTTACAAATACCTTGTTAGACCCTCATGTTATCTGTTGCGCTGATGTATGCCGCTCACACTGCCCGTCCAGATCATGTTGCTGCGTGCTGTTTTTTTTTCTTGTTCTAAAGCGCCAAGTCACTATTTTTCTTTTCTGTTTTTTTTTTCTGTAGCAAAATGTGTTTTGTGTATTAAGATTAAGAGTTTTATGAGTACATATATAATTGGTGTTGTATTACATTGGTATCACATATTCAGATAGGGCCTCATCCACGTCAAGCTCTGCTTATGATGACGGTCCCCTGTATTGATTTCTCCTTTGTTATTAGATACAGTAAGCCTTAATATGTTATTTTGATTCATAATTATGCCACTTCAGACTGAATGTTGTTACGCAAATGATTTTTTTTTTGTATTGATTTGTATGTATCTGTATCATTTTGTTTTCATTTGCAATTGTATTTGGAGAAAGAAAATGCAGAAATAAACCAAACAAACAAACAAATGTTAGGCAGGTGTGCACGTCTCCATGTACAACTCGTTTGACATGATCCCTTGTAAACTGTTTACCACTTGTCTAATCTGAGTCTACGCCATCAATATTTGTTCTGAAAACTTCCATGTCCAACGGGGAAGGGAAGAGGTGGATCAAGCTCTCTAACCCCCACAAAAAGAAATAATTAATGCGAACGAAAAACAAAAACGATTAATGGATAGAGAATTAAGTAGATGGATAAAAATGATGAAACATCATTTATATAGCGCTATTTATCTGCAGAAACATTCAAAGGCGCCCAAAGATAACATATATAAACAGTATTAATAAATAAACAAAGACGTTTATATTGATACAGGTAATCTACAAAACAAACAAACAAACAAACAAACACACAAACAACGATATCGATTATAACGATAAAGTCTTATTTAACCAGGGTAGCCTCTTTAGTGTTGCCACTGCTGTACCAGACGGTCTTCCCTTTATAATTACTCTAGCGTTGCCATGTCTCCATTTATACAGCTAGGTTGAGAGGAACATGGTGGATACAACATTTTTGTCGAAGGACTAAGTACAGGGTGGGAATCTTTCGATTGGGAATCTTGAGTCTTATTCATTGTGTCACAACGCCCCTACATATATCACAGAAGACATCATTTTGAAACCCTTCATCTTTCAAGCATCAAATGAGCGACAAACATGTTGACATGTGATTCAACCCATCGCATCAGCTAGAGACCAAGCTGCCCCTCCATGATTCATTTGTTCCTCTCGCCGTTATGAAAATTAATGTTGAATGAAGACCCGCGTGTACAAATATGCACCTATCAGTGGTTTATAGCTGGCGCTGTTCATCCTGTCGAGCTTGTGCTCTTCATACTTTGCCTGGACTACTTGTCGAGGTTGTGGGACTTTAAATGCCTATGCCCAGAGTCGAATTCGATGAATCTTTTTTGTGCTTAGTCACAAGCTCGGTTTTTGTTTTCCTTCCTTTTTTGAGAGGGCTTGTAGAACTGTCTCACTTGATAGTGACAAGATCTTGGGCCTGTTTGGACTGGTATTCACAAGTCGGATGTAAACTCGTGGGTATTGCGCTCCTTGGATGACCCCGTTTTCATTTAGCAAGCAAATTTTCGCCGTGACAGTCTACTTGATGTTGATCTCCTGGGTGGTGTTCACTTAATGTCTTTAATTATCATGGGCTCTCTTTGGTTTCGAGCTCATGACGTGTACCAAAATGAGACATGAATCAGATTATGCAAGTATGAAGTGCTTTAATCACATACACTTGATCACTGCTAGGAATGAGACATTCAATTTGGTTGTTGTGCCAGTTTCCAATCTTAACAACTGTGGCCATTTTTAATATAATATTTTGTCAGATGGCCAAGAGACATTCGATGTAAAGTTAGGCAAACACAACACAAATGTCAAAACGCTATTTCAAATATAGGACTTACAATTAATTTATGAGCTATTCTCACTGTTTATGTTTTCTTTGATGCAATGCATTCACCCACGTTTGATTTTGATAATAACAACTCCAATCTCTAAGTTTAACAAACTATACATTGCTGTATTTGGGGGTTTGTTTGTCTCCTATAGACTTCAACCAGGGCCACCTGGGTACCAATTGGTGAGGGGTTTCTTTCTCCATTGACTTTGTCAAAAATTAATGTGTTCATTGCTTTCACGGTGGTTTTCATTCCATTTTTAGAACATGAATGGAATTAATGTCTCGGAACGCGGTATGTTCGAAGTCTTTCAATGTACAATTCCAGTGCATTGGCGGGTATGTATGGTGTCTATAGAAAATAAAACCTCAACCTCTTCTCAGTCATTACCGGTGATTCAAAAACATCTATGTGTCAATAGATTCCTGCACGACTGGCGTCGGTTTGCCGAAATCCTCCCCACCCACGAATGTTATTGTGAGTCTTTGTCTGTACGCGACAATAGGCAGGCGTTGAATACAGTGCTATGTGGGAATCTTTCGATTTGCGAACAGGAAATAGTGGAATATGTTTTTTATTGACTACAATAACCCTCCATATGGCATGACGAGTACATTGTTCCCCCAAGGACATTGGTTGACAATATGCTGCACCAGTCCATGGAGTTTCCCTTTTTAGTATTTCGACATTATATTCTCACATAATTCAATACATTTTAATCAAGTCTTTAAGGGAACTGTAGTGACAGGCAAGCAAAAATTGTATGAAAGATGAGGAATTATGTATCATCGTTCAATAGGACGAAAATGTCGGCATCGCGACTTGAATTGACGCCTCGGCTTGGTGGAAAAGTATTAAAGATCAGATGATATCTCCCGCTGCCCGTGTATTACACTGAAAATTAATGGAGCACAAAAACGTGTCATTTCCCCGTTTTGCACAGTGCTGAAATAAACGTGCGTGACCAAGACCAGTAAATTGATAGAGAGAGAATATCTACGCCATGTTTCTGAGAGCTACGGTTCATACATTCTAGATAAGTTCAAAAGAGATGTTGAGCAGAAATGTATGAAAAGAATACCAGCACAATATACCAACTCATACGTTGTATTCCTCCTTTTATCGAGGTGCTTCGAGATGAAGTTTGAAGAGCTGCCAGACATGACATTGGTTAATACTTCTTTGAGACAAGACACTCTATAGATTCAAAAGCATGGACTCAGGAATTAGGGGGAGAATTTCTTAAATAGGACTGGTAAATACATCATTCTCGCTGTTTACAAATTTGAGTGCGCGGGTTTCTTGGCATTTTGCCCGTGCTGTAGTTTATCATGACTCTTGTCACGTTCTTTCATTTGCGTACCAAAAATGTTTTTGCTTGCAGATTAATCGTGTTCTCACTTGTGATCATTTTTGTAACTTTACACATCAGGATAATGAACAAAATGATGAAGAATTCCATGACATTCTATCGTAAACGATTACAACAAGAAACAAAACAAAACAAAACAAAAATTGGATCCTGCTCTCCAACTTTTTGTCCGTTTCATTTATCATCTTTCTTTACACACAATAGTATTGTCTTGTGGTTTAACAACATAAGACATTTGCGCTCTAAGAGCTGTAAGTATATCATCTTACATGGCAGTGATAGCTGCCGTTACATTCACAATCTAACTAACAGATTTGATGATATGGAGACGATATAACATTACCATTATACTGCTTTATGTTCATATGAATGATACAAATCGTGTCTCTTGTCGATTAATATAATACCAATTTCATCTTAAGACATTATGTGACTATGCAAGTTAAAAACTCTTAATAAACTATACCAAATGATGACACATTAAAAGACGTGTAATTAATAAGTAAAACAAATCATTGTTTTTCGATGGACATCATTCAATTATAGACATGATTCTTAAACGGTATTAGGAAAAAAGAAAGGGGAAAAAAAAACACGAACCGAGACTTGGTTGTTTGTTTGTTTGTTTATTCTGATCAAAATCACGCCATCTATAACAATATTCAAAGAAGCCTGGTCACAACCCCCGGTTTTTTTTTTTTTTTTTTTTAAAGAACAGAAACAAAGTAAAATAACTGCTATTTTTTGTTTTGTTTTGTTTTGTTTTGTTTTTGTTCTGTTTTGTTTTTACAAATTCCCTTTGCACTTTGCTAGCATTTTGCCTTTTGTTCTTTGAATGATTGTACTCTTGTTTCAAGTCGCTTACAAGCTTTTCATCTCGAGACTTTCTGTTGCTGTACCACAGCATAAAAAACAAGGTCCTACCAGTTATTAATTTAATTGCTATTATTGTTATCATTGTTACCACAATTATTGTTATTATTAAATCTGGAGTCTTTTATTGTAACACTTTGATGGTTCATGTTTACGGTATTAGGTAAAGGGACACTGACGTGTAACGCCAGTTTGTTAAAAACTTCACTGTTTGATTAGGAATCACGCCATCTATAGCAACTTTTGAGTAAGGCTCTCCTAAACCACCGCAGCTGTCTCGTGGAATAAACACCACGACGCAACAAAAGACCTAAGAAGTTGTCCCCGAATTCCCTTTAACTTAAAGCATGTTGACCTAGGTACCAGCCTCAAGTGTCCCACGTTGGTCGTGTGTAAATGAGACATGTTGTAAGATGCATTGATATAATACTTTCCGATGGCGTTGCCAGTCATGCAATGACTCATTACTAAAATGTGTGCTGACTCATCTCACTGTTTCCTTGCATCAGTGTCGTCTGCACCAATTCAAATCGCCTGTCATAATTTCTGTTGCACACGACCCCCCCCCCCTTAAAAAAAAAGAAAATGAATAAATCCAATGAAAATTTGTCGGGCAAACTATGAGCAACTTGATGGACTGTATTTTGCTTCCAGCGTTTTTCGTTGTCACTGAAAAGTGATCCACATAATTATACCTTGTGCAAGAAAGAAGGACCATGTACATAAAGAGGTGGTTTATACATTACGAGTAGATTGGACCTCAAACGAAGTAATAAATTATTGAAACATGTGCCGTTATTGAAAATCTGCAAAATGTCATCAATAACACGGTATTATATTAACAAAACATTAATGTCACATTGCAACGAAAACTCTGGACAATACGTCAAGCTCGTGTTTAGCCCCTTAACTGGATTATCTCGCAGTTGAGATAATGGCCATGAAGACTCAACAGCTATTTGTCAGTCATTAGTACACAATAACATGGATAACTTAAATCCTCAAACAACCATAGATGTCCAAGCCGGACCCTAAAGAAGCAATAATGATAACAATCTTCCTTTCAGGTAAACAATTATCTCTCGTTACTTTAATGACAATACTTATTACCATAACATGCTTTAACATGGAAGTTTATGTATTTGTGCTTGCTTGCACGTATGTGAATTTGTTTGCACACATGCATACTGTTAGAGAAACAAGAGCACAATCTACATTGTGTCCTTTACATTTTGACCTAAGATTGCGTGCTAACGATATTATATTCTGCAGCCAGGATAAGTTGTATTGATATGCACCACATTGAAGTTTTAAAGCCCCCCCCCCCCCCCCCAAAAAAAAAAAAAAAAAAAATAAAAAATAAATAAAAATAAAAATCTGTGAAGTACTGTCTGCGTGACTGGAATTTTCCACCCGAAGTTCTTTCTATCCGCATTGTGTTATCGTGCGTTTTTGTGATACACTGGAGTTTGTTGTCGTGCTTTACCTATATCCATTTGTTAGACCTATGTCTCCTCATTGGCACAACAATAGTTTTCATTTACGTTTTTTTTTTTTTTTTTTTTTTTCGCAAGACCATTGGAACATAATAACCCGCCTATTCAATACATTTTTTTTTTTTCTCCTCTTCACCTCGACATTTATTCTGGTATGAGTTTATGTTTCTTTTTTTCCTCCACATCGATGATGATAACTTCCAAATATGGAAGAAAAAATCTTTTTAGACGACGACTTTGCGGATGTGAGAAGCTGTGAAATATTTTTCGACTTGGTGTGTCAAAAATACGTTCTTCGGCTATATCGTTCTTTGTCTAGGTTCTGAAAAGGAAATGAGTAAAGCATATCTATCTTTCATTCTCTTATCTAATCCTACTACTGAGGAAGGCGTGTGAACAATAAACCATGGATATGGGCATGATAAGTATCATAACATTCTCTTTGCGCCATGAACATAGTTAATGCAAATGTCCATGTGAAAATAAACCGTTTATAGAAAGGCAGAAATCAAATATCTATATAAGCAGAATGGACTTAAGTGGTTATAAAGCAGGAAAGTTCTTTTTGAGAAGGTAATGCAATAATGCCCTTATATCGAATTAATGCGTATTGCTTGCACTTATTGCTTGCACTGCGTGTAGAAATGTGAAAATGAAAAACGAAACATCTTATGTGCTATGCCATTTGAAGTATTATGCCGCTGTAAATTTGCATTTCAAACTACAGACATGCGATTTCAGATTGATAAGTTGTTAAAAATGACTGTATCAAATCAAAATTCAACAAGAACTATTGCCTGACCAGTTGAGCAGTTGAGCAGCCCCACGCCCCCCTCCCCCCCCCCCCCTCCCGGGGGGGGGGGGGGGGGTTATGGGGTTAGCATATATGCAAGCATCTAATGGTGTGTTCTGTCGCACCTTGGTGTATGTATAAAATGAATTAAGTGGGGTTTCATTTACCCCACTATTATTATCATACTTATTGTTACTTACAATTTTAGATACCGTGTCAGAGGAGATGGAGAATAATATCATACCACAATGGTAACAAGTATATCGTTTTCTTATGCAACTATTCCAATGATCCAAGTGCAATTTTCTCTTTCGTTTTCTCTTTTTTCGTTTGTTTCTGTCCATTTTTATTTTGTGTTTATGAATATCACCATACTGATGGAAATGTCGGTCAAACCGTACATTTTGTTTACCAACAGAGGATGCATGTGGCACAAAACGAGCGTGCAGTTTTCTCATTTGTATTGTTCACTGAAAAATATGACTTTGAACACAAATAGAGAGAGAGAGAGAGAGAGAGAGAGAGAGAGAGAAGAAACAGAAGACATGCTCCCACACATACACACAACACACTCCTCAGGACAAAGTACAAGGGTGTGTGAAGTATAATGTTCGTGCAAGCCCTTTGTTTGTGCACAAATATCAGAAGAAATACAATTGACATTTGCGTATGATTGTCTGGAAGCCCCCCTCCCCCCTTTATTTATTGTTTGAATCTGGGTCAAAGTGTAACTTGAGAAGCCGAGAAAGCTGGGGCCCATATCCCAGTACATTTGAAGGGGTCGGTGCAATATAGTGCTAACCCACACAATAGTTATTTTGAGATAATCGCTGTTGAATGTTTAGAAAGTCCATACATTGTACATTGATTAAACATGAATGCATGCATTTTTTACCATCTTATTGGTTGAATTCAAATATGATATTTTCGCGGGGGTTAGAGTGAAGGGTAAGGATTATGAAAATGCATGTAACTCAATTTTGACAAAGGTGTGGGTTAGCACTATATTGCACCGACCCCTTCATTTGTGTGACGAATTGTCTGTAGTGCAATCGATATTCATCGCCCGACTGAAGGTATTAAAATGTGAGTTTGAAATGCGCCTATAACTAGTTTAGGTTATACTTGGTCCTTATGAATATCCTTCCAAAGGCTCCATAAGAAGGAGTGTAGCTAGCTTATGGAAAATAACATGATTTGATAGAGTATCATAATAACAAAAAGACAACCTCCAGAGTAACTACATTATGCGGCCGTGCATCACAATTTGAAAACCGACGAAAAGTCGCCACACATGAATTTTTAGTCAACAGCAGATCCCAAAAGAGTATACTTGAAGCTTTAGAATGATGTCTAACTAGATTTCAATGTATTCCCCATATCTAAATATTGAAAAAGAAAATACACACTCTGGAAGTGTGTACTGCAAAAAGAGGTTCTGAAGCAAAGGGGTCTCTTCTATAGTGCTTAGTCTGACCTTGAGCTGGCTGTGTGCAATGTGTGAGACAAAAGAGGATGTAAAACTTCATAGCAACAACAATGAAAAGGTTACTCCATTAAGATGAAATTGATCATGCTATATTAACAAATTCTGTCCATGACGAACACCAATATATTACAAAGCAACAGCAATATATTTTCAAAAGAGTTCTAAAACAGCGTATAATTACCTTCAACTATTTGTATGTTCTAGCATTAAAGCAGCACAATATGCAGAACGATGACATGTACATGGTTCCCAGGTCGTCCGTGCTCTATAAAGTGCGCTTCCGAATTCAAGACTTACTAACCCCTCCCCCGCAGAGGAAAACAAATGAAAAGTATATTCGAGGACGCTTATTGATTTTTCTTACATACAAATTTACATATTTCATTAGATCTTGTTATGCAATCACTAATTGGCATTTGACTCCATCCACACATCACAAAATGGAAGAGCAAAATTTATTACCTCAAACTTATCTTTAAAAACAAAAATACCTCCATTTGACATAGAGCTCCAACCTAAAGTGCCCCCTTCGCTACAGAAATACTGATGTTTAATGATAAAGACGTTGCCAGCCCATCACGACGTCACATTATCTGAAAAGTTTGCATGCTAAACATCCTAATCCACTCTTATCATTTTGCATGTTTTTATTGATTGCTTGTAATATATATTTCCCATTTGCATGTTCCACTCCTATATGAACCTAAAAACTGTTTTGAAAATATGATAGAAATTGATAACGAATGTATATCTTATTGCGATTGGTACTCTGCCAGCAAAAGCTGTTTGATACAATCTACTAATTAGCCTTTGCTATGAATGACCCATTCTTTCTAGACTGAAATGTATTGACTGATCAAGAAGCAGGACTCAGACAGACATGAAGCAAATATAATTTACCAAACTTTCTCATCAGACTGGTAGCTTGCATTATTCAGCCACACCTTTTTTTCATCAAAAAATAATATTTTTACTGTTTTCTAGCAATATCTAATAATGGGTGATAGACATAAACTTGCTGATTTTCAATAACTGATAACCCCAGAAAAAATTAAGAAAAATGAGCCAAAATGGAAGGGTGAAAAAGAGAAAAAACAGTGCAACAGTTGATTTCAGAGGGGTCACTATTGTATGGGAAGCAAAAGAAGTGTGATGAGTAGTGTGATGATGTATGTCTTAGAGGGCCCTTTTTCTTTCTTAAAAATCCTTTACACACTCTTCACTTTCAAAATGATGGTCAGTATGATATGTTTAATTTCAGCTTTTTGATAATCCATCAATTATTGTTGCTCCGACGAAAAAAAAATATTTCTTTCCATTCATCGCACAGCTAGCACTGCTGGGGGTCTTCCCACTAGACAGAAAACCACGAGGCATACAGCTCACGAGTTTAATAATGAAAGCAGGTCCATTAGTCATACGGCTCACGAGTCACACGTGAGTTCGACTCTAGGCAAATAAAGTCTATGAGTTCGAAAACAGCCCACGTGTTGGTCAGATACAACACGGGGCACTGTGTCGGCATCTTGGGCCTTGTTTACCTAGTGTCGAACTGATGGGCTGTATGACTCTTGATCTGTATACCTCATGGGCTGTCTGACTTAAAATGAGCTGTATATGACTCGTAGGCTGTATGACTCGTGGATGTTGGTCTCGTGATGTGCACCCGCGCGGCTTGTTGAAGGTTAAGCGCTTGAATAGACCCTGTACTTCAGAGTCTCTTTTCTCAAATCACATTTTCTAGAGTGTGTGTTTTCTTTCTAATATTCATATATATTAGCAAAGTCCATTTGAATTGAGTTATACATTGTTTATAAGATTAGCGTCTGCTCTTCCAGAATTTATACTCAATACCTAAAAATCCACGTCTGGCGAGTTTTTGTAGCTTTTGTAATGCACGGTCACATAATACTCTTTTTGATCATTTGATATTCAGCCTCGACTTGAACTGGTATTCAGCGAAACTCACATTTACCTGTTTTTCTTCAAGTGTGTATTCAAAAAGAATACATGTGAGATTTTTAGATATTACCCTGATCTTGCCTGTAATACGTAAAACATGCAATGACTGAAAATACAAGGGGAGGGGGATTCGCACCCCTCTAAAGAAAAAAAAAACAAACACATTTTGTTTTCTTGGTATTAAAAGGTTACGATAAATTTGACACATTAAATACTATGTGTGTGTGTATGTGTGTGTGTGTGTGTGCGAGCGCACGTGAGTATGAGTGCTTGGGGGAATTACAAATTTCTAAGTGTATATGTATGTTTGTTTGTGTGTGTGTGTGTGTGTGTGTGTTTGCTTTTTTATGCACAATCTCATATTGTATCAAATTGACATTTATTAGAATACTTCAATCAATTGGCATTGGGCACTGGCATTGCACATCGGCCAGAATATTCTAAAGTGGGGGGGGGGGGGGGGACAAAAGATGGATTTTTAGTTAAGGAACGATTATGAAAAAGCGGACTTTTACTTTCAAATGACGCGTAATTCGATTCAAATGAACTTTCCTCTCCTTTCTTAATATTGAAAGAAAACACACACTTTGGTATGAAAAGTATGAACTGAGAAAAGAGGCTCTAAAGTGCTGGGTCTATTCAAGCGCTTAATCTTTACTATAAGCTGTGCTACCTGTGCGATGAATGGGAAGAAACAAACAAACAAAAAACTAAAATTAAGCATTTTCTATCAAAGACATTCTGTCCATGATTCATTTTTACTTTAAGCTGCGCTACCTGTTCAATGGATATGAAAAAAAATGAACACACAGACAAAAGTTAACCCGTTCCTTACGGGAACCCGTTATACCAGGTTCCCGTGGGAACAACTGATATACGGGAATACCAGGTTCCAAAACTGAAGACAAGAGTGCCCGCTTTTGTGGTCTAAATTTATGTTTCTTTGTGTTAAAATGCCTAGAAAAGTGGGTTCGATAAACAGATCAGAGTTTGATATAAGTGTTCTCATTCTGTTTGAAAAAATGCGTATATCACAGTATTATATACATTTTTCCTGAATTAGTTTTCGTTCGTTCTGCTGTAAATTCGTACGAACATGTACATATCAATCAAGGCTGAGATCAGTTAGATTCCTGCGTTCGCTGACTTCAGTCACCCTAAGGAGGTGACTGATTTTGTGTAGAACAGAAGATTCTCTGAGCTCATCAGCGCACGCTCTATTCATCGTTTCCATTGTTTACTGGCACATTATGTAGTTGACCGTGGAGAGGGGATACAACGTACCGCTTGACTGCCTTCACACAGGTGGATTACCAACCTGTCTGCCTCTCTGTCAACGGGCAAAAAGAATTTCGTTTGGGGGCATTTGAGGCACTCAGAGAATTTCGGAAGGAACGGGTTAAGATTAAGCTCTCCCTATCAACACATTTTTTCCATGATTAATTTCTAGTTTCAAAGCAGTAGCATTATCCTTTCAAAAAGATGTAGAGGAAGAACACCCTTTTTTCAGAAAATATGGACAATATTGAACGTTTACTTGGTTTTCCCTTTTCACCTTTTTTAAATCCTTACGAGTGCGACGGTGCGACTTTTTTTTTTTTGGCTGGTTTTATGATGCACGGTTATAATACAATGCATGGAGTATGCATTTTTTTTTCTCAGTTTTTGTGATTAATTATTCTGAGGTTGCCTTTCTGTTCACTCAATATTTAAGCCATGCTTATGTGAGAATTGTGTATGTGTGTGTTTGTACTTCTAGAGATATAGCCATTAGGACAGATTCAGGGATCCACACATTTTAAACGTGGAGACACAAGCAACAACATTAAAATTCACCCATTTTTTGCTTCAAGACATCCTTAAGTAGCCGATCAGCGTTTGACAGCAAAGAGTGAAATAATTTTCAATAGCTTGTTTGTGTATGTTCATGTTAAGTAAAGACAAACAGCGCCAACTTGCTGTCTATCTGACGGCACTAGGTAGCGTATAACAACAACAACGACAACATGCCATCAGATAAATAGACCACCAGCACCTTTTTTTTTCTTTCTTCCTTTCTTCCTTGTATTCATTCATTCATTTGTTTTTGCTTGCTATTCGAGATTTTGCGGTTATTTGTTTTTTTTTATTCATCTTTTTAACTATCCTGCGTCAGTAAAGGAAAGACCCCTGCTGAGCCGAGTAAAGTTCAAAGTTCTTCCTTAAAATTAGGGCGTATGACTTTTGTTTTCTGGTCTATAGTGCACGGTCGCACATGATCTGCGTGTCCTTTGCATCAATATCACATTAATTTCACGGTAAAATTAAAAAAACAAAAACAAACTATTTTTCTTTATCTTTGCCATTATTGTGTGTCGCATGACTGCCAGGAAGGAAGTTAATGTTTGTTTACACGCTGCAGAATCAAATGCATAATAAAACGTTCATGTTTTTTCTTTTAATTACCAAATTTAAAGACGCACTCAGCTGAAGGTACTGAGAAGTGTTGTTTTTAGCCAGTTTCGTCATAATAACATAATATCACAGTTTCATTCGTTATGTATTGTATTCAAACCTTGGTTACGTTATTTTGTGTAATTTACTTTTCATCCACCATGGCATTTTTTTGTACACCTTTGAAATGCATTTTGAAAATCTGATTGAAAAATTCTCGAAACTCATTTAACGTGAAACTGCACTTCGTTTTAAACCAATATACACACACATATATGTGACCCGCTACAACAAAAGGATCCAAAATTTGGGGGGGGGGGGGGCATTTTTTATTGAAAATGGCATGATATTATTCCCGTGCTCCTCTACTTTAATTTCATATAGCACAACTCCTGAAAAAACTCGGTTGCGGGGATATCGATGATTTTATTGGCGCATGTCAAGTGGTTTAGGAAATCAGAGTTTCGAAAAAAAACGCCTTCAAACTTGTCCTTCCGACGCTATCATGGTCAAGGGGAGATGCCATCGTGCTTTTTTCTAATAGGCTTACCCAATTTCTAGATAGACCGAAGACAAGATTTGTTTGTTTGTTTTTTCCCGCCATTTTCTCTCTCGCTTCAGTAGTTAAGTATTCCTTATTAGATATCCAGTCCTCCTGCTTATACCCGCCTACTTTTAGAGTTTTATTTGTAATTCTTTTCTGTAACTATAATGTATGACATTTCAAAGGATAAAAACGTTTTCATCGCAGCGATTCACCTCGATTTGTGACTTGTATTTGTAAAATTATTCTCCTCAAAACGGTACATTTTCGTGAAATAGAATAGCTGTTTTAATGGATGGATCTTCTTTTTCCTAATCCTTCAAGCTACCTTAGTAAACCATCATTTCTGTGAATTTGTACTAAATCAGCACCTTTGCAGATGACTATACTCCCCTTCCATATCATATAAAGCAATTGTGCACTGCAACATTCACCATTTTGTGAAATGATGCCATTAGCTGGTCACCCTATACACTTAATTGGTCTATAGGGGGCGCTGTTGTGGGCCTTCTTTGCTTGGTGTCGGTCTCATGAGCTTTGTTTGCCTAGTGTCGTTCTCGTGAGCCTTTCAAGCGTAGTGTCGGTCTCGTGAGCTTTGTTTGCAAGGTGTGGGTCTTGTGAGCCTTTTGTGTGTAGTGTCAAACTCATGGGCTGCATAACTCGTGGGCTTATTTTGCTTGATGTCGAACTCGTGGGATTTATTTACTCATTGTGGAACAGTTTACTCGTGAGCTGTATATCTAGTGGGCGGTGTTTGTGAACTGTATGAATCGTGGATGTCGGTCTCGTGACGTGCACCCATTGAAGGACCCTGAGTGTACAAAAACGTCATTTTCATCGCTTAATGGATGGCGCTGTTCATTTTGTCGAGCTTGTGCTCCTTAATCCTTTGCCTGGTGTCGCAATTGTGGGCCGCATATGCTTTGAATGTATAAAAGTCGTGGGCTGTTTTTTTCTAGTGTCAATGACGTTGGCATTTGTTTTAACTATTTTTGCATATTGTTGTGTCCAGCTTACTTCATACTTTCTTACACTTCATACTTTCTTACTTACTACTACTTTAGAGTGTGTAGTTTGTTGGCTGTATTTCTCAAGGGTGTTGAGGTCAAGGGATGATGATGTCTATTTTTAGCATTTATTTTCATTGAGATATTTCACTTGCTGTCGAACTTATGTGCCGTGTTTACCGTGTTTATTTAGTGTCTATATCTTGGGCTGCTGCATGATTCTACATGCTATAATATGACTCTTTATGCTCTTTAAGCTCATGAAGTGCAACCAGATGAAACATGCATCATCAAAGTGCATGTATAAAGTGCGCTTAATCATAGTCACCTGATGATAGGTAAAATGAGACATTCATATCGAATTTGGTCAACTGTGATTATAGATTTTTCAGATTTTAGATTTGAATTTAGATTTTTAGATTTTTTTTTGTTAGAAGGTCGATTTTTGATGTGTCGTCAAAGCAAACAAAACACAAGCGACCAAACGCTACTTTAAATTGAGTATAATGGATATAAGAACGACCCAAGTCCATGAAAGACCATTTCGCGTAAACTAAAAAAAAAAACTTCATATCTTTTTTATTTGTCCAATAATATTCTATTTAACAGTGACTGGAAGGCAACAGTGTATATACAAATTAGAACATATATTATTATGACAATTAACATTTACATTAATTGTGGGAGGTCATTTTGTGTGGTGGACTTGGGTCGTTCTTTGATTCATATGGACTTGGGTCGATCTTTGATTCATATACATGATATTTTCCTATAGAGATGAGAGAAGGATGAGAGAGGGCGCTATTATATGAATGTAAGAATGACCCAAGTCCTTCATTCTTACATTAATATAAGATTTAACTCATTCATTTCAGGCACTTCCGGGGGTAATTAGGATTTATCATTTATACACAAGATAAGTCCATGCATAAGCTACAATTTCCCATGTCAAACTGAATTTGGCCAAAAATTGAACTTGGGTCGTTCCTATATTCAGGTCTTATATGATTCATGATTAAGCTTGAGGTATCTGCTTTCTTTCATGCAATCCATTCTCCTCCAGGAGAATTCCCGTTTGCCTTTGACATAACAACTCCACCACATACAAAACAGGCTAGTGTGTTTGGGTTTTTAGTGCATCTCCTATAGATTTTAATGATGGCCACCTTGGTACCGATTGGTGAGGTTTCTCCATTGAACTCGTAAATCATGAATGTATTAATTGCTTCCATAATGGCTTTTATTCCAATTTTAAAACATGAATGGAATTAATGTCTCCATTGGATATGCTGGCGGGTAGGCCTATGTATGGTGCCAGATACAAAGGAAACATCTACCTCATCTCATTTATTACCGGTGGTTCAAAAACATCTTTGTGTCAATAAATTTCTGCACGACTGACGGTGGTTTGCTGAAGGCGTTCCTAGCCACGAATGTTATGATGAGTCTTTGTCTGTATGCAACAAAAGGCTGACGTTCGTCCCACCGCTGTGTGGGAATCTTTCGATAATTATGTGAACGTGAAATACTGTCATGTCCCATTTATTGACTACAATACCCCTCAATAGGCATGTTGGGTAAATTCGTTCCCCACGGACATTTGTTGACAATATGCTGCACCCGTCGACGGAGTTTTCCTTTTTGGGGTGTTGTTATTTATTTTCACATAACTCAATGTCTGCTAATCGAAAGTTCCATTGAATTATATAGTGGTAGTCAAGCTGGAACGACAATAACGATGAGATTAGAGATTAACTAGTAAATTTCTACAGAGAGTATTGCATGTGATGTGTCACAAAGCTATGGTTCATCATAATATGTAACAATAGGATCGATGTTGAGTAGAAATAAAAAAAAGACCAGTAAAATCTCTAACTCACACATGCTTTTGCTCCTTTAACTCTTTATGTGCCACGTTCGCACCTCCGACTCAGTCGACGAATCATAAGCCGAACTGTGATCGGACCACCGACTACAGTGGATCGGACTTCTTCGTACTCGGGGAAATGGGCCAAAGCGTAAGCGCTAAAGAGGAGTCAATAGCATAGGCCTCTATAGGAAACTTGCGCCGTGCGCCCGCGTACGCATTTGACTAAACTACCGGGACCCTTGTGTCTTTAAATGCAATACATTGTACATTCAACTCCAGGGGAAATACCGTTTTCCTTTGACATATATAACAACTCCATTATCCAAGTCTATCTAACCATACAATACTGTGTTTGGGGGTTTGTGCGTCTCCTATAGACTTCAATACGGGCCACCATGGTACCGATTGTTGAGATTTCTCCATTGTCCTCGTCATACATACCTTCCCGCTCCTAAAGAACATGTATGGAATTAATGTCTCGCAACGTGGTATGTTTTAAGTCTTTCAATGTACAACATTACTGGATATGCTACTTTTTTTAAAACCACAACTCTATCTCAGTTATAACCGGTGGTTAAAAAACATCTTTCTGTTCTGCAGGACTGACGCCGTCTTGCCGAAATCCTCCCCACCAACGAATGGTATTGTGAGTCTTTGTTTGTACGTGACAATAGGCTGACATTCGTTCCAATGTTGTGTGGGGATATTTTTAGATTTGTGCACATGAAATAATGTTATGTCTCCGATACTGACTACAATACACCTCAATAGGCATGACGGGCACATATTGTACAGTTCGCCCAAGGCTATTGGTTGACAACGAGCTGCACCAGTCCATGGCGTTTCCCGTTTAGGTATGTTGGTACTTATCGTCATATGGTTCAATGTCTATTAACCCTTTGTTCACGGGAACCGAAGAAATAGCCAAGTTGGAACGAAAAAGCAAATGCTGAAATAGAGGATAATTTATCTATCAACGTTCAACGGGACGAAGATTTCGACAACTTTAAAGGATTTGTGACGTGTTTTGACATCTCGCCTTGATGGAATCGTCATCGGTCATGTCCTCTGCTTTCGTTCTATTTATACATGAATTTAAAGAAACACGAAAACTTGTCATTTCTCTATTCGAAATACTCTGAGATGAGCGTGCGAACAGGACCATTGGACAGCTAAAGAGAATGTATCTATGTGACAGAAAGCTATGATTCATACATAATTATAGAAAAACACAATACGTCATGATAGATGTTGAGTAGAAAAGTCTGAGCAAATGACCAGCACAATACCCAACTAAAGCATTGTATCCCCCCTTAAAGGCACTTCGAGATGAAGATTGAAGTTCTGCCAATGATGCCCTTTGTTTATGTTTAATGAAGCATGATTCTATCGATTAAAAGGCATGGACTGATCCCAGTAATTATGTGGCAATCGTTAACGGGCCGTTAACGATCGCCCCGACTCTGTGCAGACATGCTAACCTGGAAACATTGAACTGCACATTACTTGAATATGAAACCATTCTGAAGCAAATCATTTTCACAAAACAATAGATATATAATGTACTTTTAAATGAATCCCACAAGGATTAGAACAATCATCCCTAGCTTTCCAACTGATTTCCACTGATCAGTTACTAGCCATTTCCTTTAAATTTCCGTATCATCACCTATGTCCCCCTGCATCACAAAACCAAAATGGATTTTTAGTTAAGGGTAGATTCTAAAGGAGCAGACTGTAAGGTTTAAAATGATGTATAACTCATTACAAATGGACTCTCCTAACCTATCTAGATATTTCAAAGAAAGCACACACTCTGGAAAAGTGTGAACTGAGAAAAGAAAGACTGAAGTACAGGGTGACTGGGTCTATTCAAGCATTTGATATGTACCAAACTGTGTGATGAATGGGACAAAAAGAAAAAGATAAAAAAAGAACAAGATATAAACTACTGGAGCACCAACCACAAAGGGTTTATCAGATTAAGCTAAAAATTAAGCGTGCTCTATTAACATATTCAATATGTCAATGATTAATGAACAACTTTCAAAACAGTTATATAACATTCCTCCAAAAGTTATTAGAGTTGAAAGCGAAGAGTGTGCAAAGGATTTTCAAAAAAACTTAAAATGTGACCCTGCACCTCAAAACAAACAAAAAGTCGCCAGACAAGAATTTTTAGTTAAGACCATATTCTGAAAGAGCAGATTTTAAGCTTTAAAATGATGTATAACTCAAATCAAATGGACTCTCCTAACCTATCTAAATATTGGAAAGAAAGCACAAACTCAGGAAAAGTGTGAACAGAGAAAAGAGGCTCTGAAGTACATTGTGTCTATTCAAGCGCTTAATTTTTACCAAACCGTGCTGGCTGTGCGATGAATGGGACAAAAAACAGGAAGTAAACCACCAGAGTAACAACAATGAAGTGATTATTAGATTAAACTGAAATTAAGCATGCCTCATTAACACATTCTGTCCATAATTAATGCCAACTTTCAAAGCAGTAGCACTATCTTTTCAAAAGTTATTAGAGTTGAAAGTGAAGAGTGTGGACAAGGTTTTTCAGAAATGAAAAAGGGATTCTAAAGACACACCTAATCACACTATTTTACCAAAAAATGCTCGAGATAAACTGCTAAAAACACACGCTTTCCTACCCGTTTTATGATACCAAATTTTAGCATAATGTAAAAGAAGACCCGCTCTTTCAGAAAATATGAAAAAGTCAAGTTCGGCTAGGTTGACCCATTTCACTTATTTTCAGTCCTCACGCAAAATCAGTGTGTGCGACTTTGTGTTCGTTTTGAGGTGCACGGTCACAAATAGACACCCAAGACATACTTGATCACAACACTCTAAAAATTAAGGGTTGTACAAAAACTGCTGAAAACACCATTTTTCATTCATTTTATGATCCCAAACTTGGGAATAATGTAGAGGAAGGATCACTCTTTCAGAAAATATGAAAAGCTCAAAATTGACTTCATTGTTTCGTTTTACCTCTTTTGAGGCCTCATGCAATATCAAGGGGTGCGACTCTTTGTTAGCTTTGTACTACACAGTCACATTCCATGTAATATAATACATCAGGCCGAATCTTTATTACCAATTCAGCTGCTTGTTATTTCGTTTTTATAGCTTATAACTTTTATCTGAACTGCCCCTCATACTTTATATTTATAGAATTGTGCGTAGCTGCTGGCCAGAATGTTTCTTCAACCAACATGTGTACACTCTAGTTGCATGTTACATGTTGCAGTTGCTTGCTTATGTGTGTGTGTATGTATGTGTGTTTGCGTGAGTGTGTCGAATGTGTATGTCTTTGTTATGTGTAATGTGTTTCTGAGCGTGTGTATGTGTGTATGAGCGTGTGTACATTGTATTGCGCATCTGTGTCTGCGGTGCATGTAGAAATCATTGATTGATTTCATGATGAAATTGATCAAAAAAATATCCTCGCAAAGCGAATTGATAATAGGTGCCAACACACCGGCATTGTACACACGAGGTTCATGGGGTGAGCATTCCTTTTTGGTGCAATATTATAGAAATGGCTTTAACACTTTGTGTTTGATGTCATAGGCAGATACAGTACCTTTTCAAAACTGAAGTCCACACAAGGGAAATTCCCACTAGACTCACCGACTGCGACTGCGCAGAAGCAGTATTTTTCCCTCTGTCAAACCCTTCGCGTACATCATTCTGTGTAATTTTCATTCCCAACATAGCTGAGTGGTGTCAAAGGACTTGTGTTCTAGTTTCCAATATGGCAGGTTGGCGCAAAAATTTTGCAAAAGAATGGAAGGCGGCACTTCTACTGTTTACAGTGATCCTTTCGTACTGTGAGTATGACTAAGTATCATATTCTGCTTCAGCAAACAGGCCAGAAACATCAACGACTTCTACTGCGTTTATAGTTTAACACCAGCATTCTTTCTCATTGTTTCTGTGGACCAGTAATCCAGTAGAAACATGATATTAGTAAGCAGTTTAAACCGACAAGAGCTCATAAGAGCAGTTGTTAAACACATAAAAAACAAAGATAAATCAATTCAGATGAAAAAAAATATATATCGCGGGTGGTGAACATTTATGATGTTATTATAAACATGCTGTATAACATTGCCTCGGGCAGTCCGAGATTCAATTATTTACAGACACACGCTACCTTCTTTTCTTGTTTGTTATGAACGTTAATGCATAAACAATGTCGAATACTCGTCATATCTTAACCCGTTAAAGACTAGTGCAGAGTATACTCCGGCAGGTGTCGATTGGAGATGGGTGTTATAACAAAATCAGGTCGTCCTCAACGGGTTAATTCACTCACTCTCCACTTTGAGCAATCTATGATCACACTCCAAACCATTAAACACAGTGCATGGTGCATGCCAGTACAAGAAGTCAAGCGTCACAATACCATTACATTCCAACATGTAACAGTTTCACTTGAACAATTGTGTGTACAAGATTGATAGCAAACAAACACACAAAATGTATGTTATTGTTATCATAATTATTATTACTATTATCATTATTATTATTATTATTATTATCATTATCATCATCATCATCATCATTATTATTAATATTAATGTTATCAACTCTTTATGTGCCATGGTGGAAACACTCTACGTGCCACATTATTCTGAGACACCAACGTAATCATGCCTTGAGATAACATGCTGTTTTTCAAGTCTATGTAACTTGTATAGATTTCTGTCATGTTGGACAAATAGTGAGTAAAGTTGTGGAAAAATGCCAAGCTTTGCTTTGATGTACTACCGCATGACAAATCTTTCATATGACCAGTAGCAAAATAACTGGAAAGGCACGACTTTTGCACGCAAACAGTGACAGAAACTTTCAATTTACATGCAAATCCAGCAGAGAACACCGCTTGATATTCAATCACCACACAAAATGCAAGCGATATGTGAGAGGAACGGAAGCGCGTGAAACGCTTTCATTTTACTGCGGCATTTGACGATTTATCAATCGGATTGGGCGGGTTTGCGCGTTTGAGCAGAATATGCGAAGTTGGCACGCCGTCGCCTGAGTCGGACGTGCGAACATGGCACATAAAAAGTTAATGTTATTATTATTATCATCATACTCGTTCGTGTATGTATTTTAATTTGTTCGCGTGAGTGTGCATGTCTACTGCAGCATGTGCTATGACCTCTGCACATTCACACCCTCGACCCGTATATTTATGAATGAATAGGTATTCCTGCCTAGTGCATCATAGACAAGACTATTCATGTGTACTAGCACAGTAGTTGTGTAATATGGTAAGACATTTACTGAATATGTAATTTTCTTCATAAAATTATTCAAGTCGACTTGTCAGCTCAAATTTAGACATGATTACGAGAAGAGCATTGTTTCAATATGTCGAAAAAAGATTAAAATCTTGACAAATGTTACAAAATGCCATGTTGTTTTGTATATCCAAAAAGTAGCACTTTTTTGTAAACTACACAGATCCACACGCACACACACATACACACACACACACAACCCAACGGAAATCACTAGCTGATTTTGTAATTGAACTGAAAATAATTTACAATTCAAGTCAACTTGGCTTAATTTGGAACCGTTTTCTTCTTTGACGAAGTCGATTTTCTTTGTTCGTCTGTTTTTGTAAGGAAAAATAAAAATGATAATGGCTTGGTCGTCGAAATAGTTTACCAAAAATCTGGGATTGGACAAGCTTGTGCATGTCATCCCATGCACGAGGAGCTGGTAACCCACGCAGAAAGTGAGTCACTCCAGGGAGGTGTTACAGAGATGGAGTAGCAACTCTTCGTGATTCATGCAGACACATGTTTGGGATCAAGGCGTTACCCCCGTCACACTTATTCGGAATCAGCACGAATCAGACAGAACCAGCCGGAATTAAAGATTTTCCAAATTCGTGCCACATTCGGGAGAAAAATTCAAATTCTAACGGTTAAGTAGGGAATGCTGTTCGAATACTTGGGATGGACTTCGAATCGTTCTTGAATCATTCTAGCACATTCCGAATGAATTAGCTCTCGAATGCTGCTCGAATGTACTTGGAACGCTGTAGGAATAGGCCTATTCAGAATACTGTTAGAATGGGGTCAGAATCCCTAGAAAGCACTTCGAATGCCTCACGAGCGCAGTTCGATTGCTGCCCGAAGTCTGATGGTCGAAAAGCGTCTCGCATGCAGTACAAACTCATTTCGAATGCGGTCAGAACGTTCCAGGAATGGCTACCAAATATACTTTGAATGTTCACGAATTCAAACAGAATGCAGCCCGAAAATTTGGAATACACTTAGAATGTACTTAGAATGCAACACGAATGTCCCGTGTGTGTCAAGAATGCCGCCGGAATGGTCTCCGATAACGTGTAAAACGGTGATTTTCACCAGTCTCAACCCGATCATCCTTGGACCATATTGCTTTGCTACAGATTGTTGTCCTTCAGCAAGACCTTCTTGAAAGAGAGTGTCTAGGCTAGTTATACCTTGGGCAATTACCCCGACCCTTCCCGTGACCCTAACCCTACTCCTAATCCTGAACCTAATCCTATATAGTTAAACCCTAACCCAAACTCTAACCCTAAAGCTAACCCTAATCGTAATCTTTACTCTAATGTTTTCACTAACCAGTATTTAATTGGGAGTAATTGTATGAGCATAAATTTGAGCATTTGAAATGTTTTGACAGAATTTGAGGTGCAGCACCGTTCCGATTCTCCCTCAAATGAGATCAGATTGTTTCAAATGCTGTTAGAATGCCTTCAGAATATTGAGAATGCCGTAGGATTATTTAGAATGCAATCAGAGTCCAGTAACAACACCCTTCAAATAAAAATCGATATTTCTCCACTTCGAATGCTCCTCGAATGTTTTGAGCATGCTTAAAACATTCGGGCTGGTCACAAGAATGGGCCCGAACGCTTGGAACGCACTCAGAAAGTCGTCAGAATTTTTAGAATGCACTCCGAATATGCAGATAGGCAGGAAGAATTTTCATTCCAACGGCATTCCGGCTCATTCTACCTCTAGTGTGACGGGGGTAAACCTCTCAGCATGCAGCATGTGGTAGTAGTGGTAATGGTGGGGGGGGGGGGGGGAGGAATCTAGCATCTATCTAAAAAAAAAAAAATGGTAATTAATCATCGACTGATAGCAGCAACCTCGCGACATATCATAGCACTCATATCTAAGACGATGACATTCGTGGCCAGCAATAAGAAACAAGATGGAAGTGGTGCGAGTTCTGTCTAAGAGAGTTAGAAGAAGTGAAGATATCGCACACAACGCTCAGATTTAGTTACACACTGGACGGCGAATAACAAGTTACCTTAAGCACGATCTTGTCCTGCCATATCTGATGTTTTAAATTCTCCCCTGTCTGAATCTAAATGCAAATGTAAGTCACCATATCATCCAGGAGTGTCGATTATTGTAATCGAAGACTCTGTTTTATGTCGCAGGTATTGCTGTGGAGGGTTCAAGTGAGTACGATTTCACTGATGCGTCCGTACAACTAGTAGAAGGAGAACAAGGATTACTTCCATGCAGGGCAAACCAAGACTCAGCAATCGTGCTCTGGTTGAAAGCTAGTGACAGACTCACCGGATACGTGGTAATGCTCGATCAACACTTTTTTCCTGGTCAAAGATCTGGTCAGGGATATTGGGATGGCTCGTTCGACATTGCAGATGACTTTTCCCTTATTATAAAGAATGTCAGTTCTGCGGATTTTGGAATATACGCCTGCTATATTGCGAAGGTTCAAGATAGAATATTCAATGTCTACTGGAACACAACAATCGCTTCAGATGTGAAAGGTATGAGACCTTGCTGCTTTTGATTTGTTATTGATTTTGTTGACTTTTCATTGTATTACGGTACAAAAAGCATGATCATCCTCATTTACGCAATAATTGTGCTGTCATTGTGATATATCGCAAAAATGTTTGTGTCATTGTTATTATTATAAGTATTGTTATTATTATTACCATTGTTCTTTCCCTACTGTAAGATATGCTACGCATTGCACAACAGCTGCTATATGTACAAGAAACATTCATAAGATGAAAAAAAAAAGGAAGATACATCCAATATGACCCGACATTACAAATCAACCAAATCGGCCCCACACTTGAATAGTTCGTATAGGTGTAGACTCTGAAAGAACTAACTCTAAGCTTTAAAGTGAGTGAATAGAAATATCTGTCGTAGCGTTGACAATAAAAAATATTGCAACAATAGAAATGACCTAAGACAAATAACATTTTGATACTTACATTTTCCTTTTACGCCCTTTTCAGTCTATATTTCTAAATTTGAAATGAATATAATTTGCAAGAAAAAATAAACAAAAACGGAAATAAGACTTAGTGTTGCTGTCATCCGGCTTATGTATAAATTCGATGTTGATAACAATTTAATAAACAAATAATGTATTTCATGATATAATATAGTGTGTGATTAGTTTATCCACAAAAAAAAAGAAAAAAAAAAAGCAGATGGGCATGTGATGATCCTTGCATGGCATTTCTATATTAAAAGTTATGCAAATAAAGGAGTGTTGTAATAACAATCTGGCACAGGAATACATTTTGTCGCACGTTGTTGCTGTTTTTCTGCATTTTTTTTTTTCAAAACTGATTTTCAACCTTCAAAGGTTGATGCAGGCTGTTTTCTGTTTGGGTTTACTTTCCTTTCTATGAAATATATCACAGAAAGGAAAGTATATATATATATATATATATATATATATATATATATATATATATATATAATACATGATATCTAATGTTCCCTCTCAGAAAAAACAAAACAAAAAACAAAGGCAGGATGTATTTTGCCGCTTGCACATCCGGGAGGCTATCACGGCAACTTTTCTTTTGAGGTCAAAAACATCCGGTGTCGTCCGGGGACTGCCTTGTTGGCAGAGCAATCCGAGATGGTCTGTGTGTGTGTGTGTGTGTGTGTGTGTGTGTGTGTGTGTGTGTGTGTGTGTGTGTTGGGGGGGGGGGGACTGGGCACCGCGTGATCTTCCATTAACAAACTTGAAACTATAGTCATCAATGTAAACTCATATAATATAGTATTGATTTAGCTCAATAACTTCTGGTTCTAGCTAAGAAGATTTTTACAGAGTCCTTAATCTTTTTTTTTTTTTTAAATACCTCCGCCAACGAAGTGGCCGGAGGCATTGTGTTTTCGGGTTGTCCGTCCGTCCGTCCGTCCGTCCGTCCGTACGTCCGTCCCGTTTTGTTTTTGTCGATATCTCAAGAACCGTGAGGTGGTTTTGCATCAAACTTGGTATGAGGGTATATCCTGGGGGGGGGGGGGGGATGATACTTTGTTTGGATTTTAGGGTCACGGGTCAAAGGTCACAGGTTATTTTGTGAAAAAAAGGTTGAAATTTCATGTTTTTCTCCATATCTCGCAAATGGTTCAAGGTATCTTCATGGAACTTAGTATATATTCATGTACCGATGGACAGTGATTATCTAGGGAAGTTGGGGGTCATGGGTCAAAGGTCAAGGTCAACTCCTCAAAATATCACTACTTTCCTTATATTTATGCAATGCCTGAAGGATTTTTTTAAAACTTGATGTATGCATGTATAACCCAATATATATTTTGTGGGAAGTTTCTTGCCAAAAGGTCAAAGGTCGAAAGGTCAAAGGTCAAGTGAAAGTGCTAAATTGCACTTCTTCCTCCATTATCTCAAAAGTAACTCAAGGTATTATCATGAAACTTACATATTTATGCATGTTCTACCTAACAGTGATTCTCTTTGGAACTGTGAGGTCAAAGGTCAAAGGCCAGGTTTAGATAATACTATTTTACCATTTGATACTGAAATTATACTTTTTCTCAATACCTTGAAAATTACTCAAAGCATAAACTTATAAAAGGGTCAAAAGTCAAGTAAAAATCATCAGTTCCCCCAAATACCTGCACTCTGACGTTTTAATCATTCATTCAATTGAACCTAGTTCTAGGAAACTGAACATTCAGCACATTTGTGGCAAACCTGTCATTTTAATATTTTGCCATTTGTGTGAAACTGTCATCACACATTGTCAAGACATTGTACTATAGACCTATTAGGAGAACCATGTATTATGGCGGAGGCATACACCAGTCGCCGTAGCGACATTTCTAGTTTGTTTGTTTTTCTAGTTTGTTTGTTTTTGTTTTTGTTTTTTTTTGTTTTTTTTTTGGGGGGGGGGGGGGTGGGGCTTTCGGCGCCCCTGTCCGGGGGGGGGGGGGGGGGGGATGGATGATGCCCATTTAAACAATTTGAGATTATATTCATCACTCCAATATGAATGCTACCTGCCTAGTTTGGTGAAAATCCGTCATGGAGTTTTCAAGAAGAAGATGGAAATGTAAAGTAAGTTTACACACGTCGCACGCCGGACGATGAGTGATCGCAATAGCTTACTTTCGCCTTCGGCTCATGTGACTTTAGCATAAGACCGTCAGACCTACTAAATGTTTCACTGCAACATGTTAAAGGGCTCGTATAGTTTTGGTTGAGACCTAACTTCAGGTTTTTGACATTTTTTTTTTTTTGTGTGTGTGTGACATAATGGAAAACTCCTATGAAATATGAAAGAGCATGTAATTCCAAGAGGAATTGGTTATGAAATGGCTGAGATACCCAAAACAGAGCAATACTAATAAAATGTGGGACCCACATTTTATTACTATCTCTTTTTTTTACTTTTTTTTTGGATGTCTCAGCCATTACACAACCGATTTCCATCAAATTAACTTTAAATACCTCTTAGAATGGCATGCTCAGTACCATTTCATAAGTGGTTTCTTGGTATCTCGAAAAAAGTTAAAAGTCAAATCATCAGCTCCACCAAAACTGTACCATCCCTTTAAACATAATGGCTCTAGTGGGTGTAAGACCGACTCCTGATATTAGATTATGAAAAAAGTGTTTCTTGACAAATTTTACCACAAGACAAGAACTTTCTACAGATAACATAACTATGTAAGTGTGAATTTTACTCGATGCATTTTATGCCAGCTGTACTATCTTGTAAATACTGATCTGCACAAATCTTTGAGCCGACATTATGATTAAATTTAGTCAAGTGCGTTTACATGTCTCTGCGTATGAATGCTACTTTGTGATGTGTTCTATGTTTACTTTTTGTTTGTTTTCCCCGCTAACCTCTATTCAAAATGCGACAAAACTAGAAACTTCAGAGGGAACCTCGCTATCTCCATTCATTTCCACGGAAGAAACAGTGACAACGACAATTCCGCCGACTCAAACTACTCAAGGGGCTGAGAATCCAACATCATTTCACTGTAAGTTTCTTTTTTTTCTTTTAAGGACTGTGAGGTTTCCATTTGTTTAAGGTAGACGATGAATTGTCATGTTTTTAATGTAATTTTTCAAAATTGTATATAATAGTCAGTACACATTGCTAAAAAACAAACCTTGTGTTCCTTTGTATTCATATAATTACCCAACATCATATCGCTGCCTGTTTGGAAGTCACGGTATATCCATTCTTTAAAGTGTTGGTAATTCTTTTGATGGTATACATTAAATCAAAACACAACAAACGAACATGAGACTGAAATTTGATATTATCAATATCAAAATATATACTAATGCGACTGACGAATCGCACAAAGTTAGTGATTTCTTTTTACAATAAACTCTTACCTTTCCAAAGTATATCCAGATGATGTTACATGTTATACTAATGTCGTCTTGTGTTTTAATCGCACTGCGATGCTGTTGTAGCATGTTACACATTTAGTCAATTTAAGCCAGAATGAAACATGAATTTTCGCCTTCTTGACCTCTTCATTTCTATTAAACGTTACATCTTCAGATTTTCATTCATTCTACAAAAGACCACGTAGACTGCCGACCCCGTAAAACACGGTAAAACACACGCAAAGACAAGCACACACACACACATACACACACACAGACACACAAACACTCACATACACTAATATTTAAGTATTTAACCTTTGCTCTTTCATATATTTCCCGCGATGTGTGCATGAGCAATTACACGCCTGGTTGAGAAATCGTACACGTAATTTAAAACATTGAAAGTGAGTCAATTGCATGTATATTGATAGTGATCAGGGTTAAACTTGGCATTAGTATTTCATCCATATTATTGTCCATATTCACCAGTAATGAACGAAATGAATCGTGTGCTATTGTCTGAATGGTCGGTGTCATTTACATATAGAAATTGTATGTATGTATGTATGTATATATGTATTTTTGTTTACTCACACATCTGATGTCACGAATTCTTTCATATCTTTATTCGCCAATATTTTTCTTTTTTTCTTGTTGTTGTTGTACTGACCAGACTTTTCCAAGGAGAGCAAAGCTACAGCAAATATTGTGTCCACTGGACCTACTCCACAGACAGATTCTCCAAGGAATGGTCATTGTTAGTTTAAAAAATAACAACAGTTGCCAAATCTTCTTTCCAAGCAGGAGGACGAAAACCAATAATGTGCTCTTTGTCCTAGTTCACACACCTATACGCTCAAGACCTATTCGTAATCCTATAGCAGTATTTTGATACATTACACCCCTTGCTCCATTGGACATAAGGGGATCAGGAAATGGATACTAGTCGTCGAAAACATGAAAGCTTAATCGTCTGCTGTACCCAATACCGTGTTATGTTTTTGTCACTTTAGTGTCAAAGTTCGGTGTACACACCTTCTATGATTATTTCACACTATCAATATCCTTTTGACCCTTCCCTAGTCTGGAAATTATGTGTTATTTTCATACCCACTTTTATTTGCCTCATTTGTGAAAGCCAACAATGGAAAAAAAATGAAGAAGAAATGGACAGTCATTCGGAAAATATGAAAACAAAAATGCATTTAATCAAATTTGTTGGATATTTTTTTTCAGACCAAATGAAAGTTCTCCCCTTTGATTTCAGTGGATTTTGAGACATTTGGGCACAGTTTGTAATTTCAGATAAAAGTTATCCACTATTCCACTGTCAAAGTGGTGGCACTGTGGCATAGTGGATAAGACTCCCTACTTTCAGTCTAAGGACCCAAGTTCGAATCAAGCCCAGTGCTTGCGTTCTTGAGCAAGATATTTTACCCACAATGTCCCTCTCGACCCAGGTGTATAAATGGGTACCTAGCAATGCTTGGGTAATAATAATGGCAGGGCCATCTGGTAGAACAGTGTCGAAACTGAAAAGGTTTCCAAGGGTGAAAAAGACCATCCCCATTATCGTTACAAAAGTCATCACAAAGGAGTTGACACCGTCATCGTTCGTTATAGACTATGTCCAGCTTTAGGCAGTGTGTGAAATAGGATAAACGTATTCATGTTATTTAGGAACATCCTCTAACAGCTTTATGTAATATAAACTTATCATGAAGTGTCTACAAATGTGTGAACATCATATTCGTATAGATTTCTCACGGCAAACTCGATTTCTTCTGCGCAGGTGTGTCGACAGCTGTCTTGGGAGGATTAATTGCAGCCTTAGTGGTTTCTTGGATCCTGATATGTTGTTTGCTTTTTATGTTATGTCGAGGTGAGCGTTCATTCATTCAGCCATTCGTTCATATATTGTGGTTTTTTTTTTTACTATCAATATAATCACTTTGGTGAACACGAATATAAAACAAATTAATTCAGTGTTCAAATTAGAACATTAGAAAATAGACAGAATTTTAGAAAGAAAACAACAGTTATGAAATATGCAACCCTAAGTGCAAGGTTCCAGATATAAAAAAAAAAGAAGAGTTGATATGACTAAGGTACACATGCAAGCATGGAATAAATTATCTGTGTGACAGTACATAATAGTTGTACCATTTTTATTCCCGTTGTTTGTAGATATAGAACTTGAATATATTTTATTTTCCAGATTGGTTTTTTATCAATGACATTATAGAGAAATGAAATGGAATCGAGAAAAAATAAAGTAAGTAATCAAATGAAAATTTGATAAAAGAAAAAAATATCTTACCGCTGATAAAACAATCGCAACATCTCGTTTACCCATGAAACCGCTTTAAATCTCGGAAGTGCATGTTTGTCATTATCATTTTGTCATGCACGAATAATGATAATCATTAACGCACTTATTTATCATTTTACTTATTCATCATATTCTCGCGTCTCATTTGAGGTAAAATGAGGGGGAAATATCAGTGGATTAAATGAGCTGTAATTTCGATGAAAAAAAAAATATCATTGAAAGCTATATGAAGTAGTTCATTTCGTTCAAAGACTGGGAGAATTGACATTCATGGCAGCTACGTTGTTGTTGTTATTATTATTATTATTATTTTCTTTTGGAATTTAAGATTTTAGGAGCCAAACAGAACATACACTTAATCAAGAAAGTAGCAAGGACATGTTAACGACAAGAAACAAAGTAAAACAAAACAAAAAAAATCCCAAAACACTGTACATCGTCTTCGAATTAACTTCTTGATCTTCGCCGAAGGCGCATGTGTCATCATTGAACTTTGAAATAACATGATGAGTCATAATCACAGCATCTGCTTCGATAGCTTTGATAGTTTAACAAATCCTTTTATCTGGAAGTATATATTCTGGTTAGGCGTTGGTTATTCACATAAACATGACTCTTTCGGTTAGTGCTTTATTCAGATGATCAAGGAGGTATTATTCAGAAATTGTCATGAAAAATAACACAACTGGTGAAATGGTATTATGATAACATATCATATACATAACATCAACATGCAAGCGGAATCTCAGTTTACATTGATTCTTTAAACACTTGTTTACACACAGGCAAAAGAGCATCGTGGAGGAGAGATACAGTCTCAAACAGAAAAGGCGCCGATGGCTTTACTCAGATGAGCAAAGAGACTCAGATTGATGAAGACGTTGTAGCCTTGACAGGGCATATTGAGTGACATGATCCTTTGGAACAAAAATAAAGAATCCACACATTATGTATAGAGTGCACTCTCGTCATAACGAACAAGGTGATAACGAAGTAAAATTTACCTCCTGGAATTATCATTGTTTATATATATATGCATACATATACATCGTTAGATACGTGATTGTTCGACTTGATAGAAATTGGATATAACGGAAATATTAGAAACCACTGGTCCCGAGGACGTCTGTATATAAGTAGAAGATTTTACATAGTGGCAGCAGGAAGCAACCCGAAAGCATGGATTGTGTTTTAACGTTACGTTTTTATGGTTGCTGTTAGTGTTGATTTTCTTGTACATTCTATAGTGCTCGAATATGATTTTATATATATATATATATATATATATATATATATATATATATATATATATATACAACGTGTATATAATATACAATATGTATGTATATAATATATATATATATATATATATATATTGACAAGAGCTTGTTGGGCTTGTTGGGCCTCTCAACTAAAGTATGCTTGTGTTCAAGCAGCTTGCTCGCCGTTACTAGGTGCACGATCTTTCTCTTCGCATTATGGACCTTCTTTAAATTGTTGTAGTAGTGATGTGTATTGTCAAAAATACATATTACAACCGTAAAACAAAAAAAAAAATAAATAAACTGTTAACAGAAGTACCATTGATGCAGTTAACTTACATCTTAGTTAATAGCCCGAAATAGAGTTTTTCTCCTTTTCTGCTCTTTGTCTGCTAATATGAAATCAATGCGTTTTATGAATCGTTTTATGTTTTGTAATGTAATGTGATGTAATGTAATGTAATGTAATGTAATGTAATGTAATGTATTGTATTGTATTGCATTGTATTGTATTGCGTTATGTTGCATATTTTTCTAACGCACTTAAAAAGTTTATATTCTATTTCATGTATTTCAATTATACTATTTGTTAAGAGATCATTTTCAATGTGCCTATTTTCGTACTTCTCAAGATATTATCATAAACATATCTCATACAGACTTGATTGTACTTTGTAAATCTAATAATGCTCTAAAATGGAGATAATGGAATACAGTTTAATGAAATAACATGCGGCTCACGTTATAAATCTGTAGCATAAATGAAATAAAATGTCACAGTTGGTTTATTCCACTCTAAGTTCCAATATCATGAAAAAGAACTCATACATCTTCTTTAAGGTTGCGGTATTCCTTTTACAGAGATAATCCGATTCATTCTAAAATGTACATCTTTTTTTTTTTTTGGAGGGGGGGGGGCGTAAGACACCCCGAATTGTTGCAAACACGGCAGTGGAACCATCGGAAGCTTTTGCTGAAGTATTGTGATGGTAAAAAAACAAAACAAAACAAAACACAGACATTGACCAAAAGAAAAAAAAAACCTGCAGAACACAACACACGTTAGCTTTTTGGAGAAATTAGAACAATACATGGTATGCAGGGTTAGGGTGTCTTTTTTGGTGATGTTCGTTATTCCAAAAATTCGTTGATGCGAAATTGAAGTATGGTTTGTTACCCCGAAGGTTCGTAATTCCGAAACATACAAAGTCCCTACACCTAGACATTCGTTAATTCTACGAGGAAATAATGTTCGTTAATCCTAACACTTTGTGAGGGAATACCGAAGGCTCGATATTTCAAGGATTTTGTTGAACCCCAAAAATCAAATGATATCCGTGATTCTGAAGGATCGTCGAATACAAAATGAAATAAGGGGGGTAGGTACCTATACCGAAGCTTTGTAAATCCCAGAATGTCAAGAGGGGAGGAGGGCTGAAAGGGCTGAAAGGGTCGTCGTCGTCTTCGTCGTCGTTGAAGTTGTTGTTGCTTCTGCTGCTGCTGCTGTTGTTGTTGTTTTTGTTGAAGTCCTATCCTGGCCCTTTTATCTGAATGATGTACTTTACGCTAAAGTTGCATTAATGACAACTGTTGGTTTCCATAACAGAAGGCCCCTCCCCCCCAAAAAAAAAAAAAAAAAAAAAAAAATCTGCAAATTGCACAAATTGCTTTATGATAACATTTGTCTGATTGGTATTGTTGTTATAGTAAATTGACCGAAGCCCGTAGGAAGATGAATTTGCTGTTATCTGGTTTTCATTTATTATATTTATAACTCTGAATCATCTGAGCAGACAATGATGAATTCTTAAAAAAAAAGAGCGGATTCAAACTAAAACCATTGAGTAAACATAGAGAGTGAGCAAATGTTGATTTCATATATTATGTGTGTTTGTGTTCTCGCAAACGCCTTCGATTGGGGATAGTGTGGTAGTTCTTTTCTTTTCTGCTCTGGGTGGCCGGGAATGCATTTCACGTTGGCCGTATGCCCGATTGCTCAGAGTGGCTAAGGCAAATGAGGGGGTGCCCCCTTTCGGGGTCCTAGGGCGCTTTGGAGTTATGTGGTGCACCTGCCTGTTTTTGCACGCTTGAAACACACGCGTGGGCAAAAAGTAACTTCAGACTGTTTAGGAGGTGAAATTAGGACATTTTCGCACGTATTAATTGATAGTTGTGTCTGCGGCTATACACAGCAAGGAGCATGGTGATTTTTTTTTTTTTTTTTTTATTGTATGAGGTAACCTGAATTTAGCTTTTACTTTTTATGGTTTTGGAAGTTTCAATTGGTCAGTTTATCTCAATAAAGAAAAAAAAGTATTTTTTTTTCAGAAACAATTGGTGGATTGTGCCCATTTTGTCTTGAGCAAAATATTGTGTCCCCAGTTTTGGGCAGTTTGTGAGAATGTATTTGTGTTAAAAAAAGAATGAATTTCGTTTTTGATCAACTGGAGTCATGATGCATAATCTATAAGATTTGACATATCTTTGTACAGTGTTTTGTATTTTTTTCTATGATTGTGTATTTTGTGGCATTGAACAAAATTCGAATACAGAATTATATAAAAAAAAGGTGTGTGTGTGTGTGTGTGTGTGTGTGTGTGTGTGTGCGTGTGTGTGTGCGCGCTTGCGTGTGTGTGCATGTGTTGCCGTCACCAGAACGAAAATATGCAGGGTATAGTGTGTCTCCGGGATCGCAAAGTAAGCACACAGTACACGTTGTTGCGCTTAGGAAGTTTTTGTTTGCGACTTGTTAAGGCTACGATATTGCACCCTATACATATAATAGCCAGGCTTAAATGTTAAATGTACCTGACAAGAGGCAAAATTGCACCCTTGTACTAAATCGTGTAGTAAGCACCCATATCCGCGATTTTGCTCCCTTATTTCTCTGTAATTGCTGTCCCGATATCTAGCCGCAGCGCATATCTGCAGCGTGTAGGGTGTGACTTTGACCATCATTGCACAGTAAGCAGTCAGGGAACGGTACGGTGTTACACGTACAATCAAGTATTTGGTTTGTTCGTAGACCCTTTCATCAAGGACTCAATTTAATTAGAAAAATATATATTTTGATGATAAATAATAACATAACCAAGTTCTATGATATAAAAAAGGAAACAAACAAACAAACAAACAAACAAACAAACAAACATTCAAAAAAATATATATACGTAAATAATACCACTACGGCGATTTGCAGTATTGCATTGAGTGTCGGTCAACACCATCGGAGGTCTTTGTTTGAGACTAATTACATTTTAATAGTTACTAGAATCTTTTTTTAACTCTCCTTACCATTAAAAGTTGATTTAGCATCTTTCGCAAAGGAACTCTACCTATACAATATATATATATATATATATCTTACTCAATTTTTATATTTATCAGCCGTGCATGCATCAGTCTGTTCTATTAGAGGACAAGTAATCAGGTTTTGTTTGTTTATCTGTTTATCCTGTGATCTTGCCCGCCGTATTAACGATATTGGTAAAGATATTGATGTTGAGGTACGACAAAGATGCTGCAAAGAAAAAAAACACAAAAAAAGGAATGAAAACAAATGTTCCATCAGATAACTGGAGGGAAAAACTGAGAAAAAAGTAGCATTGACTCAAATCACAATCTTTCGTTCACCCTTTCACTTTTTCATAATGTATTCGAACAGGAATAGATTTAAAGAGCGCCCTCATCAAATCAGCAAACAGTAGAGTGGAAGTAAGAAAATATCACCATGGAGCTATGTTTATTAAACAGGAGAACGAGGAGGTGCAAAGACATGACTTTCGTATAGCGTGTCTTGTAATTATAATTCCACCACATTGACGTACACAGGTACACAAAGACACAAACATTAACATCCATATGCATACAAATACGTATTATGCGATCACTTCACAGATGATATTAATCTCAAAGATGGATAATATCTATAAAAAATGCTTTGATTGCAAAAAAAAATAATAATAATAATTCCATTGGCACGCGAAAATAAGTGTTACTCAATGAACTATAATTTTCATCATTAGCGCCAACAAGTTTAGAATCAGAACCACTCTTCCTTCAAGCTCGATAGGGCAATCGGTTCATTCAAGTCAATGTAGCGCCATCTGCGTTTTCCTGCTAATAACCTTGCTGCCGCGTGAGCGGAGTGACCTTGTTCATTAACTGACTGAATTTTTGAATACGAGAAAAACCTGTTTGAATCAATGTGCCGCCATTGATATATAAGATATATTGATAGATAACATTGATACTTTCTTTTCCACCACTGAGACTTTATTTTTTGTTCTATTTCTGTTGTTTTTGTGGTTGCACACGTTTCATCTAGTAATGACGGCCTTTCGACACCGATACTTCGGAAATTTGAAACTTTTGAATTGATTATCGATGTCACTCACACCCCTCCTGATGTGTTCCAACGTGGCAGGATTTATTAAAATCATATCGTGCTAACGTTCTCTTATTCGAACGTGCCATAAAATTGCACATTGTCAACATAGCTATATAAGCCTCCTAGCATTTACTTTTTTTTTCTGTCGCATCTATAGTTTTGTACGTCCCGACTCTTAAATCTCAACTCGTATTTTGTTTTTCATATCATATGTACATGAAAGGTACAAGGATTTGCTGTTATGCGTGTACGCATGTGGTATTATTGAAATTCTTCTCCTTTAATGAATGTTATTGTTTTTAAGTGTTTTTAGAACCGTATTTGATTTTTTTTTTCAATTGAATAAACTTGACTTCGTTTTCTTTTTCTCAATGTTGCCTTTTATTTTACTAAATATTAGAAATGATGTGACCTGCACTTCATATTATAGGTTCACTTTTCGAGTATTTTACTTTTCGACAAATCATATTTTCCAATTCATTTGTATTTTACTGCAAGTTCCCAGACCTCGTCACCGCAAGATATTTTGTGAGATAATGTTATGATTTGCGTTCTGTATAATATGTTCCCTATGATGTTTTTAATATGTACATACCAAAACACAGCAAAACAAATTGTTGGGTAAGCACAATGTTCGTATTGGCGGCATCATGTTTTTTTCTTTCTTACTTTATTTTTTCATAAGGCTCATGAGCTAGACACTACATAGGCAAATAAACCTCACGAGATGGACACTATGCAATTAAGGCTCGACAATATGAACAGCGCCAGCTGTGTACCATCAACAACCATAGTACATATCAAATTTGCAAAGGGCGTTGCAAGAATGGAATACGAAAGAAAGATAATCATGGGAGGGACATTCTCATGACGTTAATTTGAGTATTCTTTATTTCATTTGCAAATAACATATTGCTCTTCATGGACCCCACCCCTTTAATTGTTGACAAATAAATATGACCCGCTACAACAAAAGGATCCTAGTCGTTGATGGGTGAGCCGAGAAAATCGCGTTTGAAGTCAGATCACCAAAATCTGTCAAAACGTTCCGATTTATGTTTCCACATAATTTTGTAGTGTAATGTATCTTCTATCATCTTCCGAAATTTCGAAGCTAAATGATCAAAGGAAAGGCCTGGAAATAGCATTCTTCTGGGCCATGATGGGCTCGCCCGTCAGCGACTTTAGGATCCTTTTGTTTTAGCGGGTCACAAATATAGCACAACGGCTTAAAGTTTGGATCTTCGATAATGTCATCGTGGTAATTAAAGGGGTAGTATAGCTTTGGTTGAGACCTAAAGTCAGGTTTGTAACATTTTTGGTTAGATAATGAGAAACCTCTTGTGAAATATGAAGAGCATGCAATTCCACGTGGAATCCATTTATTTGATGAACATTTGTTTGAAGTTGGCCAAGGTATCCAAAACAGTCCGATTCTGATAAAGTGTGGGACCCACCTTTTATTACGATCGCTTTGTTTAATTTGTTTTTGGATATTTCAGTCACCCGTTTTTCAGCGAATAAACTTTGAATTCCTTTTAAAAATGGTATGCTCTGTATTATTTTATAACTGTTTTCTTGGTATCTCGTAAAAACTTAAAAGCTCAATTTGACATCTCCACCAATATTGTTCCATCCCTCTAAGCTGGTCATTTTTCCTAGCTAGTTACCCCCCCCCCCCCCACCCCTCTAGTTACTCGATCCCTTCATAAGTGAAATAGTTTACAAGCAAGTTATTCTACAACGCTGTAAAGAAATATGTAGGAACCATGTTTTCAGACAAACAAATTGTATCCATCTCTTATATCCATCTCTGAAACTCTGAAGTCCTGCCAACCGATGAAAGATTTTGATGTAATTTCAAAACGCATCGTTGACTTCTTGTTAGATTTTTTTGACACTCCCTTTCAAACTTTATTTTGCGATGTACTTTTTTTTTTTCTGGTCTGCACCATCATTTCATATTTTTCTTCGTAAACATTGTACCCGTTGGTGAAGGAATATGGCGGATCAAGCTCTGTACCCCGTCAAAAAACAACAACAACAAATGTGACCGTTCACCCTCAAAACGAACATAGAGTCGCACACACTGATTTTGCGTGAGGACTGAAAATAAGTGAAATGGGTCAACCTAGCCTTGACTTTTCCATACTTTCTGAAGGAGGGGATCTTCCTTTACATTATGCTCAAATTTGGTATCATAAAACGGGCAGGAAATTTTTCTTTTAGCAGTTTATCTCGAAAAGTTTTGGTATCTAGTGTGATTAGGTGTGTCTTTAGAATCCCTTTTTCATTTCTGAAAAACCTTGTCCACACTCTTCACTTTCAACTCTAATAACTTTTGAAAGGATAGTGCTACTGCTTTGAAAGTTGGCATCAATTATGGACAGAATGTGTTGATGAGGCTTGCTCAATGTCAGTTTAATCTGTTAATCCCTTCATTGATGTTACTCTGGTGGTTTACTTCCTGTTTTTGTCTCATTCATCGCACAGCCAGCACGGTTTGGTAAAGATTAAGTGCTTGAATAGACACCGTACTTTAGAGCCTCTTTTCGCAGTTCACACTTTCCCTAAGTTTGTGCTTTCTTTCCAATATTTAGATAAGTTAGGAGAGTCCATTTGATTTGATTTATACATCATTTTAAAGCTTGAAGTCTGCTCTTTCAGAATATGGTCTTAACTAAAAATTCGTGACTGGCGACTTTTTGTTTGTTTGGAGGTGCAGGGTCACAAATAATAATGATAGTGAAAAAAAGATGGTAGAATTCCTCTTTCATGAATATCACAATTTCCGATGAGACTAGCTGCGCATTAATAGATGAATATATAAATATGACATTAACGAATAATATTGCAACCTGCAAAAACATTCATATCCACAGATCACAAAAGACACTTATGAAAGATTTTATTTTTTCACGTATTATAGAGGCAAGCATGCTGGCATGGGCAAAAACGCGGTTAATTGCATCAGCTGGAGTAACCAAGCAGCAGCCTCTCCGTGAATCATTTCTTCCTCACGCCGATATTGTCAAATTGAATGTTGAATAAACGTCCTTAATTAACAATTTCACGGCAGTTATGAGCAAAGAGTAAAGAAGCTACGCTAAGAGGGCGTACTCTCGCGATTTCGCACGCAAACGGGTGTAGTGCGCCATGGAGCTCCGCATGGAGCCCAACGGCGGCCATTGCCTCAAAAGAACAGCAAAAATATATTTTCTGTCGATACATTAAAAAAAATTGAAGTAATGTCATTACTTTCCAATCTGTAGTCCTTAAAATTAATTTGTGTTGTAGCTGACAAACGCCGTCTATCTCTTTCTCTCTCGGGCTACTTTAGCTCAAACTTTTTGGGACTGCACAATGGAAAATAAATGACATTTCTTCAATTGCATTTTATGGTTAGACAGGAATGATACTTCTGTACGACAAAACGAGATCCTAAGTACATCTCTTCCCCTCTATGCTCCCTAAAAAGGGGAAAAATGAAAGGGAAACAGAAATCACTACTATATCGGCACAGTTAAAATCACGTAATATACGCCCTCTATCGGTCTATTAGCTAATGGCGTCCGTATTTCGCCCATGAGCGTACTACGCGAAATCGCGGGAGTAAGCCCTCTTAGCGTAGCTTCTATACTCTTTAGAGGGACGTAGAGATGGCGCTGTTCATCCTATTAAGATTAGGCACATAAGGTATTATATTTTAGTGTCGATTTTGGGCTTTGCTGCCTAGCTGGGCCTGTTTAAATGGTGTCTACCAAGCTCATGGGCTGTATAACCCACGGTATTGAGCTTGTTGCATGAACCCGTATCATTTTAGCACGCACATTTATTATCCTTAAGATTTTGTTTGATGTCGAGTTCATTATGGGCCATATTCACTCAGTGTCTATATCGTGGGCTATATGACTATTCAAATGGCTGTAAGACTCTTAGGTGTCGGGTTCGAGACGTGTACCCAAATGAGACATGCATCAGATTGCATGCATGATATTGCATGCATGCCTTGTACGAATTGCCTTAAATATCAAGTGAACTACCCCGATTATCGCTGAGAATGAGGTTGGTTGAATTTGTTTGTTGTTCCAGTTTCCAACTGTAACAATAATAATTGTGCCGATACCTTATCTTTTTTTTTGTCAGATGGTCACATGACATTTGATGTACATCCAGGGCGAATGAAGCACAAATATTCAAACGCTATCTCAGATTATATGATTTATAATTACATCAATTGAGCTATATGCCTTCTTTGATGGAATCTATTCGCCTCTAGGGAAAATACCGTATGACTTTGACATAACAACTCCAAAATCCAAGTTTGACAATACTTATACAATTCCTTGTTTAGGGTTTGTTTGTCTCCTATAGACTTCAATCAGGGCCACCTGCATGGTACCGATTGGCGAGCTTTCTCCATTGTCCTCGTCAAACATGAATTCGTTCATTGCTTCCATGGGTTTGGTGGCTTAGATATATCCCCTTTTTTAGAACATGAATGGAATTAATGTCTCGGAACGCGGTATGTTCCAAGTCTTTCAATTCACATCTCCGCTGGATAGACCGGTGGGTATGCCTAGTGTCTATAAAAAGAAAACCTCACCCTCTTTTCAACCATTACCGGTGGTTCAAAAACATATTTGTGTCAATAGACTCCTGCACGACTGGCGTCGGTTTGCCGAAGTCCTCCCCACCCACGAATGTTATTGTGAGTCTTTGTCTGTACGCGACAATAGGCAGGCGTTGAATGCAGTGCTATGTGGGAATCTTTCGATTTGCAAACATGAAATAGTGGTATGTGTTTTTTCATTGACTACAATACCCCTCCATAGGCATGATGGGTACATTGTTCTCCCAAGGACATTGGTTGACAATATGCTGCACCAGTCCATGGAGTTTCCCGTTTTAGTATTGCGACATTATATTCTCACATAATTCAATACATTTTATTCAAGTCTTTAAGGGAACTGTAGTGACAGGCAAGCAAAAATTGTATGAAAGATGAGGAATTGTGTATCATCGTTCAATAGGACGAAAATGTCGGCATCGCGACTTGTATTGACGCCTCGGCTTGGTGGAAAAGTATCAGACAAAGATCAGATAATAATCCCGCTGCCCGTGTATTACATTGAAAATTAATGGAGCACAAAAACGTGTCATTTCCTCGTTTTGCACAGTGCTGAAATAAACGTGCGTGAGAAAGACCAGTAAATTGATAGAGAGAGAATATCTACGCCATGTTTCTGAGAGCTACGGTTCATACATTCTAGATAAGAACAAAATAGATGTCGAGGAGAAATGTATGAAAAGAATACCAGCACAATATACCAACTCATACGTTGTATTCCTCCTTTTATCGAGGTGCTTCGAGATGAAGTTTGAAGAGCTGCCAGACATGACATTGGTTAATACTTCTTTGAGACAAGACACTCTATAGATTCAAAAGCATGGACTCAGGAATTAGGGGGAGAATTTCTTAAATAGGACTGGTAAATACATCATTCTCGCTGTTTACAAATTTGAGTGCGCGGGTTTCTTGGCATTTTGCCCGTGCTGTAGTTTATCATGACTCTTGTCACGTTCTTTCATTTGCGTACCAAAAATGTTTTTGCTTGCAGATTAATCGTGTTCTCACTTGTGATCATTTTTGTAACTTTACACATCAGGATAATGAACAAAATGATGAAGAATTCCATGACATTCTATCGTAAACGATTACAAAAAGAAACAAAACAAAACAAAACAAAAATTGGATCCTGCTCTCCAACTTTTTGTCCGTTTCATTTATCATCTTTCTTTACACACAGTAGTATTGTCTTGTGGTTTAACAACATAAGACATTTGCGCTCTAAGAGCTGTAAGTATCATCTTACATGGCAGTGATAGCTGCCGTTACATTCACAATCTAACTAACAGATTTGATGATATGGAGACGATATAACATTACCATTATACTGCTTTATGTTCATATGAATGATACAAATCGTGTCTCTTGTCGATTAATATAATACCAATTTCATCTTAAGACATTATGTGACTATGCAAGTTAAAAACTCTTAATAAACTATACCAAATGATGACACATTAAAAGACGTGTAATTAATAAGTAAAACAAATCATTGTTTTTTGATGGACATCATTCAATTATAGACATGATTCTTTAACGGTATTAGGAAAAAAGAAAGGGAAACAAACCACGAACCGAGACTTGGTTGTTTGTTTGTTTGTTTATTCTGATCAAAATCACGCCATCTATAACAATATTCAAAGAAGCCTGGTCACAACCCCCGGGTTTTTTTTTTTTTTTAAGAACAGAAACAAAGTGAAATAACTGCTAATTTTTGTTTTGTTTTGTTTTGTTTTGTTTTTGTTCTGTTTTGTTTTTACAAATTCCCTTTGCACTTTGCTAGCATTTTGCCTTTTGTTCTTTGAATGATTGTACTCTTGTTTCAAGTCGCTTACAAGCTTTTCATCTCGAGACTTTCTGTTGCTGTACCACAGCATAAAAAACAAGGTCCTACCAGTTATTAATTTAATTGCTATTATTGTTATCATTGTTACCACAATTATTGTTATTATTAAATCTGGAGTCTTTTATTGTAACACTTTGATGGTTCATGTTTACGGTATTAGGTAAAGGGACACTGACGTGTAACGCCAGTTTGTTAAAAACTTCACTGTTTGATTAGGAATCACGCCATCTATAGCAACTTTTGAGTAAGGCTCTCCTAAACCACCGCAGCTGTCTCGTGTGAATAAACACCACGACGCAACAAAAGACCTAAGAAGTTGTCCCCGAATTCCCTTTAACTTCAAGCATGTTGACCTAGGTACCAGCCTCAAGTGTCCCACGTTGGACGTGTGTAAATGAGACATGTTGTAAGATGCATTGATATAATACTTTCCGATGGCGTTGCCAGTCATGCAATGACTCATTACTAAAATGTGTGCTGACTCACCTCACTGTTTCCTTGCATCAGTGTCGTCTGCACCAATTCAAATCGCCTGTCATAATTTCTGTTGCACACCACCACCCCCCCCCCCCTTAAAAAAAAGAAAATGAATAAATCCAATGAAAATTTGTCGGGCAAACTTGAGCAACTTGATGGACTGTATTTTGCTTCCAGCGTTTTTCCTTGTCACTGAAAAGTGATCCACATAATTATACCTTGTGCAAGAAAGAAGGACCATGTACATAAAGAGGTGGTTTATACATTACGAGTAGATTGGACCTCAAACGAAGTAACAAATTATTGAAACATGTGCTGTTATTGAAAATCTGCAAAATGTCATCAATAACACGGTATTATATTAACAAAACATTAATGTCACATTGCAACGAAAACTCTGGACAATACGTCAAGCTCGTGTTTAGCCCCTTAACTGGATTATCTCGCAGTTGAGATAATGGCCATGAAGACTCAACAGCTATTTGTCAGTCATTAGTACACAATAACATGGATAACTTAAATCCTCAAACAACCATAGATGTCCAAGCCGGACCCTAAAGAAGCAATAATGATAACAATCTTCCTTTCAGGTAAACAATTATCTCTCGTTACTTTAATGACAATACTTATTACCATAACATGCTTTAACATGGGAGTTTATGTATTTGTGCTTGCTTGCACGTATGTGAATTTGTTTGCACACATGCATACTGTTAGAGAAACAAGAGCACAATCTACATTGTGTCCTTTACATTTTGACCTAAGATTGCGTGCTAACGATATTATATTCTGCAGCCAGGATAAGTTGTATTGATATGCACCACATTGAAGTTTTAAAGCCCCCCCCCCCCCCCCAAAAAAAAAAAAAAAAAAAAAAAAAAACATCTGTGAAGTACTGTCTGCGTGACTGGAATTTTCCACCCGAAGTTCTTTCTATCCGCATTGTGTTATCGTGCGTTTTTGTGATACACTGGAGTTTGTTGTCGTGCTTTACCTATATCCATTTGTTAGACCTATGTCTCCTCATTGGCACAACAATAGTTTTCATTTACGTTTTTTTTTTTTTTGGTTTTTTTTTCGCAAGGCCATTGGAACATAATAACCCGCCTATTCAATACATTTTGTTTTTCTCCTCTTCACCTCGACATTTATTCTAGTATGAGTTTATGTTTCTTTTTTTCCTCCACATCGATGATGATAACTTCCAAATATGGAAGAAAAAATCTTTTTAGACGACGACTTTGCGGATGTGAGAAGCTGTGAAATATTTTTCGACTTGGTGTGTCAAAAATACGTTCTTCGGCTATATCGTTCTTTGTCTAGGTTCTGAAAAGGAAATGAGTAAAGCATATCTATCTTTCATTCTCTTATCTAATCCTACTACTGAGGAAGGCGTGTGAACAATAAACCATGGATATGGGCATGATAAGTATCATAACATTCTCTTTGCGCCATGAACATAGTTAATGCAAATGTCCATGTGAAAATAAACCGTTTATAGAAAGGCAGAAATCAAATATCTATATAAGCAGAATGGACTTAAGTGGTTATAAAGCAGGAAAGTTCTTTTTGAGAAGGTAATGCAATAATGCCCTTATATCGAATTAATGCGTATTGCTTGCACTTATTGCTTGCACTGCGTGTAGAAATGTGAAAATGAAAAACGAAACATCTTATGTGCTATGCCATTTGAAGTATTATGCCGCTGTAAATTTGCATTTCAAACTACAGACATGCGATTTCAGATTGATAAGTTGTTAAAAATGACTGTATCAAATCAAAATTCAACAAGAACTATTGCCTGACCAGTTGAGCAGTTGAGCAGCCCCACGCCCCCCTCCTCCCCCCCCCCCCCCCCCGGGGGGGGGGGGGGTTATGGGGTTAGCATATATGCAAGCATCTAATGGTGTGTTCTGTCGCACCTTGGTGTATGTATAAAATGAATTAAGTGGGGTTTCATTTACCCCACTATTATTATCATACTTATTGTTACTTACAATTTTAGATACCGTGTCAGAGGAGATGGAGAATAATATCATACCACAATGGTAACAAGTATATCGTTTTCTTATGCAACTATTCCAATGATCCAAGTGCAATTTTCTCTTTCGTTTTCTCTTTTTTCGTTTGTTTCTGTCCATTTTTATTTTGTGTTTATGAATATCACCATACTGATGGAAATGTCGGTCAAACCGTACATTTTGTTTACCAACAGAGGATGCATGTGGCACAAAACGAGCGTGCAGTTTTCTCATTTGTATTGTTCACTGAAAAATATGACTTTGAACACAAATAGAGAGAGAGAGAGAGAGAGAGAGAGAGAGAGAAGAAACAGAAGACATGCTCCCACACATACACACAACACACTCCTCAGGACAAAGTACAAGGGTGTGTGAAGTATAATGTTCGTGCAAGCCCTTTGTTTGTGCACAAATATCAGAAGAAATACAATTGACATTTGCGTATGATTGTCTGGAAGCCCCCCTCCCCCCTTTATTTATTGTTTGAATCTGGGTCAAAGTGTAACTTGAGAAGCCGAGAAAGCTGGGGCCCATATCCCAGTACATTTGAAGGGGTCGGTGCAATATAGTGCTAACCCACACAATAGTTATTTTGAGATAATCGCTGTTGAATGTTTAGAAAGTCCATACATTGTACATTAATTAAACATGAATGCATGAATTCTTTACCATCTTATTGGTTGAATTCAAATATGATATTTTCACGGGGGTTAGAGTGAAGGGTAAGGATTATGAAAATGCATGTAACTCAATTTTGACAAAAGTGTGGGTTAGCACTATATTGCACCGACCCCTTCATTTGTGTGACGAATTGTCTGTAGTGCAATCGATATTCATCGCCCGACTGAAGGTATTAAAATGTGAGTGTTTGAAATGCGCCTATAACCAGTTTAGGTTATACTTGGTCCTTATGAATATCCTTCCAAAGGCTCCATAAGAAGGAGTGTAGCTAGCTTAAAGAAAATAACATGATTTGATAGAGTATCATAATAACAAAAAGACAACCTCCAGAGTAACTACATTATGCGGCCGTGCATCACAATTTGAAAACCGACGAAAAGTCGCCACACATGAATTTTTAGTCAACAGCAGATCCCAAAAGAGTATACTTAAAGCTTTAGAATGATGTCTAACTAGATTTCAATGTATTCCCCATATCTAAATATTGAAAAAGAAAATACACACTCTGGAAGTGTGTACTGCAAAAAGAGGTTCTGAAGCAAAGGGGTCTCTTCTATAGTGCTTAGTCTGACCTTGAGCTGGCTGTGTGCAATGTGTGAGACAAAAGAGGATGTAAAACTTCATAGCAACAACAATGAAAAGGTTACTCCATTAAGATGAAATTGATCATGCTATATTAACAAATTCTGTCCATGACGAACACCAATATATTACAAAGCAACAGCAATATATTTTCAAAAGAGTTCTAAAACAGCGTATAATTACCTTCAACTATTTGTATGTTCTAGCATTAAAGCAGCACAATATGCAGAACGATGACATGTACATGGTTCCCAGGTCGTCCGTGCTCTATAAAGTGCGCTTCCGAATTCAAGACTTACTAACCCCTCCCCCGCAGAGGAAAACAAATGAAAAGTATATTCGAGGACGCTTATTGATTTTTCTTACATACAAATTTACATATTTCATTAGATCTTGTTATGCAATCACTAATTGGCATTTGACTCCATCCACACATCGCAAAATGGAAGAGCAAAATTTATTACCTCAAACTTATCTTTAAAAACAAAAATACCTCCATTTGACATAGAGCTCCAACCTAAAGTGCCCCCTTCGCTACAGAAATACTGATGTTTAATGATAAAGACGTTGCCAGCCCATCACGACGTCACATTATCTGAAAAGTTTGCATGCTAAACATCCTAATCCACTCTTATCATTTTGCATGTTTTTATTGATTGCTTGTAATATATATTTCCCATTTGCATGTTCCACTCCTATATGAACCTAAAAACTGTTTTGAAAATATGATAGAAATTGATAACGAATGTATATCTTATTGCAAAACATGACACATTTATTGGTACTTTGCCAGCAAAAGCTGTTTGATACAATCTACTAATTAGCCTTTGCTATGAATGACCCATTCTTTCTAGACTGAAATGTATTGACTGATCAAGAAGCAGGACACAGACAGACATGAATGAACTATAATTTACAAAACCTTCTCATCAGACCGGTAGCTTGCATTATTCAGCCACACTTTTTTTTTTCATCAAAAAATAATATTTTTACTGTTTTCTAGCAATATCTAATAATGGGTGATAGACATACACTTGCTGATTTTCGATAACTGATAACCCCAGAAAAAAAAATAAGAAAAATGAGCCAAAATGGAAGGGTGAAAAAGAGAAAAAACAGTGCAACAGTTGATTTCTGAGGGGTCACTATTGTATGGGAAGCAAAAGAAGTGTGATGAGTAGTGTGATGAGGTATGTCTTAGAGGGCCCTTTTTCTTTCTTAAAAATCCTTTACTCACTCTTCACTTTCAAAATGATGGTCAGTATGATATGTGTAATTTCAGCTTTTTGATAATCCATCAATTGTTGTTGCTCCGAAGAAAAAAAAAAACAATATTTTTTTTTCTTTCCATTCATCGCACAGCTAGCACTGCTGGGGGTCTTCCCACTAGACAGACAACCACGAGGCATACAGCTCACGAGTTTAATAATGAAAGCAGGTCCATTAGTCATACGGCTCACGAGTCACACGTGAGTTCGACTCTAGGCAAATAAAGTCTATGAGTTCGAAAACAGCCCACGTGTTGGTCAGATACAACACGGGGCACTGTGTCGGCATCTTGGGCCTTGTTTACCTAGTGTCGAACTGATGGGCTGTATGACTCTTGATCTGTATACCTCATGGGCTGTCTGACTTAAAATGAGCTGTATATGACTCGTAGGCTGTATGACTCGTGGATGTTGGTCTCGTGATGTGCACCCGCGCGGCTTGGTGAAGGTTAAGCGCTTGAATAGACCCTGTACTTCAGAGTCTCTTTTCTCAAATCACATTTTCTAGAGTGTGTGTTTTCTTTCTAATATTTATATATATTAGCAAAGTCCATTTGAATTGAGTTATAAATAATTTATAAGATTAGCGTCTGCTCTTCCAGAATTTATACTCAGTACCTAAAAATCCACGTCTGGCGAGTTTTTGTAGCTTTTGTAATGCACGGTCACATAATACTCTTTTTGATCATTTGATATTCAGCCTCGACTTGAACTGGTATTCAGCGAAACTTACATTTACCTGTTTTTCCTCAAGTGTGTATTCAAAAAGAATACATGTGAGATTTTTAGATATTACCCTGATCTTGCCTGTAATACGTAAAACATGCAATGACTAAAAATACAAGGGGAGGGGGATTCGCACCCCTCTAAAGAAAAAAAAACAAACACATTTTGTTTTCTTGGTATTAAAAGGTTACGATAAATTTGACATATTATATACTATGTGTGTGTGTGTGTGTGTGTGTGTGTGTGTGCGAGCGCACGTGAGTATGAGTGCTTGGGGGAATTACAAATTTCTAAGTGTACATGTATGTTTGTGTGTGTGTGTGTGTGTGTGTTTGCTTGTTTATGCACAATCTCATATTGTATCAAATTGACATTTATTAGAATACTTCAATCAATTGGCATTGGGCACTGGCATTGCACATCGGCCAGAATATTCTAAATTCGGGGGGGGGGGGAACAAAAGATGGATTTTTAGTTAAGGAAAGATTATGAAAAGCGGACTTTTACTTTCAAATGACGCGTAATTCGATTCAAATGAACTTTCCTCTCCTTTCTTAATATTGGAAAGAAAACACACACTTTGGTATGAAAAGTATGAACTGAGAAAAGAGGCTCTAAAGTGCTTGGTCTATTCAAGCGCTTAATCTTTATTATAAGCTGTGCTACCTGTGCGATGAATGGGAAGAAACAAACAAACAAAAAACTAAAATTAAACATTTTCTATCAAAGACATTCTGTCCATGATTCATTTTTACTTGAAGCTGCGCTACCTGTTCAATGGATAGGAAAAAAAAACACACACACAGACAAAAGTTAACCCGTTCCTTACGGGAACCCGTTATACCAGGTTCCCGTGGGAACAACTGATATACGGGAATACCAGGTTCCAAAAATGAAGACAAGAGTGCCCGCTTTTGTGGTCTAAATTTATGTTTCTTTGTGTTAAAATGCCTAGAAAAGTGGGTTCGATAAACAGATCAGAGTTTAATATAAGTGTTCTCATTCTGTTTGAAAAAAAAATGCGTATATGACAGTATAATATACCTTTTTTCCTGAATTAGTTTTCGTTCGTTCTGCTGTAAATTCGTACGAACATGTACATAGCAATCAAGGTTGAGATCAGTTGGATTTCTGCGTTCGCTGACTTCAGTCACCCTAAGGAGGTGACTGATTTTGTGTAGAACAGAAGATTCTCTGAGCTCTGAGCTCTATTCATAGTTTCCATTGTTTACTGGCACATTATGTAGTTGACCGTGAAAGGGGATACAACGTACCGCTGGACTGCCTTCACGCAGGTGGATTACCAACCTGTCTGCCTCTCTGTCAACGGGCAAAAAGAATTTCGTTTGGGGGCATTTGAGGCACTCAGAGAATTTCGGAAGGAACGGGTTAAGATTAAGCTCTCCCTATCAACACATTTTGTCCATGATTAATTTCTAGTTTCAAAGCAGTAGCATTATCCTTTCAAAAAGATGTAGAGGAAGAACACCCTTTTTTTCAGAAAATATGGACAATATTGAACGTTTACTTGGTTTTCCCTTTTCACCTTTTTAAATCCTTACTAGTGCGACGGTGCGACTTTTTTTTTGGCTGGTTTTATGATGCACGGTTATAATACAATGCATGGAGTATGCATTTTTTTTTCTCAGTTTTTGTGATTAATTATTCTGAGGTTGCCTTTCTGTTCACTCAATATTTAAGCCATGCTTATGTGAGAATTGTGTATGTGTGTGCTTGTTCTTCAAGAGATATAGCCATTAGGACAGATTCAGGGATCCACACATTTTAAACGTGGAGACACAAGCAACAACATTAAAATTCACCCATGTTTTGCTTCAAGACATCCTTAAGTAGCCGATCAGCATTTGACAGCAAAGAGTGAAATAATTTTCAATAGCTTGTTTGTGTATGTTCATGTTAAGTAAAGACAAACAGCGCCAACTTGCTGTCTATCTGACGTTACTAGGTAGCGTATAACAACAACAACAACAACATGCCATCAGATAAATAGACCACCAGCACCTTTTTTTTCTTCCTTTCTTCCTTGTATTCATTCATTCTTTTTGTTTTTGCTTTCTATTCGAGATTTTGCGGTTATTTGTTTTTTTTTATTCATCTTTTTAACTATCCTGCGTCAGTAAAGGAAAGACCTCTGCTGAGCCGAGTAAAGTTCAAAGTTCTTCCTTAAAATTAGGGCGTATGACTTTTGTTTTCTGGTCTATAGTGCACGATCGCACATGATCTGCGTGTCCTTTGCATCAATATCACATTAATTTCACGGTAAAATTAAAAACAAAACAAAAACAAACTATTTTTCTTTATCTTTGCCATTATTGTGTGTCGCATGACTGCCAGGAAGGAAGTTAATGTTTGTTTACACGCTGCAGAATCAAATGCATAATAAAACGTTCATGTTTTTTTTTTTTCATTTACCAAATTTAAAGACGCACTCAGCTGAAGGTACTGAGAAGTGTTGTTTTTAGCCAGTTTCGTCTTAATAACATAATATCACAGTTTCATTCGTTATGTATTGTATTCAAACCTTGGTTACGTTATTTTGTGTAATTTACTTTTCATCCACCATGGAATTTTTTTGTACACCTTTGAAATGCATTTTGAAAATCTGATTGAAAAATTCTCGAAATTCATTTAACGTGAAACTGCACTTCGTTTTAAACCAATATACACACACATATATGTGACCCGCTACAACAAAAGGATCCAAAATTTGGGGGGGGGGGGGAGGACATTTTTTTTTTTTTTTGAAAATGGCATGATATTATTCCCGTACTCCTCTACTTTAATTTCATATAGCACAACTCCTGAAAAAAAAAAAAAACTCGGTTGCGGGGATATCGATGATTTTATTGGCGCATGTCAAGTGGTTTAGGAAATCAGAGTTTCGAGAAAAACGCCTTCAAACTTGTCCTTCCGACGCTATAATGGTCATGGGGAGATGCCATCGTGCTTTTTCTAATAGGCTTACCCAATTTCTAGATAGACCGAGGACAAAATTTGTTTGTTTTTTTCCCGCCATTTTCTCTCTCGCTTCAGTAGTTAAGTATTCCTTATTAGATATCCAGTCCTCCTGCTTATACCCGCCTACTTTTAGAGTTTAATTTGTAATTCTTTTCTGTAACTATAATGTATGACATTTCAAAGGATAAAAAACGTTTTCATCGCAGCGATTCACCTCGATTTGTGACTTGTATTTGTAAAGTTATTCTCCTCAAAACGGTACATTTTCGTGAAATAGAATAGCTGCTTTAATGGATGCATCTTCTTCCTAATCCTTCAAGCTACCTTAATAAACCATCATTTCTGTGAATTTGTACTAAATCAGCACCTTTGCAGATGACTATACTCCCCTTCCATACCATATAAAGCAATTGTGCACTGCAACATTCACCATTTTGTGAAATGATGCCATTAGCTGGTCACCCTATACACTTAATTGGTCTATAGGGGGCGCTGTTGTGGGCCTTCTTTGCTTAGTGTCGGTCTCATGAGCTTTGTTTGCCTAGTGTCGTTCTCGTGAGCCTTTCAAGCGTAGTGTCGGTCTCGTGAGCTTTGTTTGCAAGGTGTGGGTCTTGTGAGCCTTTTGTGTGTAGTGTCAAACTCATGGGCTGTATAACTCGTGGGCTTATTTTGCTTGATGTCGAACTCGTGGGATTTATTTACTCAGTGTGGAACAGTTTACTCGTGGGTTGTATATCTAGTGGGCGTTGTTTGTGAACTGTATGACTCGTGGATGTCGGTAAATGTATAAAAGTCGTGGGCTGTTTTTTTCTAGTGTCAATGACGTTGGCATTTGTTTTAACTTTTTTTTTGCATATTGTTGTGTCCAGCTTACTTCATACTTTCTCACACTCCATACTTTCTTACTTACTACTACTTTAGAGTGTGTAGTTTGTTGGCTCTATTTCTCAAGGGTGTTGAGGTCAATGGATGATGGTGTCTATTTTTAGCGTTTAATTTCACTGAAATATTTCACTTGCTGTCGAACTGATGTGCCGTGTTTACCGTGTTTATTTAGTGTCTGTATCTTGGGCTGCTGCATGATTCTACTATGCTATGATATGACTCTTTATGCTCTTTAAGCTCATGTCGTGCACCCAGATGAAACATGCATCATCATAGTGCATGTATAAAGTGCGCTTAATCATAATCACCTGATGATAAGTAAAATGAGACATTCATATCGAATTTGGTCAACTGTGATTATAGATTTTTCAGATTTTAGATTTAAATTTAGATTTTTAGATTTTTTTTGTAAGAAGGTCGATTTTTGTTGTGTCGTCAGAGCAAACAAAACACAAGCGACCAAACGCTACTTTAAATTGAGTATATGAATATAAACACGACCCAAGTCCATGAAAGACCATTTCGCGTAAACTAAAAAAAAAAAAACAAAACAAAACAAAACAAACTTCATATCTTTTTTTATTTGTTCAATAATATTCTATTTAACAGTGACTGGAAGGCAACATTGTATATGCAAATTAGAACATATATTATTATGACAATTAACATTTACATTAATTGTGGGGAGGTCATTTTGTGTGGTGGACTTGGGTCGATCTTTGATTCATATACATGGTATTTTGCTATAGAGATGGGAGAAGGATGAGAGAGGGCGCTATTATATGAATGTAAGAATGACCCAAGTCCTTCATTCTTACATTAATATAAAATTTAACGCATTCATTTCAGGCACTTCCGGGGGTAATTAGGATTTATCATTTATACACAAGATAAGTCCATGCATAAGCTACAATTTCCCATGTCAAACTGAATTTGGCCAAAAATTGGACTTATGTCGTTCTTATATTCAGGTCTTATATGATTCATGATTAAGCTTGAGGTATCTGCTTTCTTTCATGCAATCCATTCTCCTCCAGGAGAATTCCCGTTTGCCTTTGACATAACAACTCCACCACATACAAAACAGGCTACTGTGTTTGGGTTTTTAGTGTATCTCCTATAGACTTTAATGATGGCCACCTTGGTACCGATTGGTTAGGTTTCTCCATTGAACTCGTAAATCATGAATGTATTAATTGCTTCCATAATGGCTTTTATTCCAATTTTAAAACATGAATGGAATTAATGTCTCCATTGGATATGCTGGCGGGTAGGCCTATGTATGGTGCTAGATACAAAGGAAACATCTACCTCATCTCATTTATTACCGGTGGTTCAAAAAACATCTTTGTGTCAATAAATTTCTGCACGACTGACGGTGGTTTGCTGAAGGCCTTCGTAGCCACGAATGTTATGATGAGTCTTTGTCTGTATGCAACAAAAGGCTGACGTTCGTCCCACTGCTGTGTGGGAATCTTTCGATATGTGAACGTGAAATACTGTCATGTCCCATTTATTGACTACAATATACCCCTCAATAGGCATGCTGGGTAAATTCATTCCCCACGGACATTTGTTGACAATATGCTGCACCCGTCGACGGAGTTTCCCTTTTTGGTGTGTTGTTATTTATTTTCACATAACTCAATGTCTGCTAATCGAAAGTTCCATTGAATTATATAGTGATAGTCAAGCTGGAACGACAATAACGATGAGATTAGAGATTAACTAGTAAATTTCTACAGAGAGTATTGCATGTGATGTGTCACAAAGCTATGGTTCATCATGATATGTAACAATAGGATCGATGTTGAGTAGAAATAAAAAGAAAGACCAGTAATATTTCTAACTCACACATGCTTTTGCTCCTTTAAGCAATTTCAACATAACGTTTGAAGCTCTGTCAGACATGGCTTTAGTTCATGCTCAACCAAGCACGACAATGCAGATTCAAAAGCACAGGCCGTTCCCAGTAATTATGTGGCATAATGACTGAAATGGTAAATACATCATTCTCGCCCTTTTCAATTCTGAGTGCCCGTGATTTTTGGCATGTTGCCAGTGCGAAAACTTGTCATGATTGTTATCACGTTCATTTGTTTGTATTAAAATGAAACATGTGTTAACAATGATATAATGCTGGTACATGAGATAATTTTGTTCAATTCACACAAAGTAGTGTGGCTCAGAATAAATATAGGATTCTTTAATTTCATATCCAAATAGTAGGTGAATATACCTATTTGTTGCTTTTCTAAATATGTATCATCAAATATATGCATCTACGCTTCTGCCATCCAAAATTTATAACTGCTGTCATTTGTCGAATAATTGCATCTAGGCTGCTTTGGAAAGAATGTATTGCCAGAAAATAACTTTATTAAAAATAAATTGTAGGGAGAAAAAAAAAATAGTGTATATAATATAATTATGATTCCTTCTTTCTTTCAAAAGGGAATGCATCACTTTTTGTCAGAGACGACTTTATCAACAAATTGTATGTTTTTCTATCATATTTGCCCGAATGAGCGCCTCTATTGGCTTCTCTGTCCATTAACCCTAATCCCACGGGGGGGGGGGGGGGGGGGCATTTTGCCCCCCTCCCCCCACACACACCCTCGACGTTTCGCGTGATTATTCCGCAACGCAAGATGCTCTCGCTGCGACATTTTATGACTTTTTTTTTTTCAAATATCGCGCAACTTTTGAGACCAACTTCGTTGTTCCCGGGCATACCGTTTTGAAACCACGTCCCTTTGAAAAAAAAAATGTCGACCCAAAAAATTGCTCAAAAACGTGATTTTGTGTACAAACCCAATGTAAATTGTGTTTTTGCAATCACTTCGTATAAAAACAAATATTTCAACTTCCAATGGCTGAAAATGATTTATTTTAGCCTGATTATGCTTTAAAAAAGTTCTGCAACAAATATTGACGAAAAAACCAACAAGGACAAAAAGTAAAAGAACAAAGAAAAACATGAGAAATTCAATAAACAATGAAATACATAAGAAATAATTATGAAGCCGATTTTTTGCTTCAATATTATTGTTGAGGATATTGAAATGAATATGTTCACCAAAAATTAAAAGTTTTGTCGCTTTATTTTTTAATTTATAGGCAAAGAAAAATATTTTGCATAAATTAGCATAAATTAAAATGTGAAAAAATCAAATTACATAGTCTTGTAAATTACATTGGCCTCCACCTCAGTGCAAATTTTCGCGAAGATCGCGCAATCCACGACCGAGATCTGAATGGGGGGGGGGGGGGGGGGCAAAAAGCCCCCCCCCCCCCCCCCCCGCGTGGTTTCAAGTCCCTCAAAAAAACCCGGTGGGATTAGGGTTAAGAAATCAAAGCATAACCACCCGATTTATGATATGACAAAATTACTAAATCAATAATGTCACAGATAAAATTGATACTAAAATGATGATGATGATGATGAAAATGATAATGATAATAACAATGATAATGATAATGTAGACGTAGAGTACATTGTTTCTACAGCAAATACTTAAATGAGTATGACAATAAAACAAACATCAATAATAGAATATAAATTGATTGTTATGAAAACAACAAAATCATATAATATAAATTATAATGATAGAGAATAAAACTGGAGACAAGGCAACGTAAATCGACTCAAACATTTGTGATTTCGATGATGGTGGTGATCATGATGGTGGTGGTGGTGGTGATGATGTTGGTGGTGATGATAGTGATAACAATTGTTATGGTGATGATGATGGTGTTGATGAATTAAAGAATACAAATATCGATGCTGAAAAAAAAACATAAAAAACAACAGGGCAGCATGCTATGCAGCATGCAGAGACCACTGCTATGTTTTGCAAGCCTGCTTTCTGAAGTTCGGACATAAGGATAAATGTTGTTTAGGTACTGGCAGCAAACGACTACAACATTAGGCTGGGGTGGCTACAGAAGTTCAAATCCTAAAAGAATTTAAGCTGTTGATATATCGGGCAAGCCAAGTAAACACCTTAGTAACAATGACAGACGAAAGAGGGAAAGGGTTGAGAGAGGTTCCTTACGTGTCCATGATAAACTTTCTTTTAAGTGTGTGCAGCTATAACCTTTCAAATCTGTTCATGCAAAAGGGCTCAAAAAAGAAACAAAGGAATGATGGCTAATATAAGTAATTATGTGAAATTCATAGCGGGCTTGAATACTTTCATTTTCTTTCTCAATTGTCATGTGTTACTCTTGATTATTATTATTGTATTATATTTGTATTGATATACTGCATTATTTCTTTGATAGCGATGATAGGTATTTATGAAAATGATACTACAACCACCACCTCTACTACTACTACAACTACTAACACTAACAATAATGATAATGAATTTTGAAAAATACAGTTTTTTTTTTAATATCTTCTTCTTTTCAGTCCTGTGTGTGATATGTCTTGGATATGATGGGCGATCTTTTGGGAAAACATATAATTGTGTGAAATTGAATAACTCGTTTTGTCAGGAATAAGCATTGCTAATCTGAACATTAAACTTTGTCTTATGCTTAATTCAAGTTATTTTAATAGCAATTTTTTGTCATTCTTTTTCTTTGTAATTGAGAGGCAATGAGGAAAAATTGAATCAAACTTTAAGATGATGTTACACATTTCTAAAGAGATATTGGTCAAAACATGTCTAAGTCGCCAATATAGCAGTATTCATGTGATTAGATGCTTGTGTAAGCCCTTTGTATGCGTGAGAGCGAAAGAAATAATCCTTGATTTGTCATGTTTAAGGATGAGCATATGCATCTGCATTGTTATCTCGCTGTATTGTTCGCGTTGTTAGGTAAGCACCATTATTCGATTGCGAAATACGGGAAATCCCCTGAATCTGTTTGTGTTCTGTATTTTTTTTTCAGTAAAAAAATGAGAGAGCACATTACAAGGTACATCAGTGACACACAACGCTTTTTGGACTGATATCGTCCTGTAATTTGTCATTGTGTGTTTCCTAGTCTATGTGGAGGTACATCCACTTTGTTTGCCATGATAGGTGTATCAGTATTTTGTTGTTGTTGTTGTTGTTGTTGCTTTTATATTTGAAATAAATGATAGGCTACTATAATCATCCCTCGGCAGCGGGCTTAATACAAATGTGTATATATAGTAATGAAGAATTTGAAAAGTCCCTTTATAATTCGCGAAATAAAAAATTTAATAATTTCAATCAAATATGACTAGAATTATACCCCTAAGATGTATATTGTTACGGGTGAAGAAGAAAACGTGACACTGCATCACAAAACCAACAAAAGTTGGTTTTGTGGTTGCTGCGGTGATTGGAGGAGAGAGGCCAGAAGACTCGTGGCTCTTTTGGCCTCTCTGCATGCGCATGCGCACTGAGAGTGTGCGTCCACTCGGAAGCTCTCGTGGCTCGCTCGGACAGCCATTTTGGGTTAGGAATTTTGTAGCACAGAGCTCTTGTAGTCTAGCGTGTTGTTCGCTGACCCATTGAGCCAGCGTTATTCTCATTCGGGGTCACTACATTTGATACAGAATGGGGGAGGCAGCGTGTTGCGTTCGTCTTCGTGCCGTGCAAACCACTCGCTACGACTGAGTGCCTTTAAAACAGGAAGTTTATTTTGATGATACTATTTTATAGGCAGATTGTTCAATAATAGTCTACATCAAAATATACTGCTACCTTAAACAAGTGGGACTGTCTCAAGTCGATGAAGCAAGCAAAAATCAGTGCATCAAATCGCACCAATTACAACATCAATATGCAAAAACTTCTCACCGTGGGAGGGGGACACCCCTCCCACACCCTCCCCCTTGCTCGCTCCACTCGCTCTTGCTTGGTCGCGTTCATGGTATTCAGTGTAAATATTAAAACAGGAAGTTTATTTTGATGATACTATTTTACAGGCAAATTGTTCAACAATAATCTACATAAAAGAATACTGCTACTTTAAACAAGTTGGACTGTTTCAAGTCGATGAAACAAGCAAAAACATGCATCAAATCGCACCATTTACAACATCAATATGCAAAAACTTCTCACCGTGGGAGGGGACACCCCCTTCCACACCCTCTCCCTTGCTCACTCCGCTCGCTCTTGCTAGGTCACGTCCATGACATTCAGTGTAAATATTAAAACAGGAAGTTTATTTTGATGAAACCATCTTATAGGCAAATTGTTCAATAATAATCGACATCAAAATATACTGCTACCTTAAACAAGAGGGACTGTTTCAAGTCGATAAAACAAGCAAAAACATGTACCAAATTGCACCATTTACAACAACAAAATGCAAAAAAGTTCTCACCGTGGGAAGGGAGAACATCCCCCTCTCATACCCCCCCCCCCCCCTCTATTTGCTTGCTCCGTTGTCTCGGGCTCAGTCGCTTCGCTCCCTCGCATACTAATAGCCCCCCCCCCCCAAAAAAAAAAAAAAAATGATAATAATGATAAATGATAAATACATAGATAAATAAAAAAAAATGAAATCCTAGCTACGCCGGTGTCCTTTACCCACATAGTTTCCGTTAAAAAACCCTAAAAGTCTGGGGATTGAGAGCTTCCTGAATTCCAACTGTCGTCCAAAAACTCTCGTTGCATTTAGTGTCAAAACGCAACCCCTTGGAAAAACGCTGGTGACGCTCCTGGATCCCAAACTTTTACATAAGGTAGAAGAAGACTTGCTCTTTTAGAAAATATGAAAAACTTGAGCTTGGTTAGGTTGACCAATTTCAACTATTTTAAGTCTTCAAACAAAATCACTGCATGCGACTTTTTGTTCGTATTGTGTAGGTCAGAATAAATATAGGTTCTTTAATTTAATATACAAATAGTAGGCGAATAAACCTATTTGTTGCTTTTCTAAATATGTATCATCAAATATATGCATCTACGCTTCTGCCATCGAAAATTTATACCTGCTGTCATCTGTCGAATAATTGCATTTAGGCTGCTTTGGAAAGAATGTATTGCCAGAAAATAACTTTATTAAAAATAAATTGTAGGGAGAAAAAAATACAGTATATAATATATGATTCCTTCTTTCTTTCAAAAGGGAATGTATCACTTTTTGTCAGAGACGACTTTATCAACAAATTATATGTTTTTCTATCGTGATTGCCCGAATGAGCGCCTCTATGGGCTTCTCTGTCCATTACCCCTATTCCCGCGGGGGGGGGGGGGGGGGGGGGGGGGGGGGTGGGGGCATTTTGCCTTCTGGCTTCATTGGCTTCTACCTCAGTGCAAATTTTCGCGAAGATCGCGCAATCCACGACCCCCCCCCCCCCCCCGTGGTTTCAAGTCCCTCAAAAACCCGGTGGGATTAGGGTTAAGAAATCAAAGCATAACCACCCGATTTATGATATATGTGAAGATGTGTTTCAAAATTACTAAATCAATGATGTCACAGATAAAATTGATACTGAAATGATGATGATGAAAATTATAATAATAATAACAATGATAATGATAATGTAGACGTAGAGTACATTGTTTCTACAGGAAATACTTAAATGATTATGACAATAAAACAAACATCAATAATAGAATATAAATTGATTGTTATGAAAACAACAAAATCATATAATAGAAATTGTAATGATAGAGAATAAAACTGGAGACAAGGCAACGTAAATCGACTCAAAGACATTTGTGATTTCGATGATGGTGGTGATCATGATGGTGGTGGTGGTGGTGATGATGTTGATGGTGATGATAGTGATAACAATTGTTATGGTGATGATGATGGTGTTGATGAATTAAAGAATACAAATATCGATGCTGAAAAAAAAAACATAAAAAAACAACAGGGCAGCATGCTATACAGCATGCAGAGACCACTGCTATGTTTTGCAAGCCTGCTTTCTGAAGTTCGGACATAAGGATAAATGTTGTTTAGGTACTGGCAGCAAACGACTACAACATTAGGCTGGGGTGGCTACAGAAGTTCAAATCCTAAAAGAATTTAAGCTGTTGATATATCGGGCAAGCCAAGTAAACACCTTAGTAACAATGACAGACGAAAGAGGGAAAGGGTTGAGAGAGGTTCCTTACGTGTCCATGATAAACTTTCGTTTAAGTGTGTGCAGCTATAACCTTTCAAATCTGTTCATGCAAAAGGGCTCAAAAAAGAAACAAAGGAATGATGGCTAATATAAGTAATAATGTGAAATTCATAGCGGGCTTGAATACTTTCATTTTCTTTCTCAATTGTCATGTGTTACTCTTGATTATTATTATTGTATTATATTTGTATTGATATTGTTTCTTTAATAGCCATGATAGATATTTATGAAAATGACACTACAACCACCACCTCTACTACTACTACAACTACTAACACTAACAATAATGATAATGAATTTTGAATAATGCATTTTTTTAAATATCTTCTTCTTTTCAGTCCTGTGTGTGATATATCTTGGATATGGTGGGCGATCTTTTGGGAAAACATATAATTGTGTGAAATTGAATAACTCGTTTTGCCAGGAATAAGCATTGCTAATCTGAACATTAAACTTTTTCTTATGCTTAATTCAAGTTATTTTAATTGCAATTTTTTGTCATTGTTTTTCTTTGTAATTGAGAGGCAATGGGGAAAAATTGAATCAAACTTTAAGATGATGTTACACATTTCTAAAGAGATATTGGTCAAGACATGTCTAAGTCGCCAATATAGCAGTATTCATGTGATTAGATGCTTGTGTAAGCCCTTTGTATGCGTGAGAGCGAAAGAAATAATCCTTGATTTGTCATGTTTAAGGATGAGCATATGCATCTGCATTGTTATCTCGCTGTATTGTTCGCGTTGTTAGGTAAGCACCATTATTCGATTGCGAAATACGGGAAATTCCCTGAATCTGTTTGTGTTCTGTATTTTTTTTTTCAGTAAAAAAAATGAGAGAGTACAATACAAGGTACAGCAGTGACACACAACGCTTTTGGGACTGATATCGTCCTGTAATTTGTCATTGTGTGTTTCCTAGTCTATGTGGAGGTACATCCACTTTGTTTGCCATGATAAGTGTATCAGTATTTTGTTGTTGTTGTTGTTGTTGTTGTTGTTTTTATATTTGAAATAATGATAGGCTACTATAATCATCCCTCGGCAGCGGGCTTAATACACATGTGCATATATTCAGTTCAGTTCAGTTCAGTTCAGTTCAGCTTTTATTTCTGCATTTCAAAATCAATACAAATCAACAAATCAACAGAATACTTACATAGTCATTTACAGAGCTAATATTCGTAACGTTTGGATCATACATACATTTTCTTTTTTTTTTCAAGAACGAATATCATATATGAAAGGAAGCAATAGGAAGTGATAAAAATGAAATGCAGGGGACCATCATCATAAGCTAAGCTTGACGAGGAAGATGGCCCAAGGTAAAGAGATACATAAAGAAAATCTTGCCACTCACTGAGTGGGAGGTAATTGTGCGAAGGACGTGCGGTGCAGTGCGGTGTGCATTGTATTGGGATGAATCTTGGTTTGTACGTTGAGTGTTATTTTGTGTATCAGTGTGATGAGGTGAATATTACTTCAGTTATGGCCGTTTGTTGACCAGGTGGTATGAATATTTATTTGTCAGAAGTATACTGGATTATGAGGGCGTTTTTTAGTTTTCCTTTGAAAATGTTCAACGACGTACATTGTTTTAAATTAGAGGATAAAGAATTCCAAATATTTGGTCCATTATGTTTTAATGATTTTTGAGCTAAAATGATTCTTGGGTTTTCGAGATGGTAATCGGACGACTGACGTGTTGGATATGAATGAACGGTGGAATTTGGAATGAAGAAGCCATCAAAAATTTTTGGAAGACAATTAGATGTATATTCATACATAAAAACAGCATATAGTAATGAAGAATTTGAAAAGTCCCTTTATCATTCGCGAAATAAAAAAAGTAAATAACTTCAATCAAATATGACTAGAATTATACCCCTAAGATGTACATTGTTACGGGTGAAGAAGAAAACGTTACATTGCATCACAAAACCAACAAAAAGTCGCCAGGCATGGATTTTTAGTTAAGAGCAGTGTCTGAAAGAGAAGACTTTAAGATTTAAAATGACGTATGACTCAATTTGAATGGACTCTCCTAACCTATATAAATATTGGAAAGGAAGGGCACACTTTGGAAAGTGTGAACTGAGAAAACAGGCTCTGAAGTACAGGACCTACTCAAGCGCTTCACCTTTTACCAAGCTATGCTAGCTGTGGGATGAATGGAACACAAAAACAGAATGTTGACTACCGAGCAGCAATAATGAAAGTATTTTCAGATTTATCCGAAATTAAGCATGCTTCATTAACACATTTTGTAGATGAATAGTGCCAACTTTCAATGAAGAAGTATCATTCTTTCAAAAGTTATTGGAGTTGAAAGTGAAGAGTATGGACATGTTAAAAGAGGGCTCTATGAGAAACACCTAATATCACTATTCCATCCAAAAGTGTTCGAGAGAAATTGCAGAAAACACAAGTTATTGTTTGTTTTATGATTCCATGGGCGTCACGGGGGGGGGGGGGGGGGGGGTGCGTTGGGTGCGGACGCACCCTCCTTCATACCAAAAAAGAAAAATAAAAACTTCAGTCTGCGAGCGACCTCAACGCCGGACGCTAAATATATATTTTTTTTAATTTTCTTTTTTTTTAACTTTTTTTTTGTACCACGGACAACAAAATCGTGGGCAAAAAAAAGATTCTCATCCTGGGCTCTGTCAGCACTGATATAAAAAACATTGGAAGGGCAAGTATATTATAATTTTGCCCCCCTAGAATTAATAATTAGTGTGGTTAGAATATTGTCATGCTTTCTGACGAAAAAAAAAAAGAAGTTGTACAGAGTTGTCTCCATAAGATGTTCGAGGGGCAAGCGCACCACGTCTGCCCCACCCCACATGATTATAATTGCCGAGATGAAAATATTTTCTTGTTTGTTTGTTAGAAATTTGTCCAATTATTTTACCCAAAGTGTGCACCAGATGGCAGGTTGCCGAATTTCAATTTTAATAAAGCAAAGTCTCTCTCGTGTGGGAGAGGAATATACCTTCCCCCGTTCGGTCTATTTTCCATTGACTTAATACAACTATTGACAGGTAAATGTTTCATCGAAAGTGTGCGCCAAATCTGTCACTTAACTTAATAAAAGAAATGCAAAAGTTCCCTCGTGGGGGAGGGGATATTATCTCCTTTCAATTAACAATCAACCCTTTCCCAATGGCGTAGCCAAGGGGGGGGGGGGGGGGGGCGATAAGGCAGTCGGCCCCCCAAGATTTTGACCGGGGATTTGAAAGGCGGAAAGAAAATATAATTGAATATGGGATAGGTATCTTACCACCCTCCCATTGCCTTGTCCCTTCTATAGACTTAGTACACTATGGGGAATGACAATTTCCGGATTTTCCACAAAAAGTGTCCTTCAGATCGCTTTATTTCAATTCTAAAAACTCAAAAGCTCCGTCGAGAGGGATGGGGTAGCCCCCTCCCACATCTTCCCCATAAGCTCTACCTCACTATACTTTGTACATACACAAAGAGGATGCACACTCGGAATAAGAGCTATTAACACCTCAATGAAAAAAAAAACTATTTGTTTAAATCATTATTTTTGGGAGGAGGCTGCAAAAATTCAGGTACAGTTGTATTCATTGCAACAAAAGTTTGCACCAGATCGCTGAAAATCAGGTTCTGAAAATACAAATTCATCTTCGTTTGGGAGGAGAAATGCCCCTTAGTACACCCTCGTGTGCATACTTTTTTTCTTTTTAATAGCTTAACAGACAGCGTTCAATTCAGTGTAAGAATTAACACAAGACGTTGATTTAAATTACATAATTTTATAGGCAAATTGTTTAATAATGATTTACATCAAAATGTACTGCTACCTTAGGCTACGGTCAGAACCCCCAAAATCAGCCTGCTCGGCGACCGGTCGACGAGTTTTTTAGCCAATTTCGATCGGAGAACGACTGGTGATCAACCAGTGACCGACCAGGCACCACTGATTTTTAGGGCATCGGTCCGAGTTAAAATATCAGCGGCGACCGACCAGTTTTCACTCGTTGCCCAAAATACGCTCGGTGTCAGAGCGGCAACCGCCCAGGCACTAACCTAATCGAGCTGTCGCTTAGGGAACAAAAATAATAGAGACAAAAATGACAAACGCACAGAAGAAAACCAAAGGATAGATCGAGCGGTCGCCGTCAAGCGATTTAGGGACTAAAATGATAAAGATAAAAATGACAGAAGCACTGAAGAAAACCAGGTGCTAGATGGGAAAGAGAATCCAGGGCAATGTGGAAGAAGCAGAGGGAGGGAAATATGTAAAGAAACCCCGCCGACATCTCAGCATCTCAACATCTCTGCAACCAACATGAGGGACGTGGAAGATAGGGACAACCGCTTGGGGGCAAAAGAGATGAAAGTTAAAAGCAAGTGTAATACAGGTAGTAATGTATGGTTTGGTTATCGTATTCAAAAACCATATTGAATGAAGAAGTCATGAATGACAAGAGATGTGGAAATGAAAACATGACATTAAATAAGAATGAAAAAAATACTGTTAAGTATAGAAGCAATCAGAAATATTTTGGGCAATTCTAATCCATTCTAATCTTTGTTCCATCTGTGGTTTTCCTCCCTTTTGTAATTTGTTTGATTTCCTAATTTTTCTACTTATCTGTGGCTTCACATAACCGAGGATTGGTAGTTGATAATTTATCTCTTAAATCTTTAGCCTGGAATTTTATTTTCATTTATCAATTAATGGATTTTCTCTTCACAAATCACATATTATATGGCTGCATGAATAAAACCAGGTAGCTCGTGAGAAATTTCCGGCAGAGACCGGCGGGCGGCTGCCGGTACGCCTACGGGACACCGGTAGATGACCTATCCATCACCCGTTGGTCGCGATTTCGTAAGAATCGGCCGGGGGATGGTGGGAGATCGTCCAGTTGCCAATTGGGCATCGCTCGGTGACTGCTCAGTCTCTGTGCGGAGAAGATTCCCATATTTCGCAATTTTTTAATCTGAAATCGACCGGTGATCGATGGGAAATCGACAGGGCATCGCTCGGACACCGCTAAGGTTGAACCTGCTCGACATCTCCAAAAACTGCGGGGCGGTACCAAGATTTCAGCGGAGATCAAGCAGGCTACAAATCGGTCGGTCGCCGCTCTGAGTTGTGACCGTAGCCTTAGTGGGACTGTTTCAAGTGGATAAAAGCACGCAAAAACTTGCATCAAATTGCACCATTTACAACATCATAATGCAAAAAGTTCTCACCGTGGGAGGAGGACAACCATTCTCCCACACCCTAAACCCTCGCTCACTGCGCTTGTTCGGGCTCGGTCGCGTTCATGACATCAGTGTAAGAATTAATACAAGAAATGTATCTTAATGATACAATTCTATAGGCAAGTTGTGTTCATTAATAATTTGCATCAAAATGTACTGCTACCTTAAACAAGTGGGACTGTTTCATAAAACACGCAAAAACCTGCATCAAATTGCATCAGATTGCACCATCTACAACACCGAAATGCAAAAAGTTCTCACTGTGGGAGGGGGACACCTCCCCAATCCTCCCCCTCGCTCAATCCAATGGGAGGGGGTGTGGGAGGGGGACACCCCTCCCACACTCTCCCAATCGCTCACTCCGCTCGCTCTTGCTTGGTCGCGTTCATGATATTCAGTGCAAATATTAAAGACATACGATCGTCATCCCTAATAGTACGTAAACTCCGAACGACCGAAGTTTGTGCATGCTTGCGCAATGCCAGACTCGGTGCTATATCCATAAACGTGTGGGACAATGCTGCCACTGAGACACGTGTGTGTGTGTGGGTGTGTGTGCACGCATCATACACAAACATCGTCACCGCGAGCTGCGGTGATTGGAGGAGAGAAGCCAGAAGACTCGTGGCTCTTTTGGCCTCTCTTCATGCGCATGTGCACTGAGAGTGTGCGTCCATTCGGAAGCTCTCGTGGCTCGCTCGGACAGCCATTTTGGGTTAGGAATTTTGTAGCACAGAGCTCTTGTAGTCTAGCGTGTTGTTCGCTGACCCATTGAGCCAGCGCTATTTTCATTCGGGGTCACTACAATTGATACAGAATGGGGGAGGCAGCGTGTTGCGTTCGTCTCCGTGCCGTGCGAACCACTCGCTACGATTGAGTGCCTTTAAAACAGGAAGTTTATTTTGATGATACTATTTTATAGGCAGATTGTTCAATAATAGTCTACATCAAAATATACTGCTACCTTAAACAAGTGGGACTGTCTCAAGTCGATGAAACAAGCAAAAATTAGTGCATTAAATCGCACCAATTACAACATCAATATGCAAAAACTTCTCACCATAAGGGGACACCCCCTCCAACACCCTCCTCCTTGCTCACTCCGCTCGGTCTTGCTTGGTCGCGTTCATGGTATTCAGTGTAAATATTAAAACAGGAAGTTTATTTTGATGATAGGGCCTACTATTTTACAGGCAAATTGTTCAACAGTAATCTACATAAAAGAATACTGCTACTTTAAACAAGTTGGACTGTTTCAAGTCGATGAAACAAGCAAAAACATGCATCAAATCGCACCATTTACAACATCAATATGCAAAAACTTCTCACCGTGGGAGGGGACAGCCCCTCCCACACCCTCTCCCTTGCTCACTCCGCTCGCTCTTGCTTGGTCACGTCCATGACATTCAGTGTAAATATTAAAACAGGAAGTTTATTTTGATGAAACCATCTTATAGGAAAATTGTTCAATAATAATCGACATCAAAATATACTGCTACCTTAAACAAGAGGGACTGTTTCAAGTCGATAAAACAAGCAAAAACATGTATCAAATTGCACCATTTACAACAACAAAATGCAAAAAGTTCTCACGTGGGAAGGGAGAACATCCCCTATCATACCCTCCCCCCCCCCCATTTGCTTGCTCAGTTGTCTCGGGCTCGGTCGCTTCGCATACTAGTAGCCCCCCCCCCCCCCCCCCCCCAAAAAAAAAATAAATAAATAAATAAAATAAAATAAAATAAATAAATAAATAAATAAATAAATAAATAAATAAAAAATAAATAATAATAATAATAATAATAATAATACTGATAATAATGATAGATAATAAATGAATAAATAAATGAAATCCTAGCTACGCCGGTGTCCTTTCCCCACTTGGTTTCCGTTAAAAAAAAACCCTAAAAGTCTGGGGATTGAGAGCTTCCTAAATTCCAAATGTCTGTCCAAAAACTCTCGTTACATTTAGTGTCAAAACGCAACCCCTTGGAAACAAGCTGATGACGCCCCTGGATCCCAAACTTTTACATAAGGTAGAAGAAGACTTGCTCTTTTAGAAAATATGAAAAACTTGAGCTTGGTCCGGTTGACCAATTTCAACTATTTTAAGTCTTCAAACAAAATCACTGCATGCGACTTTTTATTCGTATTGTAATGAACGGTCATTATCATTACACAAATTTCTCTGTTTATATGTGCCCCTCCCCCGAAAAAAAAAGCGATAAGTCGCTGGATATACAATTTCTATTTAGAGGCAGATTCTGAACAAGCATACTCTGATTGTGATTTATGACTCAATATGAATGAACGTTCCTAACCTGTATAAAGTTTGAAAGCAATGTAGAAACACTGGAAATCAATACTGACAGAAGAAGCTATCAATTTAATTGTCATTTCAAGTCAATGATCGCTTTCAGCTATGACCTGTGCAGAGAACGGGACAAGAACAACAGCAAACAAATCAAAAACAGCATATTCGAAATGAAGAAACTACAAATTCAGCGAAATTTGTTCTATCAACACATTCTATTCATGCTAAAAAAAAGAGAGAGAAATGTGGGTCTCTTTAAAGTTTGGCCTGCAAGAAAGCTATCAAATCTCCGGAGAAGTAATTTTTTAGTGTTTTAATATTCTGTCATAAATTCAATCGAAAAAAAAAACACCTCAAAACAACAACATCAATAAACGAACAAAACAAAAAAAAGCAAAAAGAAAATCCAACCAACAAACAAAGATTAAAAAGTGCTGTCTTTTCTTGGCTTTATGGTTTAGTGTGACTTATTTTGTTTATTTAACTTGTTTCATTCGAGTTATCAGGTAACCAATGTCCCAGATGTATCCTATTCGTTCTTTTTCACTTTCTGCATTCCGGATCTTTGTTGATGTTTTTTCTTTCTCTCTGTTTTACCCCTCGTAACTTCATGGTATTTTCATAATGCGAAGTGATGGATCATAAAACCCTTAAAAGTCACCAGGTATGGATTTTTAATTATAATCACAACTTGAAATCGGTGTAATATAGCTGTTTTCATGCACTCAAACCAAGCCCATGTCATTTATACCGCATCATTTGTGTGCCTATTTTAGAGACAAAGCACTCTATTCCCTGATAATGCCAGGTATTAAACGCAGATCCGCGTATTTGCGAGTTTGATGAAATTGTGCCAAAATGTGTTTGCGTTTGTTTGTATATATGTTGGGGGTATTTTTTTATTTTATATCTTTTTTCTCTCTTTTTTTGCACATGTATTTATTTATTTATTTATTTATTCAAGATTTCATGCGTGTTCACAAAACAGGAATGCATACAAATGTATGCAAGTACATCTCATATAGCCACGACAGAATATATACAATAAGTATACATTGATAAGAAGCAGTATACAGGATAGTATACAACTCCACTAAGAGAGCTACATTATTCAAGGTAATAAAGACGCAAAGGAATCGCAACATAAGCTTAAAGCTTGAGAATCGTTGCAACCCCCGTGCACACAATCTGCTTGGCATAAATGTACACACTGAAGAATCACGATTATACAGCTGCACACCATATTCAATGATACTCGGTATTATGATGATATTTTTTTTTTTTTTGTCTTTGTCGATTCTTATAGAATATTATATGCTCAAACCATATATATATTTCTTAAATTGCATTCAATGATAATTCTTGCCCATTTTTGTCCCACCCTTTTTATGGTTGTTTTTGGTATGTCGTGGTTCCTTCCTTTTGGATGTGCTTTTTTTTTCTTCTTCTTCTTCTTCTTCTTGCCCCTATTTATTGCAAATCCAGTTCTTCTTTATGCGACTCATGATTTATGTAACAGTGTATAACGACATACAGTTTTAATATTGTATATTTGCTCAGGGGATCAGCCTCGAAAGGCAAATGGCCTACTGCTGATCTCCTCCACCATTTATTTTAATTGTTATGTCAATCTGGAACACACACTTTTTAACTTTTAACTGTGATTATGTATTTATCCAAAATAATTTTTGGTTTGTATGTATGTGTTAGAACTGATTGATTGTGTATTTATATGTTTTTACCTGAACTGTGGAAATAAACTGAATTGAATTGAATTGAATTGAATCTATATATGCTTGCAAATAGATTAAACGATACTTGATAGGAGTTGGGGGGGGGGTATTTACAAAGAGAGCATGGGAACATGAGGGGGAAAGAAGAAATGCATGTGTGGTGCCTATTTGTCCTGTCGGACATTGACAAGAGAGAGCAAGAAAAAGTTTAAAGTGTCAAATCATTATAAGCAAATTATACTGATTGAATTGATTAAATTTCTCATAAATCCCATTCAAATGTTGATTTCAGGGGAAATATATGATCACAGCAAGTTTAATAGTTAATAGTATCCAGGAGTTCAGCGTGAAGCTGATAATAGAATATGTTTGATCGACCTTTTGAAAGTAACTATTTGTAGTAAATTACGAACATGCTGAGGTAGCGCATTCCAGACATCAGGACCGCTATGTCTGACTGATTTATAGGCTAGTGCAGTACCGGGGTTCACTAAATGTATATCTGATGCTTGTCTCGTGGGATACGAGTGAACTGCACTGTTAAGTTGAAACATTGTCGAAAAAGAACCTTACTTTTGAACCATATGTGACCCTGCACCTCAAAACAAACAAAAAGTCGCCTGACATGAATTTTAGCTAAGACCATATCCTGAAAGAGCAGACTTTAAGCTTTAAAATGATGTATAACTCAAATCAAATGGACTCTCCTAACCTATCTAAATAATGGAAAGAAAGCACAAACTCAGGAAAAGTGTGAACTGAGAAAAGAGACTCTGAAGTACAGTGTCTATTCAAGCGCTTAATCTTTACCAAACCGTGCTTGCTGTGCGATGAATGGGACGAAAACAGGAAGTAAACCACCAGAGTAACAACAATGTAGCGATTATTAGATTAAACTGAAACTAAGCATGCCTCATTAACATATTCTGTCCATAATTAATGGCAACTTTCAAAGCAGTAGCATTATCCTTTCAAATGTTATTAGAGTTGAAAATGAAGAGTGTGGACAAGGTTTTTCGGAAATGAAAAAGGGATTCGTATAAAGACACACCTAATCACACTATTCCACCAAAAATGTTCAAGATAAAGTGCTAAAAACACACACTTTCCTGCCCGTTTTATGATACGAAATTTTAGCATAATGTAATAGAAGACCCGCTCTTTCAGAAAATATGAAAAAGTCAAGTTCGGCTAGGTTGACACATTTCACTTACTTTCAGTCCTCACACAAAATCAATGTGTGCGACTTTATGTTCATTTTGAGGTGCACGGTCACATAAATATGTGACCCTGCACCTCAAAACAAACAAAAAGCCGCCACACAGGAATTTTTAGTTAAGACCATATTCTGAAAGAGCAGACTTTAAGCTTTAAAATGATGTATAACTCAAATCAAATGGACTCTCCTAACCTATCTAAATATTGGAAAGAAAGCACAAACTCAGGAAAAGTGTGAACTGAGAAAAGAGGCTCTGAAGTACAGTGTCTATTCAAGCGCTTAATCTTTACCAAACCGTGCTGGCTGTGCGATGAATGGGACAAAAAACAGGAAGTAAACCACCAGAGTAACAACAATGAAGGGATTATCAGATTAAAATGAAATTAAGCATACCCCATTAAAACATTCTGTCCATAATAAATGCCAACTTTCAAGGCAGTAGCACTATCCTTTCAAAAGTTATTAGAGTTGAAAGTGAAGAGTATGGACAAGGTTTTTCAGAAATGAAAAAGGGATTCTAAAGACACACCTAATCACACTATTCTACAAAAAGTGTTCGAGATAAACTGCTAAAAAAACACTTTCCTGCCCGTTTTATAATACCAAATTTTAGCATAATGTAAAAGAAGACCCGCTCTTTCAGAAAATATGAAAAAGTCAAGTTCAGCTAGGTTGACCCATTTCACTTATTTTCAGTCCTCAAGCAAAATCAGTGTGTGCGACTTTATGTTCGTTTTGAGGTGCACGGTCACATATTCTGAAATAGCAGACTTTAGCTTTAAAATGATGTATAACTCAAATCAAATGGATTCTCATAACCTATCTAAATATCGGAAAGAAAGCACAAACCCAGGAAAAGTTTGAACTGAGAAAAGAGGCTCTGAAGTACAGTGTCTATTCAAGCGCTTAATCTTTACCAAACCGTGCTGGCTGTGCGATGAATGGGACAAAAAAGAGGAAGTAAACCACCAGAGTAACGATAATGCAGAGATTATCAGATTAAATTGAAATTAAGCATGCCTCATTAACACACTCTGTCCATAATTAATGCCAACTCTCAAAGCAGTAACACTACCCTGTCAAAAGTTATTAGAGTTGAAATTGAAGAGTGTGTACAGGGTTTTTCAGAAATGAAAAAGGGATTCTAAAGACACACCTAATCACATTATTCCACAAAAAAAAAAATCGAGATAAACTGCTAAAAAACACACTTTCCTGCCCGTTCTATGATACCAAATTTTAGCATAATGTAAAAGAAGACCCGCTCTTTTAGAAAATATGAAAAAGTCAAGTTCGGCTAGGTTGACCCATTTCCCATATTTTCAGTCCTCACGCAAAATCAGTGTGTGCGACTTTATGTTCGTTTTGAGGTGCACGGTCACATAATATAATCGTAGACGAATTTCGGAACATAGGAAACAAAAATGATCAATCCACATTCCTAACTCGAAAATTTACCATTTTTTTGTTAACTTATACTTGAATACTTCTCCATCAGAGTTGTATTTGTATTTTCTTAGGGCAACCTTACCAATTCAACTAAACTATTATAAGACTAGGTTGTTTCTGTATTAACACAATTAAGTAATGGCTTTATTTGTTTTCTCTCTTCTTACCCTTATTTTCAGGGGTGCATCGAAACAATGAGATAGTAGTACAGTAGGAAGACATAAAGCGTCAATAGACTCACACACGCACACATAAGCACACACACAGACAGACGCACACAAACTCCAATGTCTAACAATTAATAATAAAAAATAACAATTCATTGAAGTAAATGACTTCTCTAAGGGTTGTGCAAGTCAGGTATGGACAAGACTTGACAGCATGCACATGATGAACAATCATTTTTTTTTTTCCAGTTTAGATACATTACATCTCCGACAATATACACGTCTTAATGTGGTACCTGGTAAGTAATGGAACGATAGTGAATAATTTTTGTTACGCCAATGAGAGATACAGCTAACATTGTATTTGGTCGACGTATTGATTTCTCTTATATTATAAATCTATGACGATAGTGTTTTTTAAGCCAGCTCGAATTGTGTTGACTTTGCATAAACAAATTCAACTCAACCATTATCTAACGATAACGTTATTTTCACAAAAAAAAAAAACATTAGCAGGAGAAAAGCAGTGAATCAACTGTTCCCAGCTATCAATGAACGTGCATAACGTGCATTATGTTTTGCTCCTCGCGCATAATCGTTCTTTGTTGCTTATCTTCAACAAAGAAAAAAATAGACAACGCTATTAAACTAAGAACACTGAGACTTTAAAGGCAAAAAAGGCATCCCTGCCATATGGGCCATGTTGCATTCAGCAATGACTATACAGACGATACGAAAGTTACGGTTGACATAAAAAAGGACAAAAGTAGAGGGATTTCTAAATGGAAACCTTGACTCCGGTTGAGGAGAATCTTACTTCTTAACTTAACTAGTTAATAGTACAGGACAACCCTCATAAAATACTTTTTTTTTTTTAACAGTGACGACTTCCCTTGTCGAACACAATCTATTCAAAAGGCATACTATGTAGTTTTTCGGTAGGAATAGGCCTACACTTTTTAATTTGTGGTTCATAAGACGAGTAGTGCTTACGTTTTTCAGTTTTCTCCTTTTTTCACTTTTTTCTTCAATCTGTGTGATAAGGTATGCGGACGGAGCTCCATTTGATATCTAAAACTGTTTGCACTGAGTTCACGTTCAACTGTATAACTTTTAAATGGAGTTGATATCGGGTTGAAGATTTGCTTTAATCACGCATAAAACATATCGCCAAAGCTTTGATTTTTAGTAGTACTCTGCATTTCCATTTTCTCCTTATTTGATTTGTACTCTGCATATCTTGAAAAAAAAATGATGATATTTTCTGCCTTTGGTACGCATTATCACATGCATTTTGTTAATTTACGTTTATATTATTATTACAAGTATGTTGTGATTACACATTTTATATCATTCTCTTTGATAGTTTGGTGGAAATAGAAGTAAATAAATTTGAACTTGAAAATGTTGTTAATGCTGTGTAACTGCAATGTGATAATCCCTTCATATGTGTTTAAAATTCATACGAGTCACACAGAGCACCAAATGGGTTCGATTGCGTTCATTAAGATAACTTTCTCTTTCTAGTCACCAATTTTCCAAAGGTTGTGCATTCTCTCCATTATGTAGATCCATTAGTAATGTTCATGTAAATTAATTCCCCATCACGACCCTTAGGTTAAAATTGATGTCTGGCCAATTTTTGATGACTTTATGATGCAAGGTCACACTGACACACAGACAGACAGACACAAACACACACACACAAACACTCACCCACACACATCTTCATTTCAAAACATTTCCTACGTTTTTTTTTTCCTTTAGTTCGTTCCAAAATTATTAAAACAATCACTGAAAGAACCATGAAATACTGAAAACCTGACAATCCCTAAATATATTCACTGAGGTAATTTATAAAATTGCCAAACATCATTATTTTTTGGAGCCAAAGATCACAGAAAACATTGGACGCTAACCTCATTGGAGATCATCATCTACCAACGCTCAACTATGTTGTACATAGCGTACTATCTGAACGATGCGTCACTTACCGTTGACGGATTGGGAAATCCTACTAACTGTACACAGAGCCACTGCGCCGTAGTCGTGATTTTTTTTTTTTAGCTTTTTATGCAAAACCACTTGTGCATTACTGCATATGTGCACTATTCCTTTACCTTCAAAGCGCAACGGTGTCCGAAGAGTTGCGCTTCCGTTCGAAAAAATGGCAAAGGGAAGCACTCAACTCGTATATGATGGGAAGGCCGTAGTTATCCTCTTACTAGTCGTCAATTTGTTCTGTGAGTATAAAAGTATACTAGTAACTAACACCCAGAGTCCACTTTATTTTTATAGAAGTTCAAGAAGAAACGACAATGTGAAGTTGTATTAAATTTGTACATCTACATATCATCGTCTTCTTTCGGCACAGATGGCCGTACTTTCGTTATCATATAGCAGTAAAGAGAAAGACAATCATAGTTTATGAAAATGACAACTGCAAATACTGCCAGATATGGATATGATGGTGACTGGATGTTGTGTAGATATCCTTTTAGATGAAAGTAACGAATCATTTATTTTTCAGAAAGTTAACTCCGATAGGGGGTAAGGTTCCGAAGTTTTATGAAGATAGATGTTTGCATGTATTGTGTTTGCTTATATCATACATTGAATTGCATATCCAACGTCTTACCTGCAGCATAATTTTTTTTTAATCAACTTCAAAGGTAAATTCTCCTTGTTTATGATGTTATATGTTTCATACAGTGGTGTGCATTACATAACGCCTCTGGTAGTATGCCCTGTTTTTTTAATGTGAACCACTAAATCTGCTTTGCTTCAAAATCTCCTTTATTAGATATGTACAGCATACGTCTGTGTTTTTCATTTCTACATTCTGAATGTAGAATACTGATATGGCAGACAATTAAAACAAATGTTAAGATAGATGGAAACGTCAATCATCACCATGGTACATAATCTATGATATAATTACAACCCTTTTCGATTAACTTAAACAATTTAGATATCCATTGTTCGTACTGCTGGTGAACACGGTGGTTGATGCTTTTTTTTACTGAGCTATTATTGCTAAGTCTTTTTTCCATTCTCCAAACAAGAAAAAAATATGATAATTTGTCCAAAATAAGTTTGAAGGGAGTTTTGAGGACGCGATATCAATCAACGCAAAATGTGCGTAAGATCAAAGTGTTTCGTAAGCAAATATTCTCTAGATTTTTTTTTTCTATTTGAAATTTACCATAGCCGTTTTTACAGTTACCAATTGCCCATGAGAATTATTCCATGCCGAAAGATAAGTACGACCGAAGTATCTAAAACATGTCCTGATGGTACAATTCACATAAGTTCTATGATCTCTCTGTAAGCACAAAACAGATCAAAACTAAATATATATATATAACAAAACGTTTCCGTGGATAACACGCGAATGAGGTTAAAAAGGAAATCAAATCTGATACATTGGAACATGCGAGAACAGGTTACATTTAAAATCAGTGAAATTCAGAACAGGCTTAAAACATGCCCTTACTTTGTCTGTTTTAACATTTTTTTTTAAATGTTGAAAATGTAGAATCAATTCATATACGTTTTGTATAATTAAAACAAAAAAAACCCTAAACTGCACAATATCGTTAATCAACACTTTATATCCCCAGTCTTTAAAACTACGTAGAAGAGGTATTATTTGTGAAAGTATTGAGATTATAAAGATTATTGAGTCTTCCCGCAAAATCATGACGTGATACTTTGTTGTTTGTTTTGTGATGTATGCTTACATTTAAATATAGTACAATGTAACACAATATACGAAAGGAACCATGTAAACGTTCTCCTGTCTTTCATCACAGGTTCATTTGCGGAAGGATATAACAAATACGATGTGTTCAGCGTGTCCGTGGAACTAGTGGAAGGAGAAACAGGTGTCCTTCCGTGCATAGAAGACCGGCGGACCGATTTCGTATACTGGTGGAGAGACAGGGGTCCGAACATTGAATATCTCATTGAGATGTTTCATGTCTCCGGCGAAGTTGTGAGAGCTGGTCACGAATATGAGGCCGGTGTGTACAACATATCTGACGACTTCTCTCTGATCATCAATGAAGTCAAACGAGATAATGAGGGGGCATATCACTGTACGGCGACTGACACAGTAAACAAAATCAAATATCTCAAAACTGCAGTTGCCTACGTTCATTCAGAAGGTATGAAACACTTTGTCTTATTGACTAAAGAAAAATCCATCAGACTTAGAGAAACAAAACTGATGAATGTAATAGTCATCCAGATAGTAACAGCAATTGTGTAAAACATTTTTGAAATTGTTTATCCAGAAAATAATTTCCCTGAGCATTTTATGATTCTGTGATAAAAACAAACAAACAAACAAACAAACAAGGTGCTACAGTCTATCATTTTGAATGCTGGTGCCCTTAATTTGTGTACTACGACTTTAATCTGTTGAGTGAGGACGAGTCCAGAGTATACTAGGGGAGATGTATAGTCGAAATTGCTGTTGTTGTTTTTTTAATTTCTAACCCGAAGGCGTCAATCAACCTTCCCTATTGTGATAGTCTGTAGGAATATTATACAGCGTATCCGGGCAGTTACCTCCTGAGGGCAGTTACCCCCGGCTAAATACTGATAAGTGGTAAGGTTAGAGTAAAGATTAGGTTTAAAGGGAATAGCTAGTAGCTGATCAGTGGGAATCAATGGGAAGGCTAGGGGATGATTGTTCCAATCCTTGTGGGATACATTTAAGAGTACATTATATATCTACTGTTGTGTGAAACTAATTTGTGACCGTGCATCACAAAACGAACAAAAAGTCGCACACACTGATTTTGCGTGAGGACTGAAAATATTAAAGTGACATGGGTCAACCTAGCCGATTTTTTTTTCAAGCCTTCTTTTACAGTATGCTAAAATTTGGGATCATAAAACGGACAGGAAAGTATGTGTGTGGTTTTTTTTTTGCACTTTATCTCGAACATTTTTGGTAGAATAGTGTGATTAGGTGTGTCTTTAGAGTCATCTTTTCATTTCTGAAAAACCTTGTACACACCCTTCACTTTCAACTCTAATAACTTTTGAAAGGGTAATGCTACTGCTGTGAAAGTTGGCATTAATTATGGACAAAATGTGTTAATGAAGCATTTTTATTTCAGTTTAATCTGATAATTCCTTCATTGTTGTTACTCTGGTGGTTTACTTCCTGTTTTTTGTCCCATTCATCGCACAGCCAGCACGGTTTGGTAAGGATTAAGCGCTTGAATAGACACTGTACTTCAGAGCCTCTTTTCTCAGTTCACACTTTTCCTGAATCTGTGCTTTCTTTCCATTATTGAAATAGGTTATGAGAGTCAATTTGATTTGAGTTATACATCATTTTAAAGCTTAAAGTCTGCTCTTTCAGAATATGGTTTTAACTAAGAAATCATGTCTGGCGACGTTTTGTTTGTTTTGTGGTGCAGGGTCATATTTGCTTCAGAATGGTCTCATATTTAAACAGGCCGCTAACGATCGGCCAGTTACTGTACTAGTACTGTACTAGCCATCCCCTTTCCTTTGAAATTATTGTTTGAAGGGTTAGGGGTTTGGGTTAGGATTAGGATTAATTTCAAAATTAAGATTAGGATTAGAGCCAGGTGAATGGTCCGGGGTAATATTGCCCGGTAATTGCTCTTGTAGAGGTCGTCTCTCTTAAAGGACGAGAGGTCTTTTATTGGACGCGGTCTTTTAAATGACGCGGTCTTTTAATGGACGTCATCTTTCAGTGATCGTCGTCTTTTAGTGACAGTGGTCGTCGTGTTTAATGCAGTGCACATCGTCTTTATCAGTCATTATCACAGTTCATCTCTTTTAGTGGTCAACGTTTTACCACAATGTTTAAGCGGTCCATTGCAGTCTCCGAAACAGACTATATCACAGCGTTTAGCAGTTCACGTGTTTGACAGTCTTCATCACAGTTTTTATCGGGGTCTTTATCTAAGATGTTGCGTTACAAGTTTTGATCCAGATTTTGTTGTTATGAAATTGTAAATAAATTCAGCTTATTCAGTTATATCTTACATGAGAATAAAAGTGTAGTGGTTTTACCGTCCCACGTGAAAGCCGGATTAAGACTGTAATTGCCCAGTGGGGTAAGTGCCCCACACCCATTATACAGTACTTTTTTTATAATTATTCGTTCAAGTTAAGCCCGAGTTTAAATTTGTCAATGAACAGGTGTACCTCTGATCAAAAATAAATAATTTTCATCACAAATTACAATATATTCAAAGCTGCATTAAAACGACACATACTCACACGGCACTTAAGTAACTTTCTTTTTAATTGAATGTAGTAATTTGGAAAATGGTTGCCTATTCACTAATTTGAATTGCCAACATTGCGACGCCAGCTTGACATGACTTTGTATGTTCAATCCTGAATTGCGCTCTCCTCTCTTAAATTGAATGCCCTGATAGTGAATTCGAACTTGGCCGAATGTGGAAGTTGATTGTTAATTTACTTCATTGAACGTGGAATGCGTGAAATAGAATGCTCGGAATTGGAACTTGAATGACAAAAGTATGAAATTGACCGAAAAACCTATACATTATTGTAAACCGAATTAAACAAAAACTGCTTGAGATTATTCGTAAATACTTCAACACAGTTACTTTTCTTTATGGAATGAGGGAGTGAAGCTTTTAAAGAATTGGAGCCGTATAATGACAAGGAAGCCATTGAGAGGTCTGGTAAAATACATATCGAGGGTGATAGTTTGATTGACCAGGCCGATGTAAGACCGTAGAGCAGATCCATTTAAACAGTGAAATAAATGTAAAAGAACCTTAAAAGAATATGCGTATTGAACAGAAAACCTATGAGAAAATTTCAGAAATGGCGTGACTTGAATGTGTGGAAATGGTTACAACACGGACAGCTGCATTTTGCCATGTTTGAAGTTTTGCTAATGAATTACGAGGCACTCCGAAATGACCATAGTAACCATGCATGGGGAGATCTACGAAAATGATATGCAAATGAATTTAGACCTTTTTGGAAGGAAGTGCTTATAATAATGTATATGAGATAATCTTTAATGTCCGGTTTAAAGCAAATCAATAACCTCCACCCCCACCCCCCCCCCGAAAAAAATGGTAGTTTTGTGCATTTGACCTTGGTCTTTTATTGCCCATGAGTATTGTTTTTTTTTGTATGTTTGTTCCTTTTTAATTACTCCGCTCGTCAGAGAGTCTGTCAGCAATATTATGACTGACATTGGACGTCTTTTAGATAATGAGACCAATGGCTAGTTAAAGGCAGTAATCCTCCTTACCAATGGACTTCTGAGGCTGCCACTAATGTTTATAAATCATACCCCAAACGCTGTGGTCACTATCAGCGGTAGATAGTGTTTTGCGTCTTTCATCTATTAATTTTCCCTGTTTTGATGGACAAAAGCACACTCTTGTTTAAATTTCCTAATACCGCAAGCATACTGACTCCCTTTTTTATGATAACCCCTCCTGAGTGAAATCTTACGAACATCTATGAATAAAAAAATCCGATTTGCTAAGCAGAATGTGCGTGTCTGCCTTTTTTAAAACTGTTTTTGAATATCATATTGAATCAGAAGTGTTGCTATTGAACAAGTGTATACCAGTAGTAGAAAACTACTCAAGGCAATGAGGCACCGAGAAAATCAATCACTACCATTAACGTTTTGTATTTGTATCATTTTTCAACATTATTTTAGTTATACTTCATCTGTATTACTATTATTGATATAATTAGAGTAAGTATCATATTTGTTATTATATTATCATTAATGTTTTAATCATTAATGGGAAAATGTTTCCCAAATAAAATTTCTTGGAATAACAGTTGATAATAAGCTTTCCTGGAAATTTCATATTGACAGTATATTATGTAAATTTATTTCACGTAATATTGGTATAATTGATAAGCTTAAGTTTAGTTTTCCTTTGTCGTCCCTGCTTGTATCATATTCATCCTTAATATTGCCATATTTAAATTACGGTATTCTCGCGTGGGGAAATACATATAAAACATTTTTAGAAATATTAATTCTATTGCAAAAGAAATCACTCCGTGTCATATGTCATACTCCATTTTTGTCCCATACTGACCCACTATTTTATAAGCATAAAATATTGAAAATTAATGATTTGTATTTGTTTAATCTAGGACAATTTATGTATAATAATAATAAAAATAACCCCCAAATATATTTGAAACAATGTTTCAAAGAAATCAATCCGTTCATAACTATCCAACACGGCGATTAAATGATTTCCATTTGCCATTTTTGAGAACTTTGTTGGCTCAAAACACATTCATCTACGATGGGCCAAAGTATTGGAATTCACTTCCCAACAATATTACAACAGCTCAATCTCCGAATTCCTTCAAGAATAAATTAAAATCATTTTTATTGAAATTTTACAACATCCAACCGAGTTAGTTTCCCTTTATCATCTCAGTCAAGTCATTCTTTTTTTACATAAGTCCTCTTTCTAATTATATGTCCCTGTTTGTGTTCTAAATATAACGATATGTTTATTCTCTCTTTCTTTTTGCATTCTTACCGACATAATTACGTATAAAAATGTTTTGCATTACATTCAGTCCAGCTTGTATTTCATCACTTATTTTACATTATGGAATCTACATTGCTTGCGTCCACGATGGCACGTGCTGTATTTTTTCCCCTTTTTCTCCTTTTTTCCTCTTTATTCTCTCTTTTTTTCCTTATCTTTCTTTTTTCCCTTCCCAATCATCTTGACGTCAGTTGACATCGGTTCGTTTATTTTGTTTTATATTGCTGTCTTGTGTATTTTCTGAGGGTCACATATCGTACAAGCTCTGCTTCTTAGTGCGACCCTCCACTTCCATCCTCATCCTTAGTTGACTTGTATTATACGCTTTATGTATATATTAACAAAGATGTAATCGCATCTACTTCTCATTTTCATATGTACCTTGTCAAATTATGTTCTGCAAGTATTACAAATATCCTGTACATATGCAATGTATATAATTTCTTTGTTTATTTGATGGAAGTGAAAATAAAGTTGAATCTCTTGAATAAAGTTGAATCTCTCTTGAATTAAAGATGATATTACTATTCATATCACTATCATTTCTTCTTTTTTTTTTTTCTAGGTGCTGATGCCGGCGCATCCAGTGATTACGTTGTTACTGAGGCGTCCGTAGAATTTAACGAAGGAGAGAAGGGTGTGCTTCCCTGTAGGGTTAACAGGGATGTAGGTTATGTGCAATGGACTAGATCCACCGATCCTCCTGACCATAAACTGGCAAAACTCCATCTGTACAGCACCCCACCTGTGAGGAGTGGTCAGGGGTATGGAGCCGGACTGTTCAACATTACAGACGACTTTTCCCTGATCATAAAGAATGTCAAACCCGAAGATGAGGCGCTGTACACGTGCTTCGTCATGGATTACGGTAACGACGCTGGATATTTCAACGTCACACGTGTATTCGTTAACGCTACAGGTACGGCATTTTTTTTTCTCTCTCTCTCTTCCGTTACGTGCTTCCCAATTAGGTTATGAATATTTGCAGGGCATTATTATTACTATTATTTCTAAAGTATGCTTTCTTTGACGATACGTTCATGGGTCTGAAAAGTCAATAGTGGGCTTTTTTTTTTCTTTTGTGAAATCGGACGTCTCAACAAATTTTCTGCAAAAGTATAGTATTATACGAATACATTGAATTGTTTAGATTGTTAAGTAGCATGTAACCATTTCTGTGTGCCTGACTGAATTTAGACATCAAGGCCGACCTTTTTATGTTTAAGTGGTGACCACTTATCGCAATATTTACTAAAATAGAATGGGAGAATTTGTGCGTTGTAGGAAAAGTCTTAGTCTTAATGACATAATGAAATTAAGGTGGGAACTCTTTATTGACCCTTATTAAGTTTTGTGATGATTTAAAATTTGACGCTACCTCCACTCATTTGCCATTCATGCAATGTCACCTTTATAATGTCACTGTTATATGATAAACACTTCGTTGTCAATAAGCCTTCATTCAACCTTCTATTTGTTTTCCTTTTTTTTCACGTTTGCATTCTCCTTCAAACAATTTAAATAAGAAGGGGGATGGTACGGACTCTTCTGATTAAAAAAAAAAGTCCCTTTCCCTCCCCCGTTTCTGTCTATTATTATGACGCTGATTGAGTAAACACAATAACCTGATCAGTTGCTAATAAGTATATGGTTACAGTAATACTTTGTGGTCTTTGTAAAGAAACAGTGAAGGAATCGACAAAACAAACGTTGTGCATATCAAGTCAGTTATTATAGGTTAGTTTAAATGTATCGTAACACGTAAAGTAGGTCTATACAATTTAATGGTGTTATAAAAAGTAGTGGCATTTGGAATTCCACAGAAAATTTCCTCAAACATATCCGTGAAGAACTCATCAAGGCAACTTAATTACTCTTAAAAAAGGCATGTATGAACTGCGTAAGAGATTATGGAGGGGAAGAGCCGACCGGGTTTGGATATACATTCGAGAATCTCCGTAACGTATTGACTGGACAGTTTTATTAGTTATTGTTATGTAATAATACACTACCCGCTGCATAATCTCAAGTACAGTCGACCATTTCTGATGAACATTATGTATGTCGCGGTGGTGATTAATTATTCCCTGCACGGCCGGGGCTATTCGTGGTTTACGTATACGTACGTAAACCAGCGGATAGCTGCTGCCAAGGAACATTGGACCATGGATCCCCACGCTACCATGTCTTTATGATATCGTTTCCGACACCATTGGTGTAAGGAGTATCAAAAACACGAATCGTTTTCTGTTCGTCCCTTCTGTCTTCTGAAGTGTGTGTGTGTGGAGGGGGAAGGGTTGTGCATGACAAGATTTTTGCTCCAAATTCCATGACCTAGTGTCTGCTGTGCTTATGCTACTTCAAATTGGTGTTTCTTTTTTGAATATCTTTAGACCGTTCCACGGAAAGGGCAGTATCAACAAGTACCGTCTCCACAGAAATAACTACACACCCAGCCTGTTCATCTGAACTTCATGGTAAGTTCTAGAAAAAAGACATTGTTGATTATACTTTTTAATTGTATTCCCTTGTCATGCTTAGAACGCTTGCAACATCGGTGCATATTAGTGACATAATTATGTCAGTAGCCTAGAAGATCATACATGCATTGTTTTTTTTTTTTCTGTGTATATTCGACATGGTTTAGTTACTATATTCTTACAACTCCATTGATGAACAAACTTTACACATTGTGAGCCCTTCTCTTTGTAATTAACATCAAATTTTCTGTAATGTTTTATTCGCGCCAGTGTAGCACTTTTAAACGTTGTGATCACGCTAAGTCATTTATAAGTGATTAAGCATTAATGTGACGATGTCTCACAAATGTATTTCCTGGAAGTGTCTGCCTCAGACAGTTAGAATTGATATAAACATTTCAAGAAGGTTAATGCTTCTTCGCAACTTAATTTCTAAGAAGATACGAATTGTGGAAATCAGATAAAAGAGCCTGTATATCCTTTAGCGGTACATGCATATGTTTCGTCGATGAGAATATGTTGTTTTTTCCTGCTTTTTCATTCCAAGAGGACGAGGTCTGCAAAGCACTATTTAATGACGGAATGAATGAACAAACAAACATATATTATAAGCGCGGAAGACATACCAACTTGTACAACATGAAACAATGCCATGTATCTCCTTTCATTTCATTAACATATCATATCAAATCAATTGATTTATCACACACACACACCCAAAAAAAAAAATTGGTATGTAGTGGTGTGTGCAACAACTTATTCTGCCTGTGAGTCTACGCTGTCCCTTTTTTATGGTTTTAGTTTTGGTTTAGCTTTATTTTTTTTTCTATAAGTAATGTGCCTTTTTATAAGTAATGTGATAAGTTATTAATAGACATTGATATAAGGTTTTCACTTACACAATCCAGCCATTAACATGTTTCATAAATATGAATTTATGTCACAAATTCAGGTTCTTTGTATAGACTGGGTGTCATTGAAACATTTCTTTTTTCCTGCAGGGGTGTCGACAGTGCTCTTCGGATTCTGCGTTGCAGCCTTATTCTTGTCTTGGTTTTTAATGTCGTATTTACTTTGCATGGGACGTGAATGTTCCATAAACAGTAAGTGCCGTACCATATTCAGCTCCATTCTGTTTTTTTTATATTATTGACATTACATGAAACTCATCAATTTTCTCCACAGAATAAAACGATATTCGTGATTGGTAACCGTTACCCGTATTAAAACAAATGTTGTGACAAGGAAGATAAATGCGTATAAAGCCGAGTTAAGACCACATTCTGAAAGAGCAGATTTTAAGCTTTAAAATGATGTATAACTCAAATCAAATGGACTCTCCTAACCTATGTAAATATTGGAAAGAAAGCACAAACTCAGGAAAAGTGTGAACTGAGAAAAGAGGCTCTGAAGTACAATGTCTATTCAAGCGCCTAATCTTTACCAAACCGTGCTGGCTGTGCGATGAATGGGACAAAAAACAGGAAGTAAACCACCAGAGTAACAACAATGAAGCGATTATCAGATTAAACTGAAATTAAGCGTGCCTCATTAACACATTCTGTCCATAATCAATGCTAATTTTCAAAGCAGTAGCACTATCCTTTCAAAAGTTATTAGAGTTGAAAGTGAAGAGTGTGGACAAGGTTTTTCAGAAATGAAAAAGGGATTCTAACGACACACCTAATCACACTATTCTACCAAAAATGTTCGAGATAAACTGCTTAAAAAACACACTTTCCTGCCCGTTTTATGATACCGAATTTTAGCATAATGTAAAAGAAAACCCGCTCTTTCAGAAAATATGAAAAAGTCAAGTTCGGCTAGGTTGACCCATTTCACTTATTTTCAGTCCTCACGCGAAATCAGTGTGTGCGACTTTATGTTCGTTTTGAGGTGCACTGTCACATGTATCAAGTTAAAGTCTAGCATCTGGCAAAGTCACATCTGTCAATGTGTGACCGTGCATCAAAAACCCAACAAATGTCGCACACACTGACTTTGTGTGATAACAGAAAATAGGTGAAATGGAGCAACCAAACCAATTCAGAATTTTTCATATTTCATGAGAGAGCAAGTCCTCTTCCACATTATCCTTAACTTTGGGATCATAAAATAAACAGGAAGCTGTGATTTTTTCTACTTTTCTTGAACTGCATTTTGGGTAGAATAGTGTGATTAGGTGTGTCTTATAAAACCCCCTTTTAGAATCTCTCATCCTTCAACTCTAAGACTATAGAAAGTTTTCCTCAAGCATCTACAAAGTGGATTAATAAAGCATGCTCAATTTCAGGGTGATTTGATGATCACTGCATTGTTGTTGCCCAGTGCTTAACGTCTTATTTTTGTTCCATTCATTGCGCAGGTAGCATAGCTTGGTAAAGATTACGCACCTGAATAGACCTTGTATTCTAGGTATTCCAGAGCATCTTTTCTCAGTTCACACTTTCCAGATGGTGTGCCTTCTTTCTAATATTAAGATAGATTCGGAGAGTCAATTTGAATTGAGTTATACATCTTTTTAAAGCTTAAATGCTGCCCTGTCATGACCTGCACATAACTTAAAATTAATGTCTGGCGATTTTTGTCTTGTTAGTTTTGTGATGCTGAGTTCAATAATTATATATATATATATATATATATATATATATATATAATGCTAAAATTTGGTATTATAAAACGGGCAGGAAAGTGTGTTTTTTAGCAGTTTACCTCGAACATTTTTGGTAGAATAGTGTGATTAGGTGTGTCTTTAGAATCCCTTTTTCATTTCTGGAAAACCTTGTCCACACTCTTCACTTTCAACTCTAATAACTTTTGAAAGGATAGAGCTACTGCTTTGAAAGATGTTATCAATTATGGACAGATTGTGTTAATGAGGCATGCTTAATTTCAGTTTAATCTGATAATCCCTTCATTGTTGTTACTCTGGTGGTTTACTTCCTGTTTTTTGTCCCATTCATCGCACAGCCAGCACGGTTTGGTAAAGATTAAGCGCTTGAATAGACACTGTACTTCAGAGCCTCTTTTCTCAGTTTACACTTTTCCTGAGTTTGTGCTTTCTTTCCAATATTTAGATAGGTTAGGAGAGTCCATTTGATTTGAGTTATACATCATTTTAAAGGTTAAAGTCTGCTATTTCAGAATATGGTCTTAACTAAAAATTCATGTTTGGCGACTTTTTGTTTGTTTTGAGGTGCAGGGTCACATATTGTATGTTTATGTGTCTGTCTGTCTGTGTTTGAGTGTGTGTATGTGTGTACTGAGACAGGAAGAGGATAAAGGACCATGTCGTTTGTCTTGCATGTTTGAACACATGTAAATAACGTTCGAATGTGTTTGAATGTATATTAAGCCATTATTGTGTTCCTCTGCTTGTGAAAAGGTCTATAAACAAGCTTTATATTCTAAAAAGTTGCATGCATGAGTGTTTGGCTAGGTGTGTGATATAGCTGAAATACGAACAGGGCCATGGTTAAAAATGAATGCAGCAATGTTTTTGAAGGCCTAACGGAACATCCCGGCACTGTTACACATACAACATGTAATGTTTTTTTTTTGCAAAATATGCAATCTAGATGTAGCAAATGTGCGGATTTTATACTTGCAATGTAGGATGGAATTAATCATGGCCTATTTTAACCCTTCTTTTACAATTACATTACAAAAGTAAACTAGAATTATGTCACTGGGGTAAGAGTACTCCAATTATACATTCATTCATTCATTCATTCATTCAACATAGGCCTACATGTGCAAAAACACACACGCATACACACCTATGTACAAAGGAGTACCGGTACACAGCATGCACTATGCAAACAAAACTGTAACATACATATTCACACATACTTCCAAGACAGTATCAAAATGAAAATGAAAAAGAATACATAAAGAATTGTAGGCACATGCTCCATACGGAATTTGTTGGAGTAAAGAGTTATTGCACTTGCAACACTTTAATCTCTTCTCCTATACCACTTAATGGATATCAACTCCATCAAATACAATGCATGATGCAGTGTAGATAATTCAATTCAATTCCTTTTTCTTCATTCTTCTTTTTCCAACAAAACACAACACAGAATAAATCAAGAACTATATCATAAACGGATACATTCGGCTTCGCAGAGGATAACTGATACAGATAAAGATATAGGCATGCATACTGGCAAAAAAAATACAGTTATGTTTCAACTGAGAAAAAAAAAATTGAGAGGTCCACTAAAAAGCAAGCTTGTGTATTGTAAACTACTCAAAGAAAAATGTTATGAAATACTTATTTGCAAATAAGGGACACGACGTGACAGAATAGATGGAAAAAATGGAAGAAAGAAAAAAGAGAATGCCTACACACTGAACAATTTACATGGAACTCCAGAAAGATGGATGCAACTTCCACCAAAAGCAGATACAGAATGAAGTAGTCTAAAAGTAAAATTCAATAGATAAAGTAATGGAATTCAACTATGTACCCTAATTGTCTTGTATAATTGTACTAAAAGCTATGTGTCGATATACTGTTTTGTCATATTCAAATGACTGTAAATGACATGTACATACTCATATCTGATGTAACGGAATTAAGCAGAAATAAATCAAATCAAATCAAATCAAATTGTTCCCATTGCTATATGAAAACTGAGGTAATGTTAACATCTGTTCCCTGAAAAAAAAAACAAACACAAACATATAACTCTTAATCATGTCGTGTTGCCATACCCCCTAAGAAAGAGTACAACATCTACTCACAAAAAAAGATCCAGTGATTCTCAAGTGGAAAGTTTTAAGTGAGATTTCTGTTGGTTTCCATGCTTCCGATACCCTGATGAAATTACAGTAATCACGTTACAGTAATATCAGCCCAAGCTCAGCTACATGTGAAGAATAGTCATCATATGTATCCTTTTTCCCCCCTGATATTAGACACAGAAAAACAAAAAAGAAGAAACATGTATGTCAACTGCTTCAGGATGAGGATAGCTACATACAAGTTTTTTCTCTCTTGGGCTCACTAAAAAGACTGAATTTCACATTGATATCGACCACAGTCTACTAATACATGAGCTAATTAAATCACAATATCGTTTGCACATTATTGGTAAGCTGACAGCAAAACAGTGTAAGTGAAGAGGAAACTTCTATGCTTATAACTTTTTTGAACAAGTCAACTGTGAATACTTGCAATTGCATAGTGCCATTTATAAACACATGTCAACAAAAGACAATACATAAAGGATATTGTAACTACTGGAAGAAAACCTAAGAATGTTAAGTTATCTGAAGATGCATTTGAAATTGTTACCCGTAAATTCATAGCAGAGTACTGATATGCCAAGAGTATTGATAGTTTTCCACAGCTAACAGTGTCTTGAGGGCATGATAATCACACCTGCCTTCTCGCCAACGACATTCAGTATAGGGTGGATTTGTTTTGGCTAAACCAGCTGTACTCAAGTACATTTGTAGGTTATGATAATGTGCAGTATATATGCTGCATACAGGCATGGGGCGAAACATATTGTCATCCATGATCTAAGTTTCCAAACCAAAGGGCAATACCAGTATCTGCTCTAAGAGTGAAATACAGTAGGAAACATAAAGTGGAGAAGTATGCCAATAAGTTCAGGATGACACTTCATAGCTCTATCACGAGGCCTCAATCTCCCGGACTGGGGGCAAGTGACATCTTGGAAAAGGAAAGGTCTGATGTGCTTGAAGATATTCATAGCGCTCTGCCCAGTGTTGATCCAGTAGATATCAGCCTGGATGGGTAACTACTTGTTTTGAGGAACCATTCCAACTGTCTTGAGTAAACCCAATTATAGTTTTTCTTTTTTTTTCCGTTATCCCAGAGGTGTTCCCTCACACAAACAATTCCTGACTGAACATGGTAGAAGTGAAAGTACGAAAACTTTCTGATCTCAGACAGCTCCCTGTAAACGGGACAGGTACGCTTTCCAGTCTTACAATTGCCAACCCCACCAGAATCGTTAAGGAAGACGACTTGTCCACGACTTTTGAAACTGTTGAAAACTCCTCAAGGCTGTCACAGTCAGACCTGACAATTATGATTATTTTGAATGTTAATATTATTCTATTTCTTCCAAGGTTTATGGTCATACTCAATACTAGAGTGTCATTGCAGAAGAAAATGAACCATGCAGATTACAGAAATGGAATAATTATTAAAACAGATTAAATTAGATTTGAAATGTAAACTCAAGGAAATAAACACTAAGCAAAAAGTAAGTTCCCCCTAAAACAAACCTCTGTAATTTATGAATCGGGAACCACTGAGAAAATTTGAATACAGGATCATGTAGCTGTATTTCTCGACTACCATTTATGTGAAATTCAGTGGATATCACTTAGTCATGCTTGAGTGAGCATGACTTAAAGTCAAAATGGTCATTTTTTGAAGTTCACAATCCCAATTTTGCAACTTTGATTTGGTGATATCGGAACAAATTTCAATTTTCCGGGATAAAAAGGCATGCAACGTATAATTTATGTGCTTCTTATCGTACCATGTGACTCGTGCACAAAATTTCACGATTGAGTGAACACGGGGTGAAAACCCCCAAAATGGCCGATTTGACATGTTTCTCGTGGTAATTTCTATCAATTGAGATTGCATTCGTGTGTTGAACAGTTTTTACACACAATTCACGTAATTTCACGGTTGAATGAGCACATCAAAAACAAAGAAAAATAGCAAATCAAATTGTGCAGTAAGAATTGCGATAGTTTTGCGCACTGAAATCAATTGTTTTAATGCTTTTTGTATTGTGTTTAATACCACTGGGTATACAGTGATCACCTGACATCTTAGTCATGCTTCAATGAGCATGTGGGTCTGGAAAACCCTTTTTTACTCTATATGATAAGAAATATTCATTGCTTTTATGTTTTAGTTGAAATGTTGGGAAATTACTCTGATTTCAATAAAAAAATAGCATTTCGATAAAAAATGACATTGTGACATGCTTCAGTGAGCACATAAGATGAGCAAAGTGTGCAGGTCAAAACCATTTTCGTGGCTGAAATTCCCATTAGATTTACATTTGGTTGGTTTTGAAGACGTGTTCAGCGGTGTTAGTGGATAGAGCCTAAAAAGTAAGTGCAGATGCTCCCCAATCTGTGTTATATTGCTATAACGATCGCATAATAGTCAACCAATATTTTAAGCAACTATCATCACCATCACAATCATCAACACCACATGAACAACAAAGGCCACTACATGTATCTCACCACAATCAATATCTGTCTCCAGACTCTCCATGCATATGTGCAGCACGGGAGGATATTTATAATGTTAAACAAAAGTGAAATTTGGTATCATGTCAATGATTAATTGCATTTATTTTCCCTTTGAGTTATCGCATGACTTCATAACGTTACAAAGATCAACAACTTAATGTCAAAAATTACTACTCAGTAGCGGGAACAAAGGCCCAAATATTTGATTTGCATAATTTCTCATCTCTGCTCCAACAAGGGGATTTCATCAAACTAAATGCAGACCGATTTCCCCACGAATACTTCAATATTTAATCAAAGGTAGCCATGGATTATAAGGAGGGTTTCCGGCACCATGTACCCTTTCACGTGTAAAATTTTGAAGGAATGCCAAGGATCACTGAGACATTTACATATCGATCGTAAACGCAATGATGAAATGTTTTTCAGTTGATTTTAAATGCAGAAGATAAATGCAACACCTGCTGGATGATTTTTATAAGACAAATCATTGTTTCATAATGTGGTCATCCAACCATAAAATAAACCACATTGCATGCAAAAGCCATTGTTAGCTTTCAAAGGCATAAATTCCTCCTCTTCACATGAACTTACCATGGAGATTATGGCCAAACTGCCAATTTTTCATTATGTAGGTTAAAAAAAAAGGGTTTCCAGCCTCACGTGCTTATTGAAGCGTGACTGAAATGTCAGGTGGTCACTGATATGCGTTTGGGTATAAGCAAAATATAAAAAAGCATCATACAGTTGATTTCAGTGCGCAAAATTATCGCAATTCTGACTGCATAATTTAAATTGTTATTTTTCTTTGTTTTTAATGTGCTCATTCAACCGTGAAATTACGTGAATTGTGTGTAAAGACTGTTCAACACACGAATTCAATCTCAATTGATAGAAATTACCACGAGAAACATGTCAAATCGGCCATTTTTGTAATTTGCACCCCGTGTTCACTCAACCATGAAATTTTGTGCACAAGTCACATGGTACGAAAGGAAGAACATAAATTATCCGTTGCATGCCTTTTTATCCTGCTAAATTGAAATTTGTTCCGATATCACCAAATCAAAGTTGCAAAATTGGGCTTGTGAACTTCAAAAAGTGACCATTTTGACTTTAAGTCATGCTCACTCAAGCGTGACCAAGTGATATCCACTGAATTTCACATGAAAGGTAGCCGAGATATACAGCTACATGATCCTGTATTCAGATTTCCTCAAATGTTCCTGATTCAAAAAAAATATATAGATGTTTGTTTTAGGGGAAACTTATTTTTTTGTTTAGTGTTTAGTTCTATACCTCATCAGCCAGTGCAATATGCATCTTAATACAAAGCATATTATGCAATTACCAAAAATACATTATGACTGTATGATTATGTCTTCTGATTTGGTTCACAGATCCAGGTATTCATAGTAAATGAAAAGGATAGGTCATGATAACAAATGATTTCTTGTTTTTTTAATTCAAATTATAGTTATAGTTCTACTTTACAGTCATAAGGTTGTAACTAAACTCAACATTCGATACTATTAATGCAATTAGCTGATGCACAGCACAATACAGCCCTGCAAGTAGTTGTTTGCTCCTGCCAAATTCTTTATCTACCAGACGCCAAGTACGTCTCTTCTCCATCTGATGGTTCTGTTCCAGTTCTGTGTGCAGCCCAGGGTTGTCTGCTTGTTCAGGAATAATAGCACAGCCAAGTTTTTATTATGCCCAACGTTACACTTGAACAAGTCAGACAAATAAGCTGAACCACATGCATGATGCAGTTTTACGTTGTTGCCTGAACTAAAGCACTCCGAAATTATCCTCACCGCTTAAACACATGATTGCTAAGGATAGTGTGAATACTGGCAGTAGCTTATGTTGACATTTTTTTTTTTTTTATGAAAGGAGAGTTAAGATAAATGTAACAATGTCATGCATCTACGCATTGTCAGACACAATGTAGGCTTATTAAACACGTTACTAACACTACTACGGAAACGTTTGATAGCGTCAGCAGATCCCCAACAAAAAAATTGAACGATTGGGACTGCGCTGAGCACAGGCCTGACCGAGCACGAAATTCAGACATTTTTTTTTCCATTAATTTAACATCAGATTCAGTGTATGTTCTTACCATTTCATCATTAGGGATCCAATATGTTGATGTTCCCCTTGAGTTAGATAATCAAAATACTGCAGGCGCCGTAGAAAAAGACGTTGTGGACGGGTTGATAAGGTTGATTCGAGCTGACTCCACGTGAAGCAAAAGGTGAACATGTAAAGCCCCCGTCACACTAGAGCGGATCGACCCAACGAATGCCCAGCGGATCCGAAAATTTGGACATACGCTCACATCCGTTGCTCGTCGTTCGTGACCCGCTTGACGTTCGTTGTATCCGCTAGCTGTTCGCAGAGATTCGCAGAGATCCGCCGGAGCAAAATTTTGATTTTGGACATGTCCAAAATCTTGAGCGGATGACGAACGGAATGACAATCCGCTCTGTGTTCGCTTAGCATCCGCTGATTGAAAGTTTTGGTCGCTCTGCATTCGTTTCTTATTCGTCAAAATTCGTCAAAAATCGTCAGAATTCGCACAGCAAATGTGCACAGCAACACACGTTAATCAAAGGTAGATAAAAAATAGATATTCATATATAGCACATATAATAATAATAATAATAATAATTATAATAGTAAGAAAAAAGGGTCTTATGTGCCCAGGGTAGCCTCTTCTGTGTTGTCACTGCTCTACCAGAGGGCCCTGCCATTATTATTACCCCAGCGTTGCCAGGTACCCATTTATACACCTGGGTCGAGAAGGACATCGTGGGAAAAAAAAAATCTTGTCCAAGGATGTAAGCACTGGGCGGGATTCGAACCCGGGTCCTCGGTTCGGGAGTCGGATCCACTATGCCACAGCCCCCCACATGACATTTCATAATACGTATTCTGACATTTAATAAGAGAACATTATTCTAAACCACTGCTATAAAAGTCAACCTGTAGTAAATGGGAATCTCTGAATGGAAATTGGGAATTGTGAAAGTTCGACTCCAGTTGGAGGCACAAGACGCAATGGAGGATGTTGGACTACCAACATCATCGTCACGTGATCATCAGAAGGAAGTACACTTTCAGGGGAATCTTGAATGAGTGACATTAGGAGTACTTGGTGGTTACTTCGGCTTCCTTCTTTTGGGGGCCATTTTCACAGTCACAACTATCTAAAAAAAGAAGATCACTCCAAAATCTTCGAGTGATCCCTGAGGTCACTCCAAAATTAGTGAAAATGAACATTTTCACTCCAAAGTCACTCCAATTTCACTCGAAACTCACTCTTTTTTGTTATTTACTCCTTCATGAGTGAACAATTTCACTCTTCTTTTTTTAGAGAGACAACATTACTTGACACTGTCACTGCTCAAAATGATTTGGTAAAGTGTGCGTCATCCGAGATCCGTCACATAATTGCCGCAGTATCGCTCTGCATATGTTGGGCATTCGCTGCTCATTCGCTTCGTCCGCTCAGCATCCGTTGGGTGGACTGTACGCATTCGCTTTCATTTGTTACTCTATCTGCTCGTTACACGGTCAGCTTATGCTCATCATTCGTCAGGCGAACGTTCGAAAACCACATTTTGCTTGCGAATTCGAGCGGATACGAGCGTATCTGAAATTTTCCGAATTTTGCCCATCCGCTAGGCATTCGCTGATTTACACTGTAGTGTGACGGGGCCTTAACAACGAGCTGAAATCTTTTGGATTGCGCGTATTGCTTAATTTGTCAAACTTCCGCGCCGTTTTCTGGCGTTTGTGCGCGTCAGAGCTGAGGGCCCTTTTCTCGAGTCACGGCCCATATATATATATATATATATATATATATATACAATGTATATATATACATATATATATATATATATATATATATATATATATATATACATATATGTATATACATATATATATGAAGAGTTTGTTCGCAAAAACCGATAAGTCCATAATTTGCCAAATGGAGATATTTGCGACTAAAGGTCACGAAAAATAAGGAGAACAATAAGAAAATTTCTGCTTCTTTTGACCATAACTTCAAAAATGTACCTTTGTATGTAGTGACCAATATATCATTTAAAAGGTATTATTTTGTACTTTATGACACAGGTCGTAATTCAAAATCTTCAAAAGTGGACTTATCGGTTTTTGCGAACAAACTCTTCATATACTTATATACATTTAAATAACTATAATTATGCAATATATATTTCTCATAGCATGCATAGACAAATCATCATGGCCATGAAGGGCGCAGTTATTGTAGGTAAAGCAATATAAGCACATTGTGTAACACCGTTAAGCATACAATTCGTTCCTGATATTAGTTGCACAGCCCATTTAATCAGGCAGTGCACCATCAATTAAAACGTCTGAAGCTTTTTGGACTGCAGGCCATAAAAATGCAAAATGTTTAGCTGATGGAAGTAACATGTTCCATATCTCGTGCCAAATCGACAGAAATGTAGACATTCGTTTGATAGTGTTTTGTTATTTTTCCCCCTTTTCTGATTTTTCCTTAAATTACCGATATGCCTCTCCGAATCAATTTAAACCTGGTGGAGAACACATGATTTAAGTGGTTTAGAGAGAACTACTTCTTCACGTATTAACGTCGCACCCCCTTACTTTTTCCATGAGGACTCAAGAAAAGGTGGAATGGTTCAACCAAGCCAATCTTGTGTTTTTCATGTTCTGAAAAACCTATTCGTCTTTTTCATTATTCTTTAGTCTGGGAGCATAACATGAATGGGAAAATTCGTTTTAAGCAGTTTTTTTTTTTTTGCAACCCTTTCGTATGGAAGACTAGAATTATCAGGTTTGTCTTAGGGACCCCTGTTAATGTCTTGAAATTCTTTTTACATTCTTCACTTTCAAGTCTAATAAATTTTGAATATAAGTGTATTATATAGCTACTGCTTGGAAATTGGGCATTAATTATGGATATAATGTATTAATAGTGCATGCTCAATTTACCTCCATCTGATAATCCCTTCATTACTGTTGTCTGGTGGTTTACATTCTGTGTTTTGTCCCTTTCATTGCACAGTCAGCACGGCTCGGTGAAGATTATGAGCTTGAATAGAAATACTTAATCTTGAGTGATACACGCAGTTAAAACAAACAAAAAACAAACAAACAAAAACAAAAAACAAAAACCCTCAGCAACCCTGTACTTCAGAGCCTCTTTTCTCAGATCAATTTTTTTTTTTCCAGAGAGTGTGCTTTCTTCGCAGTATTTAGGTAGGTTTGGGGAATTCATTTGAATTCAGTTATACATCATTTTAAAGCATAGAGTGTCCTCTTTCAGAATCTACCCTAAACTAAAAATCCACGTCTGGCGACTTTTTGCTGGTTTTGTGATGCGGGGTCACACATGGAATGATATAACGGAATATGTATTAATACGCATGTGATAAATGATTTTAATTTGTGGTTTTGTTCTTTTTTTCACCAGGGAGGGTGCATCTGGACGAAGTTGGAGGCACAGGGCACGATGATGAAAATGCGGTTGTGTTCCTTGAAGCAGACCAAATATCACAGTGAAACCAAGCTAGCCAGATCACAGAACTTCATCAAACGCTAAAAGAAAATCTGGGGAAGGGGAGATCGAGGCGGACTAAAGGAAAGGGAATGGTGAAGATACGTTATACAAGACACACACACACACACACACACACACATACACAATCACACACATATTATATATACACACACACACCCACACAAACACGCACACACATTCTTGCAAGGACTTTCAATCGGGGATATGTTGTTTTAACCTTCAAACGGGGACATTCTAATTAATTAGTTTGGAGCAATGTGATAAAATATGTTTTATATAGTTCACTGATACCCATGATGGCTTGTTTTTGTCTAAATTGTCATCATTTAAGATTTGAGATTTTTTTATAAAAAAACAGGTAACTGTGGATACAAAAAATGTGTCCTGGTAGGTAGGCTATGAAATCAGGAATATTGTGTGAAACAGGGCATATGCCCACATTTTTTATGAAGCGTTATTCGATGAAACCGGACATAATGTATTAAAGTCTTACAGTCGCAAGTGGTTTGTGCGGCACGGAGATGAACGCAACACGCTGCTTCCCCTATTCTGTATTAAATGTCGTGACAATGGGTCAGCGAACACCACTGGGCGTCTATTAAATCACCTGACCCAAAATGGCTGTTCGACCCACGAGAGCTTCCGATCATTGCCGAATGGAAGCACACTCACAATGCGCATGCGCATGAAGAGAGGCCAAAAGAGCCACCAACTTCTGGCCTCTCTCCTCTAATGACCGCAGCTCGCGGTCACAATATTTGTATATGACACGTAAACACACACACACACGTGTTTCAGTGGCAGCATTGTCCGACACGTTTATGGATATTTCTCACCGAGTCTGGCATTGCGCAATTCGGTGGATTCCATATACGGTGCGCCACCTATCAGTTGTAGCGGACAGGCCGAAATCCGCAGTGCCTTATGGGAAAAAGTCGACATCAAAATTACGCGCATTATATGCACATGCAGCAGCGCAGCTCAGCTCAGCCGGCGCGGCCGCGCCGGGCGGGCGGGCGCCCGGGCTGGGCCGGCCGGATATCAATTGCGAGATCGAGAGATAGATCGATACGGTATGGTATTAGCAGCAAACTGGCTTTTCCGTGTTGCATGATCAACACGACGTATGTACACTCCAAAATGCAGGCTTGGCTTGTGACTTATTTCTTTGGCAAAAGACACCAAAGCTGGTTGGAAAAAAAGGCATCTCACATGCCAAATTGTTACTTACCTGGCTGCTGTTCTAAACAGACTCAACCAGGGCTGCCAAAGCCTCCTTGTGCTTCTTGGCCTTCTGGTCTGGCTTGGCCCGCCTCTCCTGACTGCACGGGAGGTATGCCACGATCATTCAGGTATTTCTTCAGTTCGTCGACACGCATTCGCCGGAAGACAGCTTGGTCTTGGGGGTCTGCCATTTTTTTAAGTCCGCTGTGCTTTGTGGCGACCGTAACGCGTACCTCTAGTCACCGCGTATACCGATCGCCAGGCGCTAGGCCAGTACAGTTATTGTACAGTAAACAGTGCATTGCGCATGCAGCTACCGACTACTGCGCTGCAGCGTAGCTCTAGCTGCATAGCGCGATGTCGACTCCAAAGTTGAAAATCGGCCTGTCCGCTACAACCGATAGGTGGCGCACCGTATTTGGAATCCACTGAATTGCATGCACAAACTTCGGTGGTTCGGGAGATTACGAAACAACGCATCATTAGGACTGACGATCGTTCGACTTTAACAAAGCATTTTACACATTGTGTAGGAAATGCTAGGTTTCATGTGGATAACACGACATACATTTTGTTGGCCTTGGCCCGACTGCACGGTATAACATTACGTACAATTGATAGGCATATGCCCGGTTTCATGGTATAATACTCACACATTATGTAGACATGTGCCGGTTTCATGGTACTAATACTTACACATTTTGTAGGCATATCCCGGATTCATAGTATAACAGGATTATGTTGTTGGCATATACCCGGATTCATGCCATTAACACTCCCACATTTCGTGGGCATGTAAATGTCGGTTTAAATAGTATCATCATTCACACATTTTGTTGGCATATGTCCGGTTTCATGGCACAACGCATCGCACATTTTGCGGGCATATGCCAGGGTTCATAGTATAATTCTTCACATGCAGTTTGTAGGCATATCCCTACAAACGGTTTTATGGTACAACACTCAGGCATTTCGTTGGTATATACCCGGTCTCATGGTATGGTGTTATACTTTACACACTCTGAGGGTATATGCCCTGTTTCATGGTACAACATTTCACACACTTTGCAGTCATGTGCCAGGTTTCATGGTAATAACTTGCATTTTTAGCCGCTACGTATAAACACGTATCGTCAGCAGCGCACAGTGACAAAGTACAATGACAGACAACACGAGATCAATCATTCATGTATAGAATGAATACTTATAGAATATATCAATTGGTGCGACTTCTTGTTGGTTTTGTGAAGCACGGTTGCCTGATGACACCATTTTTCAATAATCATGTCTCGTGGATCATGACAAATTGCTTATCCTCACAGTATGTGACTTGCGGTATTCAGGAAGCTTGATTTGTCACCTTATATTCATATTATGTAGTATATAATGGCTCTACTCTATTGTAATAACTACATGTATTAGAAACATACATATATGCGACCATGTATCACAAAACCAACAAAAAGTCGCAAGACATGAATTTTTAGGTTAAGGAAAAATTCTGAATTGCCAGACTCTTAGCTTTAACCTGATGTATAACTCGGTTCACATGTCACAAATAAGCTTTGAAATTATCAATTTTTTCCTCCGTTTTGTTCAATCTTCTCCGTAAAAGGTGTCCTGATTTGTTTCATTTTGCCTTGGGGTGAAAGCTGGTACAGACGCACCGCATGCTTAAGTGGCGATCACTTAGAAACTATTCCTTTTAAGCTATTCTTTTCAAGGTAAGCGTTACCATGGCAATGTATGCAAATCAGATGTTGACGTACGTGCATTGCTAACGTGACCCTTTTGTTGCTGTAGGTTTTGTCGTCAAGTCGCTTGCTGTATAATGTAAAGGCAATGAAGGAACTTATTTTGTTTACAACTATTGATTATGTATAATTATATAGGACAACAACAATGTATATAGGTCTACACATGTGTATGTATCCCCTTGTGCGATGAAATGATGCAGGAAACAATAAATCAAGTCAAATCGAACCAAATCAAATCAAAATCTCTAGTTCTTCAAATTAATCAGCCGTTGTTGCGGCACAAATTTTCACCTGCCCTCGAAGTACATTTAGTGGGTAGTATCATTTTTGATACGGGGATCGTATAATACCACCATATAACTCATACAACTACATCAATGCAAACAAGTCATGTCAAAAGTCTTTCGATGAAGTGTGTATCTGCGCTCGCACATGATAATTGAGTTTCCGTTTGTGTGGGCGTGTATGTATGTGTAGGTGCGCGTGAAGAAGAGAGGAGTGGATGGATAGGGTGTGGGTTTTTGACTGGCGGTGTGTGTGTGTGTGTGTGTGTGTGTGTGTGTGTGTGTGTGTGTATGTGTGTGTGTGTGTGTGTGTGTGTGTGTGGATGTGTGGATGGGATCGGCCGAATGTGTGCGTGAGAGATGACTGTATTATGTAATGTGTCATGATAGAAACGCCCAATAAGCCAAAAAAAAATGTGAAAATTTTAACTGTAACCTTTGACTTGGTGTGACCTCTATGTTTGATCAAAAGTGAAACCTTGTATAATCGCCCTTTAAGATTAATTGAAATTGAAGCCTTGGTGGGTATAGAGTTATTCAAGTTTTTGTAGCGTCATGGACAGACAACGGACGGATCGACGACTCAGTATATGGAAAAACGTCTCAGGAGATCCCTTACTCTCCCCTCACCTGTGGCGTTTGGGCTAAAAAAAAAAAAACACCAACAAAAAGATGCACACGCATACATAATCACACACATACGTGTGCATACCTTCATACATACATTCATCCATACATACATGCATACAAACATACATATTAACATACAAACATACGTAAACACGTGCATAGAGAGAGAGAGAGAGAGAGAGAGAGAGAGAGAGAGGGAGGGAAAGAACCATTACCATCAACACAAAGACTCCACCAAACACGCACACATACATACCACAGGCCATGTAAACCCCTACACATACACACCACAAATACCCCGTACACATGCGTCTCTCTCTCTCTCTCGATACATCTATGTATCTATGTATGTATAATTATTATATGTATATATCTACATATATATGAAGAGTTTGTTTGCAAAAACCGATAAGTCCATTTTTGAAGATTTTGAAGTATGGTATTTGTCATAAAGTACAAAATAATACCTTTAAAATGATATATTGGTCACTACATATAAAGGTACATTTTTGAAGTTATGGTCAAAAGAAGCAAAAATGTTCTTATTATTCTTTTTATTTTTCTCGACCTTTAATCGCAAATATCTCCACTTGACAAATATGGACTTATCGGTTTTTGCAAACAAATTCTTCCTCTCTCTCTCTCTCTCTCTCTCTCTCTCTCTCTCTCTCTATATATATATATATATATATATAGAGAGAGAGAGAGAGAGAGAGAGAGAGAGGGAGAGATAACTACCATCGTGTCAGGGGCGACAAGACTTCGTTATCTACGAATTTTCAAATGTTCACGAGAGTAAAATATAATGGTAGCCAATGCACTGTGTCAAATGGAAGAGCCTTTCCTTTTAAAAGAAGTGGTGGCTTCATTTTTGGAGTAAGGCAACTAGGATTTGGCCAGAACTTCACTTCACTGATTAGCTGATTATTAATAAAACAAAAGTCATTTACAGAATATGGTCTTAACTAAAAATTCATGTCTGGCGACTTTTTGTTTGTTTTGAGGTGCAGGGTCACACATATGTAACCTGCGAGGGTTTTTTTTTAATTTGGTTTTTTACTTCCTTAATTATTATGTGCATGCACACACACTGTATTAGCACTGTACATATGTGACATTGCACCACAAAACCAACAAAAAAGTCGCCGGACATGAATTTTTAGTTATTGACAGATTCTGAAAGAGCACACTCAAAGTTTTAAAAATAATGATGTACAACTCACTTCAGATGGACTCTCCCAACCTATGTAAGAAATGGAAAGAAATCAAACATTCTGCAAATTCTGAACTGAGAAAAAAGGCTCTGAAGTACAGGGTCTATTTAAGATATCTATCCTCACTAAACCGTGCTAGCTGCAGTATGAATGGGACCAAAAGCAGGATGTAAACCCCTGGAGCATCATCAATAAAGGAATTATCAGGTGATGCTGAAATTAGCAAGCCGTATTAATGGATTCTGTCCGTAATTAATGCTAACTTTCAAAGCAGTAGCATTATCACGTCAAATGTTATTAGAGTTGAAAGTGAAGAGTGTGTAAAGGATATGAAAAGGGCCACCCTACACCATGCATATATTATACTAACTTAAGTGCTAATTATAATTTTATTGGTATTGTGCTTTTTGGTGAATAGAGATAGCTCTTTAAAAACGCATTCCTCCAATATTGATTGTCACAATAATCAATAATGACCTTTTCATTTTGGGACATTTCTAGCAGATGACTTTCTCTGCATAATCCATTCTAGCGGTGTATATCGCTCCCACACTGCGAATATTTTAGAATAGAAACAGAGCGATCTGATGCACACTTCTGTGGAATACTCCGAACAATCCCCCAATATGTCGAGTCGTAATCTGTGGATAGGAACCGAGCGGGGGAAACGTAAATTAAAGAGGATGAGGGAACTTTTGAATATATTTGAATTCAAATGACAGATATAACATATCATTTTTGACTAAAATATTCTCTTATTCCCTCTAGTTTGCTAAGTGTATGGATAGAGGCCCAACGGGGGAGGTGAACGCGTAGGATAGTTGCTTTTTAAAGTTGAAATTCAACAATCCGTTGCACAATGAGTGAAATATCGGGACAGTTTTCTATTTAAAAAAAAAATCACTTCGAGAAATATTTAGGAACAAGATAACTTGTTAACTCCCTTTTCCTGCGGATTGACGCCCCTGCAATTCGTATGAATAACAGCTCATAAAGACATTTGGGAAGCTCTCAATCCCCTAAGACTTTCAGTGTACTAATTATGAAGAGCGACTTAGTGGAGAAATGGTTAACCGGAAGGAGATTACTATCCCCTCCCAGAACTTTGAATTTTTTTTGTAAAGTGAAGTGACATATTGTGCACCTCATATGGTAAACATTTTTTTTGTAATATCTGTCAATGTAATGGTGTGTTAAGTCCATGAAAATAGACCTAACGGTGGTGGGTTTGGAAGGGCCATGTCACTCCGAAAAAAGAGAGATTTTACACTGTCAGAATTGAAATTCAGCAACCTGGACCACACTTTGGGTGGAATATTCAACAATGTTTTATCAAAAGAAGAAAATCTTTCTCATTCGGGAAGTATAATTATTTGGATGCAAAATAATACTCTTGTCCCTCCAATATCAACTTTTTTTTTTTGTGGGGGGGGGGGGGAACGTCTTTTTTTTTCTGTCTACAAAAAGACAGACAAGTTCTCCCCCCCCCCCCCCCCCCCCCCTCCCCGATCGACGCCCCGGCAACCATACCGGCATAGGCATCTTATAGACAAGTAGGTCTAACGTACGTGACGACAGGACTAGTATAGAGTCCTGCACGAGTGGGCCTGGCAGTATACGGCGCTGGGGTCTGGTCGCCATGGGCGCCGCCGCCAATGAGCTAATGCTTTGGCTTTCACTTGGGCTTCCTCTCTCAATTTGGATTGGTCAGAGTAAACTGTTGTACATAGACCCTACATCTTGTAGCGAACGTACACGTACTTTCAAACGTGTACGTGTTTCCTACCATTCGGGCTCTGCCATGGATGCACAGTACGGCAATAGGTATGCATAGAATAGAAAATAACAGTATTAGGTATAAGATCATTGATGTCAGAACTCGGGGTGCGAACTCGTTTTTGTCCCCTTGTGCAAAAATATCAACAACAACAAAAAAGGGGAAAAAAAAAACAAAAAAAGACGGAATATTTTATTTACCGTCCGGCGTTAAGGTTGCTCGCAGACCAAGTTTTTTTTTTTTCTTCTCTTTCTTTTTTACGGTCTGAGGGGCTATGTTCGCACTCAACGCAACCCCCCCGTGACACCCCTGTCACCAAAAATATCAGATACGAGTTTCTCGAATTGTCTCCCAAGCTACGAGTATATTGATATGCACACCTGTGTTACATATTTCAACACGCATTATTATGAGATACTCTGCCAGGTAATGTCACTACATTGTATAGGCATCTACGCATTAAATCTCTTATGCTTATCTCTTCACCCTCACTTTCTTCGGTTTTCAGATTTTAGTTTCGATTTTCATATCTGCATTTTTTTTTTCAAAGAAATCAAATATTGAAAAAAGAATGACAACACGTGTATCTGACAAACAAAAATAGGAAAAAAATACATTCATAGTATCATAATCACAATCTTTAAGCTAAATAACAATGGGATCAAAGGAATCGAGGATATACAACATTGTTTCAGAATAAAGAAGAAGAAGAAGAAAAATGCAGGAGCCTGCCGCCTTTAAGCACATGCTTGAAAGTGATGGTAGCCTCAGAAATCTGAAAAAAAAATAAGTAAAAAAAAAAAATGTATATATACATATATATATATATATATATATATATATGTTTGCGAATTCACGTATTGGCTCCAATGTAACGAAGAAATAAAACCGGTAATGCAATATTTCGCCAATATATATACCTTCTTCAGGAGTCTCCTGAAGAAGGTGGATGGAAGCCACCGAAAATTTGAGTTGCTCAATAAACTCATTCTTTCTTATATATTGGCGAAATATTGCATTAAATGTTTATTCTTCGTTATATATATATTCAAAATGGGCAATTTTCCATTCCCATCTTCCCCTCCCTCTCTTTCCCATTTCTCACTTTTTCTCGATCTGTGTATGTGTGTGTGAGTGTCCTGTCGATGTGTGTGCTTGGAATCGGAAGTGTACTTGTTTAGTTGTTGTGTGTACTATACACACATGGTGTGTGCTATAATGTACCCATACGGCACAGGGGCGCGTACCTATAATAGCCATGCATGCATTTTCTATGTTCGCATAGGTAGTACTCTAAGCAGACGATTGCACGCACTAGAATGGAGGCAGTAGAACCACGGCCACTAAACTCCGATTCAGAAGAGATAAGGTGAAGAAAGTCTAAGTAAAACAGTGGAGCAAGATAGCACAACAGACACATACCTAAGATTATGTCGGTATCCGTAGATATTCCTCTACTGTCATTTAATACGTATAATGCATGGTCCGACTATAAACCTTTGCAAATTACAACATAGCATCCTTCCAAAGATGTCTTGCAGAAGTACAATTGTACAATCCGTTCTATATATTTATATATATTTTTTTTTTGTATGTGTGTGCCATGGTGTTACGACCCTGTGTACTACATCATTCTTAGATAGCAATTGCTTAATGCAGCAATACTTCGAGGACATATTTTGTTTTTCAAATCTATGTAATCTTTACACATTTTTTTTTCTACCCTGCCCATGGACGTGCAATGAACAAAGTTGTAGAAACAGCGTCAAGATTGATGTAAATTATATGGATATCTAAGATCATTTTTCTTTAACATTACCAGGATCTACATTAATAAAGATGCATGGGCTTTGAACACAACGCAGTGACAGAGACTTGGAGCCCGTTTACAGTCTATTGTGAGCGAAAAGGCCGGGCTCGGCTGGCCCAAGCCAGTCCTTCATTTTAATGTATACGCGCAAAAGGCCAAATGCGGGGCCACAATTAGCCCCACGTTTGGCCACGCTTTGGAGGTGGTCTCGGCCGCGGCAGTGTTCGGCCTTTTCTCAGTGTAAACGCAAACTGGGCCAAATGCGGTACCAGTTATAACATAGCATCCTTCTACAAGATGTCTTGCAGAAGTACAATCTGTACTATATTCTTTGCTGTGTACTATGTTGTAATAATGCCCGGCCCGGCTTCAACTGCGGGGCCGAGCCCAGCAATTCTGTCCATTTACAGTGCTGGGCTCGGCCCGGGATTTTAATTCAAAACTTTCAATATTTTCTCGTAGTGACGCTCTGCCTGTAAACAAAAGCAATTTGGTATAGTCTGGTTTCCGGACCCTTTAGAAACTGGACGAAGTCGCAGTTCTGCAAAGGCCTTTGCCGAAGGAAAAATCCTTTGCAGCACAAAATCATCTTTAACTATACTAGTTTTCGACGTAGAGGGGTTAATATCCTTAATAGCGAAATAGTACTGGCAGAGGGTCTGGAATCCAGACTAAATTTGGTACCGCATTTGGCCCAGTTTGCGTTTTCACTCTTGAGAAAAGGCCAGGCTTGGCCGCGGCCTACACGAACCGTGGCCGAGACCATCTCCAGACCGTGGCAAAATGCGCGGCAATTTTGGCCCGCATTTGGTCTTTTCGTTCATTGTAAGCGGGGTCTGCTTGACAAACCCAGCAGGGATCAGCGCTTACTGGTCATTCACCACGTAAAATACCAGCTTTATGTGACGTGACTGGAATCGCGAGACACGCGTTCATTGTAGGCCTACTGTGGCTTTCGGTGATGTATTGATCAGCAGAATATGCTAACTTGGAAAGCCGTCTACCGAGTCGGGCGTGCGAACGGGGCACATGAAGAGATGTGACTGAGATCAAGACCAAAGGGCAGGTTTGTACCGCATAATGAACAATATGCCTGTTTGGTGCCCTCAATCGTTTTTGCTTGTTTTTTTTTTTCTTATTTTTTTCTATTCCTTTTACGTGCCAAAGAAGCAGCAACACCTTTAAACAGAGACTCACACCTGTTTGTTTCTTTCTTCTTTTCTTTTTTTTTTTGTTTCTTCATTTCTTCCGCAAAAAGACAAGAACACTGTGTCGCAGGTTTGGACACACCTGTAATGCGGTCGACATTTTATACCAATAGGGATAAATAGCAGATGTTCCCTCTCTCCTTTGGGGGAGAGGGTTCTGAAAACCAAGAGCTCTAAGTCTTAAATCTTGCATCTTATATCTTACGTCTTACATATTTGCAATGACTGCATCATAAGCGTAAACAGAAACTTCCATTTGTTACTGAATAATAATGAAGAGCAAAGCCAGTACTGGTCTCATTGAAACGCAGAGATATTTTCAGAGCACATTATTGAAAAGCTGCAAAGATGTCCATCAACATCTAAAACCACGAACATGTTAAATGTGACCCTGCATCTCAAAGCAAACAAAAAGTCGCCAGACATGAATTTCTAGTTAAGACCATATTCTGAAAGAGCAGACTTTAAGCTTTAAAATGATGTATAACTCAAATCAAATGGACTCTCCTAACCTATCTAAATATTGGAAAGAAAGCACAAACTCAGAAAAGGTGTGAACTGAGAAAAGAGGCTCTGAAGTACAGTGTCTATTCAAGCGCTTAATCTTTACCAAACCGCGCTGGCTGTGTGATGAATGGGACAAAAAACAGGAAGTAAACCACCAGAGTAACAACAATGAAGGGATTATTAGATTACCAGCCTAATTAACACATTCTGTCCATAATTAATGCCAACCTTCAAAGCAGTAGCGCTATCCTTTCAAAAGTTATTAGAGTTGAAAGTGAAGAGTGTGGACAAGGTTTTTCAGAAATGGAAAATGGATTCTAAAGAAACACCTAATCACACTATTCTACCAAAAATGTTCAAGATAAACTGCTAAAAAACACATTTTCCTGCCCGTTTTATGATACCAAATTTTAGCATAAAAATGTCAAGTTCGGCTACGTTGACCCATTTCACTTATTTTCAGTCCTCACGCAAAATCAGTGTGTGCGACTTTATGTTCGTTTTGAGGTGCACGGTTACAACTAACAATCGTCAATACACTGGGGAATCCACAGTACCTATATATTGCTTGCGCCTGCGCAGAGGTCTTGGGCAGTTTTGCACACAAGGCTGTCTTTACATACACATATCTGTGCATTTTTTATTCACCTTCATTGCTGAGCGATGATCATAAGAGATATGTTTCGCAATATGGCAGAGAGCCGGATTCACCGTGTACATAAATGGGAGGCTATAGGTCTACTGTTTGCAGTTTCCGTTTTGCATTGTGAGTATAAATCGGTACTGCTGTCTACTTATTCCCAAAAGAATTTGGAATAATCATCTGTTACAGTTGTGTGTGTGTGTGTGTGTGTGTGTGTGTGTGTGTGTTTATGATGTTTATATAGTTTATCATATTGTTGTTTTCATTTGTTTGTTTATTTTTTAATCCATGTATGCTGATTGCGAAAATATCCTCTATTGATCACAGTTATGGGTTTGTCTTGAACCATCCAAATGTCTTCCTTTTCAGCTTAGTGTTACAAGAAGGTCTAAAAAAGAGAATAAATAGATGAATACAAGAATCCCAATAAAAAAACGAAAATAACGTGTATATTTTGTTCACATTTTCATGCTTATTTGCAGTACAAGTGTCTCATTTGAAAATCGAGCATTGCTTGCTTCGTCTGCTTTTGAAGTTAGTTTTCCTGATGTTTAATTTTGTCTGTCCCGAATTATTGTCTGCTTTTAACTCTATGACATGGTAGTACCAACTACCGTTTAATGGTAAGAACCACTAACGGTTTTGCTAACCCGATGTTGTCCAAAACGCGATTACGCACAAATATTGCGTTCCTGGTTATCTGTAAAATTGTTATTTGATAATATCACGACAAAATAATTGTATAACGTGTTAATAGGTTCCACGAAAGGCAGTTATACATCGAAGCGATATGAACACAGTTCTTTGAGCATTATCCTTGGAACTGTCCCTCACCAAAAACACACACGAACACACTCACAATGAATATCTGCAATATTTCTTTTTTTATCATCATAGTGCATAATATTATATTACGCATAAACAGGAAATAGTTAAATTGGATGTATACATGACACTACACGATATCAAGCAAAAATTTACATTATTATGTTAAAAGGTGTTTACAGTTCTGGTCGAGGTGAGGATTTAGCTTTTACAATTTTGCAAGATATTCAGAAACCACTCTATGAGATGTCAAAGAGCATGCGATTCTCAGGGGTATCAAAAGTTTATTTGATGATAATCGATTTTAAGGTGGCCAATCCCAAAACAAGGTGAAACAAAGAGATCCTAACAAAGTTGTGGCCTGTAGTCTTTTATCATTATCACTTTTTTTTGGATATCTCAGCCATTTGAAAACCATTTTTATGAAATAAATGTTGAATCCTTCTTAAAGTTGCATGCTCTTTCATATTTCATAAGAGGTTTCTCATTATCTCACTTAGGAATGTAAAAAAAAAAAAAAAAAAAACCCATGAATCCCCATCTCAACCAGTACTGTACAGCCCCTTTAAGTTCTTATTTCTTCAAGCAAGGACACCTGGCCACTTGCATATTTCGAGAACCAACAAATTTGTCATAACCCTCAATCTGTACAATTCAGTGACAATGCGCCGGATGCATAAACGATAGAAAATGCTTGTGCTAGCCTTTTGCTCGAGTCCGCATGCAAAAAAATAAAAATAAAAAAAAGCAATTGCTTGCGAGCAGAAGCTTTTGCAAGCAACCACAAGCAAATGCTTGCTGCCGGCAAGCAATTGCACAAGGCCGTGTTACACCTTGTGACGAGGAGGTAGTTTCCAGCACTTAGAAGATTTTCAGCGGGCGAACAAGAATGTTTGCAATTTTCATTCATGCCTTGTCATACCGTACGGGGGAACTTCTGCGGCTTGACTTGCGGGGAAACAAATTTACTCCAAGGAGCTCTCCGCAGTTGGTCCGCACCTGACAGTATCTAGCGCGTAGTTGCCCGGAGGTGCTCACGCAAGTCCGATTTAACCGCAGCCAAGTTTTGAGCATGACCAAAACTTTTTTTCCGGGTGAGTCGCGGGAGTGCCCATAGAGGTCCACGCAGAACGCCAGTAGGAGACCCTTAGGGGGCAGTGCTTCCCAGTCAATTCCCACGCAGGTACTTCGCAGTCCCGTATGCAGCCAAGATAATAAAATTCTGTGAGATTTCCGCCATTCCATTAGATGAATTCCTTCACTAAGTTGTCAGCCCCCACGCGACTGGTACAAAGGTCACACAGCATACTCGCAAGTATAACGCGTCCAGCAAGTAAGACACATGCGCTGAACCGCACAAATCCTTTTCCGCTCTAAGGAATGTCCGGTATGCTAGAAAATCCCTACACGTAACAAGCCCGAGCAGCTTAAGCCCCCGTTCCACTATCACGATTTGGACCCCGATCTGTCCCGATCTAGCAGATCGGGAGAGAGCGGCAAAAGCGTACGGGGATCGGAAGCATCGTAGCAGCAGCGTGTGGAGGTCGGGGTTGGAGCGGGCAGTTTTTCAGATCGGGAAGAAATTTTGAACCGGTTCAAAATTTCTTCCCGATCTCCCCGATCAAAATTGACATATTTTTAATCGTACGGCAAGCGGGGAGAGCGTAGTGACAGCGTAAACGCAGCGGGGAGAGCGTAATGACGGCGTAAACGCAGCGGGATGAGCGTAACAAGGTCTTTCTGAGCGTAGTAACATCGGCACAAGAACGGGAAGTAATTTTAGCTGTAATTTTCGAAGAAGAAGAAGAGATGAAGAAAAAGAAGAGAAGAAAGCAGCGAAGCAGCTACCCAAAAGGCGAAGAAAGAGAGACTGCACGTGATGCTGAAAGAGGAGGAAGAGGACATAGCAGACTTTTGAAGAATATGAAATCATCTACAACTGGAGGAAGACGGACTATAAAAGCAAGGACATCAAGAAAAATCCTTTGAAAAATCAGCACGTCTTTGTTTATACAACGCATTGCTGCAAAAGAACCGTGAGTTGAGGAGGCTCTTCAAGTTCAAGTTCAAGTTGATTTATTTCACTTCCAACAAACAAATAATAAAAAATACAAAGAAACGCTCATATACACAGACGTCATGAAATCAGTACCACAATGCGATGAACAAAATAACATTGTAAAAGAGATACAGGCAAATTATCAACAGAGATACAAATAACAGTTACGTCACTGTGGTAAATGCATACAAAATATTGCTGGAAATGGAGGGGACTGCTAAAAAGCAGAGCTTGTAGTATTAGAATGCAGTCCCCTCATAGAGAAAAATATATAATTGCAAAAAGCAACAACAACAAATTTCCCTAAGCGGTAGCAAAAAAAAAAAAAGACAGACAGAGTAATACACACATACATGCACACATACGGACGCACATTAACAAACACATGGCGGCTCTCTTGTAAGGAAAAAATTGATGAGGGGACAGAAAGATATAGTAGTGAAGAAGGTAGTAAGTCCGAGGTGGACAAGGGGGGGGGGGGGGGGGAGGAGGGGAGAGGAGAGGAGAGGGAAATGGTGGGTCATAACCAGGGCACTGGAGGCACAGAAGCACGGGCTCGCTGATGAAGAAAGAGTAGTGAGAATAACGAAGCAACAACAACTTTGAAAATCAAAAGTAAAAAAAGAAGAATGAATCTTCGAGGTCCACAGTATATTTCTTCGGTTCTGCATGCTAATAAGTTAACTGACTGCTGACCCACAGTCGAATCGGGGTACATCGGGGCACATCGGGCACTTTTCAGCTCTCTGAACGGGGTAACAGCGTGATAAGATCGTATAGATCGTTCAGAGCGTAGATACATCGTGCATTGATCGGATAACATCGGCAACATCGCACTAACAGCGTAGCTACATCGTTCTAAAGCGTACCGGCAGCGGCAGAGATCGTAATGTCTAATTCCCGATCATCGTAGTAAGAGCGTAGCAAGCACTTGGTAGTCGTAACTGCAGCGTACTTAGAGCGTTCTAACATCGTACTGTGTCCAGATCGGCTCAGGTTTTACCCGATCCTTCCCGACCTGAGAAAATTGTCAAATCGTAGCGAGAACGGCATAGTGGAACGGGGGCTTTACCCGGAAAGGTGTGACAGGGCCTAAACACGGTTGCGGGTAAAAAAAAAAAAAAATAAATAAAAAAAAAAAAAATATATATATATATATATATATATATATATATGCGTGCGCACCTCCGGGCGACTACTTTTGAGATACATGCTGGGTACTGTCATGTGCGGATATCTGCGGGGACCTCCGGGTAGTCAAAATTGTTCTTTGCAAGTCGCACGCATTGTTCTTGTGACACGGCCTTTAGAGATCAAGTGTTTGCTTACAACCGTATGCATAGATCATACATTTTGCTAGTTCTTGCTAGTAATTGCTTACGATTTTCCAAGCTCTGTGAAATAGTCCAGTCAAAATACGACAAAAAAATGGGTTGACCCACAACTAATAGCAACAGAAACGATTCCACTTGCATTTGACCTGGAAGAGCGATTCAAGTAACATATTAAAAGTTCCCTAAAATTCCAGTTGTGGATCAGTGTCTAATTTGCATTAATTCAAAATGGCCGCAATACAACCTATTTATGCCTATATCTCAGGATATATAACCCACAGAAAGTATATTCCGGTGTCTAAACCTATGTTTTTTAGGTCACGGAGTACAATCATGTTATCTGTAGCAACTTTCGAGCATCCCTTTATATATTTTTGCATATATTTCCATATAATTGCATACAAAATGGCCGCAATGTTGCCTGCGTGTGCCCGCCGTATCTTCATATAACCATTGTGTAGCACACTCAGGAATAGGTTGCTATATCTGGACATAAAAACCGCAGAAAATAGATTCTGGTGTCTAAACCTATATTTTTTTTTTGTTTGTTTAGGTCAGGGAATACAATTATGATATGTGACCGTGCACCTCAAAGCGAACATAAAGTCGCACACACTGATTTTGCGTGATGACTAAAAATAAGTGAAATGGGTCAACCTAGCCGAACTTGACTTTTTCATATTTTCTGAAAGAACAGGTCTTCTTTTACATTGTGCTAAAATTTGGTATCATAAACCAGGCAGGAAAGAGTGTTTTTTAGCAGTTTGTCTCGAACATTTTTGGTAGAATAGTGTGATTAGGTGTGTCCTTAGAATCCCTTTTTCATTTCTGAAAAACCTTGTCCACACTCTTCACTTTCAACTCTAATAACTTTTGAAAGGATAGTGCTACTGCTTTGAAAGTTGGCATTAATTATAGGCAGAATGTTTTAATGAGTCATGTTTAATTTCAGTTTAATTTGATAATCCCTTCATTGTTGTTACTCTGGTGGTTTACTTCCTGTTTTTTGTCCCATTCATCGCTCAGCCAGCACGGTTTGGTAAAGATTAAGCGCTTGAATAGACACTGTACTTCAGCATGTTCAGAGCCTCTTTTCTCAGGTCCCACTTTTCCTGAGTTTGCACTTTCTTTCCAATATTTAGATAGGTTAGGAGAGTCAGTTTGATTTGAATTATACATCATTTCAAAGCTTAAAGTATGCTCTTTCAGAATATGGTCTTAACTAAAAATTCATGTCTGGCGACATTTTGTTTGTTTTGAGGTGCAGGGTCACATATAAGCAATAACTTTCAAGCTTCCCTTTATTTTTTTTTTCATATATTGCATTTAATTAAATGCAAAATGGCCGCCAAAATGCCTCTACAGGCTTATATCTCTATCTGTAAAAGGTACCCAGTGATGGTGTCTGGTGGGCTTAACTTTACTGCTGAAAATCACTCTTGTAGAATACGTTCAACCCAGGAATAATTACCTATATTTCCCTAAAATTTTGCATATATTTATACATAAATCTATTCAAATTAAGAGTAGCTTATAGCCATAAGCTACTCAACAAAAGTTTCATGAGTTTGGATATTGTTGTTTAGAGAATGTTCTTGTCATATCAGGGTACCATGTCACTCACTCACTTTTTTAATAAAAGACCCAGGAGTCAAGCCCTCACACGAGTATTTCAAGTTCACCTTCATGCATTCGTACAGACTATTACTTGGGAGAGAGGAAATTGGAAGACTTTGGGAACATCTAGGGCCATATCTGGAAGCCTTTAGGGACCTCCAGGGCCAAGGGAGGCATGATGTTCATATTCATGACACTAGCGATAAATGCACCTATGGTACTAAGTTTGTTGAAAATTTGACCAAGTGGCCCCCAATAACTTGGTCCCAGCCCCAAGGCGGCCGCACCTAGATCAGATTTTAGGTGCCGTTGGGCATCCTGTGGCCTGGGGGGGGGGGGGGGGGGGGGGGGGGGGGGGGGGTCGGGGTAGATGGTACCCATTTTGCCAACATTCTACCAGCCAAGTTTGATAACATTATTGAACACACTTTTTGTGAAAAGGAGCGTGTGAAAATTGGTTTCTATTTGGCACTAGCCCCAAGTATGAGTATATTGAAAGTATGTTTATACACTTACTGATATATTTACTCAATGCTCTTCTGTTTTTATAAAAGCAGCAACTCTAAATTCAGCGGGGGACATAGTGCCCACACGTAATATATATATATATATATATATATATATATATATATATATATATATATATATATATATATATAGGTGTGAGTCGTGTGTCTTCAGCTAATGATGAACCCCTGGGTCGTCGCATCTTTTTGGAGTGTGTATGTAAACGAGAGTAAAGAGGCGGTAGACGTTGCTTAATCCTCACAAGTGAGTTTACTCAAGCTTTCGGGCTTCCTGCCCTTTTTCAAGACTGGGGACAAGATAAAAAACATGGATATCAAATACACAAATAGAAAATAATAATGATGATCAAAACAATAGCGGAACTGATAACTACAGTGAAAGAGGCAGAGACGGCAGGGAATAATTGCACAGGTGGGAGTGTGTATATTTATGCATCAATCTTGCATAATATAACTTGCAGATATACAATCACAAACAAGCATACAAAATATAAGCATTTACAAATACAGTGTACGTATGACTAAACATCTGCACACACAATGGATACGGATGTGTGCGCACAATCACACATGTGAAACTCCTCGCGTATGTCAAAGCAGGCAACCACATAAACAATAACGGCAATTAATGAAATCATAATAGTAATTAAATCAAGGAGTGTATGTATGAATAAGCGGAACATAGGTACACACAAAAAGAGCACATAAGTAGCGTTCTTAACGGGGAATGAGTGTATAATAATGTATAATAATGTATAAGTAATAATATTAATAATAATAATAATAATAATATATATATATATATATATATATATATATATATATATATGTTTTCCAGGTCAAATATCCACTGATAGAAACCAACTGTCAACATAGCTAGTTCAAATGTCCATGTAGCAATATAATGTCAACAATTGATATTGGTATCAAACTAGGCAGTTCAAATGTCCATGTAGGTATCTAACGTCCATGTAGCACATGCCAAATATCAGACTGCGGAGTTCAGATGCTGCATACCCGAAATGAATATCCAGTTTCTAGGGATATACTGTCTGATTGCATCATATAGACAGCGTTTCCTTGAATTGCAAAAGCACTATTTTCTATTGATTACTGAGCATTGTAGTTTTTTTAGTGAAATGTCCACTGCCTTCAACCTTAACTCTTAATGTGCCAGACCCAAAACCCCTAACGTGCCAGACGTTTTTACCCAACGTCAGAAAGTTTGCGAACTGGATTGACAATGTAATTTAAAACTGCCATATCTTTGAAACTATTGTCTGTTTTGAATTGGGTTCTTCACAAAAAATATCAAGAAATGATTGTTCTTTCGTGTCATGTAGTCAGTTTGCTGTAATATTTATCTGAACCTGAAATATTGAAGAAATAATCAATATCATTAAAAAATTATTACATTTTTTTTGTGTAGTATGGAAAGAAAGAGTCAGGCATGATTTTTCTTCAATAGAACGCTCCCTTGACTCTGTGAGAAAGTTTTAGAACTACATTTTCTCTTTTAAATGATAACAAATTTGTCTTCTAGAGTTGTATAATTACAAAGATATTGGCAGTTCAATTTTTCTTTTCAATTTCATTTTCTGCCTCGGTAATTCATTCCCAAATCTGTGTCCTTTAGTCCCAGATCCTGTATTTGAAACTCAAGTAAATCCCGCGTCGAGTCCTGGAAGAGTGTCTTTTGTCCACTTGAGAAGGAAGCACCCACTAATCCTTCTTTTGTCTCTACTACGGCCGGGCGTGCTCTATTGAAATCGGCAGGCCTTTGTACGTGAGGAGTTTGTGCTCGTGCAATTCCTTGGTTTACAGGTCTACTAAGCTCCGTCCACTGTACATGTACATAGATAAGAACAAAAGCGTGTTCTTCTTTTGTAGAAGCTAGCGAGGGGACGATTAGTGAAGTTCACTGTCCAAGACAAAAGGATGAAAGACTTGACCGACGAACGAAAGCTTTACCCTCTTTTAGGGACAAAATGAAAGCCGCTCCCGCAGGAGAGCGCCCAAGCAGAACAATGCGAGTGGAAACGCATAGACAACACACGCAGATTCAGTAGCATACACACGCGTGATTTATCAATGAGACATCTGATCTATACACATCTCGCAGAGGGTGCGCTCTCTGCGGATTTTCCCGACGCAAAAAAAAATAGATGTAGCTGAAAAATCACGCATTTACTCAAAAATTTTCAATGTAAGCATACTCATATTTTTAGTGGAAACGATGGATATGCTAATCGGCTACCAGTACATGTAAATGGCAGTTTCTTGTTGTAACGCGTTTTGGTACCACAAGAACTTAAATGACCAATGTTTTTTGCGCTCTTCTTGGTCGCCGATCGGCGACCATGGCACGTCAGGACTAAGGTCGCCGTTCGGCGACCATGGCACGTTAAGAGTTAATCCTGAATATTTCTCGGTGTGTGTCATGGTGAGAAATCCCTTCGTGTCACATAATTTTGAGACAGCAATGAGCGAGCGCTTTTTGCAAACAAAACATCTTGTTTTTAAAGCATTGTAGCTTCTCGTACAAATGTAAAGTTTCAAGCTGTGCTGTCATGCATTATTGTTTTTAACCAAAAGCAAGACTGAGGATTTTTTTTTTTTTTTTTTTTTTACGTAAGCCGTAAAAGTAACAGTACAATTTTCTTGCGAATGGTCGGTAGTTATTCATTATTGTCCACATCTGCACAAGTGGAACAGAAGAATAGACTCGAAATACCATTATGAAACGCCGTCATTCAATCACAACGCAACGCAAGCTCAATGGCTTTGTGATGTATGACAGGTTGAACTGTTATTGTTGTTAAAAGACACATGGTTTATCGATCGTTTTGGTCACGAGAGCAAAATAAGCACACTGGGCATGCCTTTGACTGTTGGACGTGCAAACGTGGAACATAGAAAGAAAGGCAATTCAAATGTCCATTATGTGCATCGTGATAACCGAATGAATGTCCACAACAGAATGTGGTTGTCTTTAGGCACTTCAAATATCCATGTAGGTATGAAATGTCCATAAAGCGCATATGTGACACTGCACCTCAAAACAAACAAAAAGTCGCCAGACATGAATTTTTAGTAAAGACAATATTCTGAAAGAGCAGACTTTAAGCTTTAAAATGATGTATAACTCAAATCAAATGGACTCTCCTAACCTATCTAAATATTGGAAAGAAAGCACAAACTCAGGAAAAGTGTGAACTGAGAAAAGAGGCTCTGAAGTACAGTGTCTATTCAAGCGCTTAATCTTTACCAAACCCTGCTGGCTGTGCGATGAATGGGACAAAAAAGAGGAAGTAAACCACCAGAGTAACAACAATGAAAGGATTATCAGATTAAACTGGAATTAAGCACGCCTCATTAACACATTCTGTCCATAATCAATGCCAACTGTCATAGCAGTAACACTTTCCTTTCAAAAGTTATTAGAGTTGAAAGTGAAGAGTATATACAAAGTTTTTTTTCAGAAATGAAAAAGGGATTCTAAAGACACACCTAATCACACTATTCTACCAAAGATGTTCGAGATAAACTGCTAAAAAAAACACACTTTCCTGCCCGTTTTATGATACCAAATTTTAGCAAAATGTAAAAGAAGACGTGCTCTTTCAGAAAATATGAAAAAGTCAAGTTCGGCTAGGTTGACCCATTTCACTTATTTTCAGTCCTCACGCAAAATCAGTGTGTGCGACTTTATGTTCGTTTTGAGGTGCACGGTCACATATGGAATATCAGACTAGGTAGTTAAAAGTCGCATAGTCAAATCGATGTCCAAGAAGCTGAACAATGTCCCAAATGGGAAATCAAATGTCGCATAGTGATCTCAAATGTCCATAGTCTCAAACATTGCTTTGTGATGTTGCGTTTACACCATGTCCCTGTGGCCAAGGCAGTCACGTTTCAAACCACCGTGGAAAAAAAAAAAACGGGATGGACTTGAGGCAACGCAAACGTGACACACCGTGATTGCAGTGAATGTTTTGTCAGATTGTTAAACTGTCTAAAATGTAAAAGGAATCCCTGTCCTAATGAGAAACTTTGTTAGTCGTTATAAAACGGGGAGAGCACAGTAGTTTGTAATTAGCCTGACAGCTCGTACTAAGCAGTAAGAAAACTTGGAGACGGTCCGTAGTGGGACGCGACGGATTGTGTTGTCTAGCGTGACCAGAAGCCGTGAGAAAGGCGGATGATAGAGCTCTAAAGATGTCCACTGGTACGAGGACTAGAACAAACAAGACTTGAACACCGGGGGTTGGCGCTAGGAGAATTTTGGGCAAACGGGGGTTGCCGGGAACATGAGGTAAACGTAGCATTCCTGTACTTGAACTTGACATACTCAATCGCATTGTTCACTGTTTTGTTGCAATTATAATACCTAGGTTCATACATCAATAATGCAAGCGGTCTTTAGAACACATTAATTGTATCTATTCTTTTGTATAGATACCAAAAAAAGGTAAACTTCTTTCTTGTGAATAATTGATTGATATATTATGAGATTCTCGCCCACTTTTATGAAAGAATGACATTTAAAACATGTTCCCCGTCGCGCTGACCTCATGAAATAAACACTGGTATAAAATATAGGCCTACCCGCAGTACTGCTGTAGGTCCTGGTTGTTTCATGAATTACCAGAGAAGGGCGGGGAGAATAATGTCCAGATAATCTTGTCCTACAGGCATACGTCGGATTTGAAAGCATAATTATTTTGAAGAAATAAATGAAAACTTAAATGAAAGATATTAATCAGAAGTGTGAAGGCTCAGGTTTAAGTTTCTTCAGTTTGAAGAAACTGAAGATACTCAAACTGAAGAAACTCAAACCTGAGCCTTCACCCCTCTGAATAATATCTTTCTTTCATGTAAGACTTGCCGCCTTGGACTACTTAACATAACAATGTCGGAATCTTGGAGCTTGGGTATTTGTTCCATGTTCACCGTGTCACTGCCGGCAACCAGGGACAACCTAGTGGTAGTGTCGCTGCCCCGAAAGCAGTAGATGACAGGTTCGAGTCCCACTGGTTCTTTTTTTTCCCGACATGTTTGTTAATTTACAGATCAGCAGTTGCGATCTTAACACATTTTCATTTGTAGACAGTAGAGGGAGACAAACTGAAGAAACTCAAACCTGAAATGAAAACTTGACAACAATTTGCAGGATAATCTAAACTGGACGAAGCTACGAGGTTTCCCAGTCACGTAATTTATCATATGTGACCGTGCACCTCAAAACGAACATAAAGTCGCACACACTGATTTTGCGTGAGGACTGAAAATAAGTGAAATGGGTCAACCTAGCCGAACTTGACTTTTTCACATTTTCTGAAAGAGCGGGTCTTCTTTTACATTATGCTAAAATTTGGTATCATAAAACGGGCAGGAAAGTGTGTTTTTTCAGCAGTTTATCTCGAACTTTTTTGGTAGAATAGTGTGATTAGGTGTGTCTTTAGAATCCTTTTTTATGCCTCCGCCACGAAGTGGTGCCGGAGGCATTATGTTTTCGGGTTGTCCGTCCGTCCGTCCGTCCGTCCTTCCGTCCGTCCGTAATAAATTTTGTGGACAGGGTAACTATCAAAACCTTTTAAGGTATCCTAATGAAACTTGGCATGTATGTGTATTAGGGGATGAAGTTGTGCCTATCAACTTTTGGGTGCACATGGTCAAGGTCAAAGGTCAAAAGGTCAAGGTCAAATACGTAAAATTTCACTATTTCCTCCATATCTATGCAATGCCTAAAGATATTTTCTTGAAACTTAGTGTATACATGTATTACCCAATTAAGAATATCTGGTGAAAGTTTTTGGTCATGAGGTCAAAGGTCAAAAGGTCAGAAGGTCAAGTTAAAATATTAAAACTTCGCTTTTTCCTCCGTACCTTGGAAATTGTTCAAGGTATCTTCATGGCACATAGTATATATACATGTACTGACTGGCAGTTATTATCTAGAGAATCTAGGGGTCATAGGGTCAAAGGTCAGGGGTCAAAGGTCAAGTGCAACACTTCAAATTTTTACTATTTCCCTCATATTTATGTAATGCCAGCATTTTTTTTTTTTTACACTTGGTGTATGCATACATAACATAGATTATCTGGAAATTTTCTTTTTCTCTTTTTTCTTTTTTTTTTTGGGGGGGGGGGGGGGGCAGGGGTTTGCCTCAAAGGTCAAAAGGTCAAAGATCAAGGGAAAGTGCTGAACTAACTTCTTCCTCCATATCTCAGAAGTGGCTAAAGTTATCTTGAAACTTACTACATATTTATGCATGTTCTGCCTGACAGTGATTATCCTATGTATTTTAGGGTCAAAGGCCAAAAAAAAAAAAAAAAAAAAAATGGTAACAGTGTACTTTTCAATACAGAAATTACACTTTTTCTCCATACCTTGAAAATTACAGTATTCATACACTTATGAATGGGTCAAAGTCAAGTTAAAGTCCTTGAATCCCCAAATACATGCTCTCCTATTCATCTAATTAAACCTAGGTAAAGGAAGGTGAACATTCAACACATTTGTGACAAACATGTAATTTCAATATTTTGCCAATATTGTGAAAATGTAATTATGCATTGTCCACATGTACTATAGACCTACTAGGAGAATCATGCATTATGGCGGAGGCATAGCAGTCGCCTTAGCGACATTTCTAGTTCATCTCTGAAAAACCTTGTCCACACTCTTCACTTTCCACTCTAATAACTTTTGAAAGGATAGTGCTACTGCTTTGAAAGTTGGCATTAATTATGGACAGAATGTGTTAATGAGGCATGCTCAATTTCAGTTTAATTTGATAATCTCTTCATTGTTGTTACTCTGGTGGATTACTTCCTATTTTTTGTCCCTTTCATCGCACAGTCAGCACAGTTTGGTAAAGATTAAGCGCTTGAATAGACATTGTACTTAAGAGCCTCTTTTCTCAGTTCACACTTTTCCTGAGTTTTTGTTTTCTTTCTAATATTTAGATAGGTTAGGAGAGTCCATTTGATTTGAGTTATACATCATTTTAAAGCTTAAAGTCTGCTCTTTCAGAATATGGTCTTAACTAAAAATTCATGTCTGGCGACTTTTTGTTTGTTTTGAGGTGCAGGGTCACATATTCTTGCGGGCGCTATTGTAAAGATTGGCTGTTGATTGAAGAAAACAAAAAAGTTTGTTGCATGATAAAATTGTGCTGTTCATAATGAGTGTCATGATATTCATGATATTTGCCGTTAAGAAAACAAAAAGACAAAGTCCCTTATTTGATGTTCATGTTTTTCCATCAAGCTGGTGATAAGTGAGAATGTCTTCATTTGCACTTTAACATCACCCTCTCATCTTGTCTCTTCTTTTTTTCTGCTCTTTTCTTCTTCCTCTTCTTTCTCTCCCTCTCTCTCCTCATTTGTTATCTCTTCTTCTCTCTCTCTCTCTTTTCGGTTGAAAAGTAATACCGTCAACCACCCGTAACGACTCGCAGAGGCCTGCTTTTGTGTTCCCTGAAAAAAAAACCGAGAAAAAGAGGTCTTCAGAAAAGAAAAGACAGTAAAGAAACTAAGTTATTCCTGTAAAGTCATTTGAAATTGTCTCAGCATAATAATGTCAAGGTCTTCACATTACGACGCTTATCAGCAACATTATTATGCAACATCTTACCATTCAGGAGTAATTGAAGGCATTGTATCAGTGATTCCAAGTCAATGGATACTTGAATTACCTATGTAACATTTGAATTACCTAAGATTGACGTGATACTCTAATTGACCTGAGGTGACGCAACGATCTCCATTGTGTGGATATTTGACTTGGCTATTAACATATCATTCATCTAATAGGACATTTTTCTCGCTAAGTGGATATTTGATCTCCCAAACGAGTGATATGAAATAATATGAATGACGAAATGCGACTCTTTCTTTGGTGTAGCTGATTTTCTGCCGAAAATCCTTTATTTTCTTTCATATACCAGGGGTTCGGACTCACATCCATATGAATGTACACACAGTACCATGCACGTCAAACACCCGGGTTTTTTATGGTGCCAAAATTTTACTTTTTGTTGAAACTTTTGTTTACACTGACAAAAATAAAAAGATCAAACTTTCATGAATTGTAGCTTTTAGAAGACGCAGCCTTTAAAATGTAAAATGGCGCCCCCATAATTATGATCAGTGCATTAAGTAGCTTTCTGTGTCGTATGCAAATGGCCAAAAAAAAAAGAGCAAAACAAAAGCAAAAACAAACAACGGCCGGAAAAACTGAGACGACGCGATATCGACTTTGACAAGCAATATGCGCATGGGCAGATTTTTTTTTCCCCTTCGGATGCCCGCGTCGCTAAACTATTAGCTCCCCACTGACTTGAGCAGACGCGAGAATTTTTATTGTGTGGATATTTGACTTGGCTATGGACATCTTATCTACCTGTTGGGATATTAGACGTGCAAAGTGGACATTTGATTTCCCTAATGACGTTTGAATTACCTAATGTGACATTTGATTTCATATTGTGGATATTTGACCTGGAAAACCTATATAAGATGACAAAGTAGGGTGGTAATGCATTTCACTCCGACAGTGCTATTTATTTAGACCAAAATTTCGACGGATACATTCATCTTCCTCAGGGTCGACAATGACAATTTTGAAGAAAGACGAATGTTTTTTTCGTCGAAAATGTGTGTACTGGTACCAACACGTGGATTACAAGTATTATATATATGATGTATACATTCGAAAAGAAAATAGAATTGCGAAAGTAAACTTCAAACTATATGCAGTCTCCAAGATATTCAACTTTTTATTATACCTAGCTCTGTTACACCTGGTTCTACTTTTGCGCACGTGTGTGTGTGTTTGTGTGTGTGTGTGTGTGTGTGAGGGAGGGAGAGATTTTTTTAATGACAGATTCCTTAATTTCGGGGTTCTGGGACCTTTTGGACGTGGTGTCTATTTGAACACCTTGAAAGTCTATCATCCTTCGGATGCTACTTGTCTAGTTTTTTTGAAAATCTGTCATTGCATGGGGTTTACAAAGAGAATCTGAAAATGTTTTTTGAAAAATCAATATGCATGACTGACGACGGACGCCAGAAGATACATGATGACTATTTGCAATATTAGCTTGAACCATTTTTGTTGTCTTGGACCTTTAGCTAAGATGAGTTTAAAATCTAATAAATCAAAGCCACTTGATTTCAAGAAAACTTTCTTTCGTTTCTAGTACATCCTTTTCATTTTCTACCTTGGGATAATACAGATACTTAAGGTATGTAATGTGATCTCGGAAAATATAGATCAATGATAAAAGTGTAAAATAAGTATACAAAACTCGCTTACACTCACAGTGTTCTATGCGTTATACCACGAATTCTGGGCTAGGATAGTGTGAAATTGCAGTTGATTAATTAAAACAGGATCTCGGCTCCATTTCATAATGAAGCGTGGTAAGTCTCATGTTTGTTGTAAACTGTGTCGATTTCTTTCGAGAATACTTCTTATTCCTCGTCACCAATTAGAACAGCATCATCTCACTCCTCACATATTTTAGAAATACATTGCAAGTGTCTGATTGGTGATATCTAAAGGCCCGCATCTGCGCACTGGTATTGGTTGTTTGCAGTCAAATCTGTTTGCCCTGCAATTATACACTGGCAGTTGCTAACAGCATGTCCTGCAGTTGCATCAGACTTCCCTCAGGAGTTCCTTAATAGCTGCAGCTTTAACTGTCGTGATCAGAACATATTTTTGATTAAACATCTTCCTCAAATCGTTCCATTTCCAATGATTGTATGTCATTTCCATTTCACTGTTTAACTTGAAGAAAGTCTGCTGCTGAAGTGGAGGGAAGGGACCTTTTGGAAGCGTTAGGAACAGAAAATGATAATATGTGACCCTGCACCTCAAAACAAACAAAAAGTCGCCAGACATGAATTTTTAGTTAAGACCATATTCTGAAAGAGCAGACTTTAAGCTTTGAAATGATGTATAACTCAAATCAAATGGACTCTCCTAACTTATCTAAATACTGGAAAGAACGCACAAGCTTAGGAAAAGTGTGAACTGAGAAAAGAGGCTCTGAAGTACAGTGTCTATTCAAGCACTTAATCTTTACCAAACCGTGCTGACTGTGCGATGAATGGGACAAAAATCAGGAAGTAAACCACCAGAGTAACAACAATGAAGAGATTATCAGATTTCACTGAAATTAAGCATGCCTCATTAACACATTCTGTCCATAATCAATGCCAACTTTCAAAACAGTAGCACTATCCTTTCAAAAATTATTAGAGTTGAAAGTGAAGAATGTGGACAAGGATTTTCAAAAATGAAAAAGGGATTCTAACGACACACTTAATCACACTATTCTACCAAAAATGTTCGAGATAAACTGCTAAAAAAAAACACGCTTTCCTGCCCGTTTTATGATACCAAATTTTAGCATAATGTAAAAGAAGACCCGCTCTTTCAGAAAATATGAAAAAGTCAAGTTCGGCTAGGTTAACCCATTTCACTTATTTTCAGTGTGTGCGACTTTATGTTCGTTTTGAGGTGCACGGTCACATATGTATTTTGTTTTCTATCTGACATAAGACCGCTTTTTCGCCAGCAAAATTGAATTCAGCCTTCATGCTACTCGCATTTCCGAAAAAAACCTGTGTGTTGATGAAAATGTTATTAGTGCAAAGACTCAATGCAATAGGAAACATTTCTTTTAAAAAAGCTGCAGATACAACACGAAAAAAGGTAAAAGTAAGACTTATAAGAATTTAAACGTGTTGTATGAGCTTGAAGCCGATAAGAAGGATGCTGTTTGTATTAAATGACTGATGAATCCGGAGTACTAGTAACAGAAATATTTTTTTTCTTTTACAAATTTATTTATTTCCTCTTCATTATACAACGTAACATACAAAATCATATTACAAATCATGTTTTGTTTAACAAATTAACAACAACAACAACAACAACAACAATAAAAGATGGGTATCAAACTCTTCAACAATTGAACAATATCCTAAAGATACAGTCAGCTCTCGTTACAATAAACTCCTTGGGCCCAGCGAAACCACCGTGATCTTGTCACTTTTGAAACCTTGCCATATCTAGGGCGCAAATACCTCTGAATAGAATAATTTTCAAACCCTGGGAACCCCCCCCCCCCAAAAAAAAAACAAAAACAAAAACAAAAACAAACAAAAACAAAACAAAACAAAACAAAACAAAACAAAACAAACAAAAACTACCCCATCACGTCGGGGTTCTGCCATATGGATATTCTTTATAACGAGAGTCGACTGTATGTTCTCCTACAATGACCTAAAAAATATGTTCTACAGGGGACCATTTCTTATAATGAAAATTTAGTTTGTTTGTTCGTTTTGCAATGTTGGATTCTATATATCGGATATTAACAATAAATACTGTCAATCCATGAAATTTCACACCTGTATCTTTGCATCTCTGAATATATATGTACCTTTTGTATAACAATATTAAATGATTCAATAAATTCCTGTGGGGCCCTTTCCAGTCTTTGATGAATCCAAACATTACTCTAATTCTTGTACAATCCTCTAATTTGACATGAAAGATCGTACTAATTTCATCCACAAATTTTTGAAGTAATTCTTTGGCAGCTTTACAATCAAAAAACAAATGTACAGGGGTCTCAGCACATGACTTACAAAGCGTACACAACTCTGATTCTGATATTTTCATCTTAAACAATCTTTTATTTGTGTAAAGTATATTATGCGACAACTTGAACTGAAATTCTCTCAATTTTACTTCAATTGTACATGTAAATGGCAACATATATATTTGTGTCCAATCTTCTGGTTAAATTCCATATTTGCCAGCGAAAACTGTTTCGCAAACAGGTCTTGATTTAATCTCTTTTAAAAATTCCTCATATATTGGTTTTGATTTCACATCTTGTAACTGTGAAATAATAAGATCCTTTTGTTTTTCAGCCACTTCTTCTTTCCAAAACATCTCCAATAGGAGTGTATTGAAGGAACATTTCGAGTATTTTTGAACAGAGTATACAACTGCCATATACGTCATATTATATTTACTTGGCACTCCTTTCCTTAACCAAAATTCAAAATCAATGAGCCGTCCATCAATACTAAATATTTGATATATGTGACCGTGCACCTCAAAACGAACATATAGTCGCACACACTGATTTTGCGTGAGGACTGAAAATAAGTGAAATGGGTCAACCTAGCCGAACTTGACTTTTTCATATTTTCTGAAAGAGTGGGTCTTCTTTTACATTATGCTAAAATTTGGTATCACAAAACGGGCAGAAAAGTGGGTTTTTTCAGCAGTTTATCTCGAACATTTTTTGGTAGAGTAGTGTGATTAGGTATGTCTTTAAAATCCTTTTTTCATTTCTGAAAAACTTTGTCCATACTCTTCACTTTCAACTCTAATAACTTTTGAAAAGATAGTGCTACTGCTTTGAAAGTTAGCATTAATTATGGACAGAGTGTGTTAATAAGGCATGCTAAATTTTAGTTTAATCTGATAATCCCTTCATTGTTGTTACTCTGGTGGCTTACTTCCTGTTTTCGTCTCATTCATCGCACAGCCAGCACGGTTTGGTAAAGATTAAGCGCTTGAATAGACACTGTACTTCACGGCCTCTTTTCTCAGTTCACACTTTTCCTGAGTTTGTGCTTTCTTTCCAATATTTAGATAGGTTAGGAGAGTCCATTTGATTTGAGTTATACATCATTTTAAAGCTTAAAGTCTGCTCTTTTAGAATTTGGTCTTAACTAAAAATTCATGTCTGGCGACTTTTTGTTTGTTTTGAGGTGCAGGGTCACATATATAACATAAACCTGCTTCAAAAAACGACCTGCAGAATATTAAATGCTTATCAATACAAATATTCTGGTTATTACATACTGGTTGTTGTAGGATGCCTGCTTGGCTATTTTCATCACCAATAAAATCCTCATGTATGTTTGTCTTTAACCATATTCGTAAAATATTCTCATAGAATGGAGGGATACCCCTCTTATCAATATTTTCAAGGGAATAATTACTTTGGAACACTAGAATTCCACCAAGCCTTTTTAAGAAATAATTTCCCAATATCACCCATTGATGGTTGCGATTTCCGTAATATCTTTTAACCCACTTAATTAACTGCGTATCAATCATACATTGTAAATTGGGGACTTTGAGACCACCCTCAGCATATTGTGCATACATAGTTGACCTTGAAATCGTATCTGGGCCATTCCATAAAAAGGAAAACATTAACTTCTCTACTTCTTTCACAAAATCTTGAGGAATTTCAATGTTTGACATCAAATAAATTATCTTAGACATAATGAATGTTTTCAAAATTTGAATTTTACCAATTAACGTTAAATTACGATTTTTCCAAATAGAAAATGTTCTCTTAATCTCACCCAATCGATCTTCAAAGTTTCTTCGGATTGCTTCTTTTTTGTCATATGAAAACCAGATTCCAAGAATTCTAAGACCATTGTCTGACCACTTTATCATCTGTGGCTTTTCTTTCGATAGTTTATCATTTCCTATCCACATTCCATCTGATTTGCTTCGGTTGAGGCAAAGGCCTGATATATCAGAAAATTCTTGAAAGCTTTCTAATAATACTGATAACGATTCTGTATCCTTACAAAAACATGTTATATCATCAGCGTAAGCTGTATATTTTATCTGTTTTCCGAGCATCTCCATTCCAATAATATTTGGATTATTTAACAATCTCATTAAATATATCTCGAGCCCTAATATGAATAAAAGGGGGGCAAGGGTAACAGAAATATTAAGGCATTTCCTTTTTTCTTTTTCTTTTTTTTGTATCTGGCTGTAAATCAAAATGTTTTACATTTTCAGTAAGTCACTGGGTGAAACCGCGCAAAAATATGACAAAATCCACTTCCATACAAATTATCACGGTCATGTGTTGCTCATTGATAAACATGCCTTTACCAAAAGTTGTGCAACAAAAGACACACATATCGACTAAACATGGACGCAAATCATCGCAGGTAAGAAAAAAGTGTTCGAAAAAAAATTTGATGAATGATTTAAGACCAATTTTTGTCAACCATAAGCACACTTTGAAAGCTAAATGAGATATGTCCAAACTCATGAAACTTTTGTAGAGTAGCTTCTGCATAATAATGGACTTGATGACATGCCCCCCCCCCCTTTGGCAAAAAAGCAGAAGAAATAAAGAATTGCAACATACACAAAAGTATAAGCAGTAACCATGACGGCAAATTACAAAATATAATACATCAAATATCCTGCAATCATAATATTTTAACGATTCCTACTACTGGAAGCTAAGTTGAGATCACAGATAGATAAAGATAATTATGTTCTATTCGATGTTACTTACATTATTTTGTTTCTGTTCTGAGGCTTTATCTCAAGAAAATGTGAGTACAACGTAATACAATACTTTTAATCTATGCAAGAATATACACACTAGGTGTAAGGACAATCATCAAGGTTTTGAATGGTATTATAAAAAATTTCCATTGAAATTTTGGATGTAGACATTACAGTACAATTAACGTTCTGCAGCTCGTACTCGTATATCTGAAATTGTATTCACGGTAGTAATTTGAATAGATTTATGTATAAATATTTGCAATTTCTTAGTGAAATATAGGTAATTATTCCTTAGTGGAAGGTACTCTACATCAGTGATTCTCAGAAGTAAAATTAAGTCCACAGACACCATCACTAGGTACCTTTTGCAGATACAAATATAAGCCTGTACTAGCATTATGGCGGCCATTTTGCATTTAATTGAATGCAAATATAGGCAAAAGACGTATAAAGGGAAGTTTGAAAGTTACTGTTTATGTCGTAATTGTATTCCCTGACTCCCCCCCCCCCCCCCCAAAAAAAAAAAAAAAAAAAAAAAGAAAGAAAAGAAAAGAAAAAAAAAAGGTTTAGACACCAGAATCTGTTTTCTGGGGGTTTTATGTCCGGATATATAGCGAATTATTCCTGAGTGTACTACATCAATGAGATATACGAAGATACGGGCTTGCACAGGCAATGTGGCGGCCATTTGGCATGTAATTATATGCAAATATATGCAAAAACTATATAAAGGGATGCTTGAAAGTTCTTACAGATAACATAATTGCATTCCTTGACCTAACAAACAAAGGTTTAGTCACCGGAATTAACTTTCTGTGGGTTGTATATCCCGAGATATAGGCATAATTAAGTTATATGGCGGTCATTTTTAATTTATTCAAATAAGACACTGATCCACCACTCGAATTTTAAGGAACTTTTAATATGTTATTTTACTTGCTTTTCCAGGTCAAATGCAAGTCGAATCGTTTCTGTTGCAATTAGTTGGGGGTCATTTCATATTTTGACTGGACTAAAATGAGCTTGAGCTTTTGCTTAACCGGGACGTTCCTGCTTTTAAGTATCATTTTCATGTCCATGCGAGAAAGACCACACTTGTGCCGTAGTGGTAAAAATCTACAAGAGATTACTCCTAAGCAGTGTAAGAAATTTTGTTTCATTTCAACAATGGGAATATCCAGTGGTTAACACGAAAAATGTGATGAAAAACAGGTAGGATGACTGACTTCGGTTGAGAGCAGGAAAACCTCTCTCCAGACGTCGTGCAATCTGGCAGATCCGGGTTACTGTAAGCAGTGATGAGAATCAGCCAGTAAGACGTGTCTGTGTTTAGATATTTTTTTTTATGTGCGTCTGTGTGTGCACTTATGAGTGTCATTTCATAGCTTTTCTTCTATGTCAGGAAATGTTTCCGCACACACATGCTCTTTGAAACACATGTTGCCACACTCGCTTGTGTTCTTGTGTTTGCACGGGCATGGCGTCCCTTTTGTTAAAAACGCCAGCAATTGCTTGTGCGAGACAAGCAAAAGGTATACGCACAAGCAAAAGGTTAGGCATGATGGGTTTAAGCAGTTGCTTGAGCTACACCTTTTGCTAGACGAGCTTGTGCTTTCGCTCGAAGCCATTGCTTACAGGCAATTGCTTGTTTTATGCATTCGGTCCATTAAAGTGCACGAACGCTCAACATCAATACACGTCATTTTCTTAACCTGACACTTTAGGATCACACGGGAAAATATCCCCCAAACTTGCCACCAACAGTTTCATTAAAACATAAATCATTACACATATCTGTACCCGCACTTATGTGTAAGAGTAGTGACTAGACCCACCAAATATGGTGGTGTCATATCAATGGTACCTATTATTATCATAACTTGATTGCTCGCTGAAATTATTTCAACAGTTGTCAGTTTTTTGCACCCGCAACATAGTGCCGCTGAAGGTCTTATGTTTACTGGTTTTCCTTCTTTTTTTTTTCGTTCTTAATCAACGTTTGTTGAAAAGCCCATTAAAGTTGAAAACCGTTTGAGTTATCAAATTAATAACCCTGGCATCTAATTGTATGAGCACACGAAGTTATGCCTATAAATTTGTGGGAACATGTCTGGAGGTCAAAGGTAATAGATCAAGATCAAATTCTTACTGTTCGACTACCTCCTGTTAAGCCTTTTTACACTTGTGTTTCTTAACCCCGGACTTTCTCTGACCCAGGACTATCGTTAGTCCCGTACCATTTTTTCAGCTTTTTACACTTGCCAATTAGTCCCGTACTATCTCTTGTCCGGGGCTAAGGAGAAAACTGACCTTTTTACACTCGTATTTCTTAGCCCCGGACTTTCCAAAACCACATCAATATTCACGATTACGCTGTGCACTGTACACGTACACGCTCGCACCGGCAGCACTTGATTACCTCGTTTCTGATTGGTCAATGGGGGTCGGACATCGTCTCCGTTGTTTAGCCCCGGATTATTTTTTTTTTTTCGTTCTGTTTACACTCACTTGCTTGGCACCGCAATTGCGGTGCTAACCCTGCTATTTTGCAGGGCCAGATAGTACCGGACTATTGGTGGGGCTAGCCCACTTTGGCAAAAACGAGTGTAAACAGAGAGTGGGCTAAGGATTGTCCCGTACTAACGGTGGGGCTAAGCCCCCCCCCCCCCCCTCCCCCCCCCCCCCTTAGCCCCACCGTTGGTACGGGACTAAGGAAAAATTTACAAGTGTAAAAAGGCCATAAGCTATACAATGACTGACGGTATTTCCTTGGGAAAGTGTAAACATGTATTTCCCGATACAGACCCGATACAATTGTTTGGCCTTGAGTAGAATGTCAAAGGCCAAGTGAAAGTAATTTACCTTTTTTTTTATTTTTGTAAATGGATCAAGATATCTTCATAAAGCTCAGTGCATTTGAATATACCTAACGGGACAGTGATTATGGTTAGATTTGTGATAGGTCATGGACTCAAAGGTCAGGTTAAAATGATATAAATGTAATGTAGAATACTTAAAATGTCCATTCAAAGTTATAGAATAATGATAACAATAATAATGATAATAACAATAATAATGATAATAATTATAATAATAATGATGATAACATCTAATGAAATTGCCAAATAGAGTTTAACTAGCCCCAGCTTATACAATTCCCGACCTTTTGGAAAAGAACAGTGCAACTTCTTTCCCTTCCCCTTTCAATTTCGTAAACCTACAGAAACTTGCAGAACACACGTAATACTTGCGATGTCATCAAATGGAGTTAGGAAGCAAAAGCACACTGCATCCTATAGACAATGCACATGTTTTAGGGTATAAATATCTTCCTTGGTGAGCGGTTTATTGTTATTTAACCGGGATAAATGTCATACCAATTAAAAATGAATCATATGCTTTCCCGCATCATTTGGATAATTTGCTTGTAAATCAAACAAACAAACAGACAAACAAAAATCATCAACAGTGATGGCAATCTTTCAAAAAAAAGGTAAAATTCCATCTATATCATACAGTTTGGCAAACGTCATTGTCACCAATTTCTAGTCCTTGCTACTGTTTGAGTTATGCATTCAGCATGGCTTGATAATCATTTACATCCCAACACTGTGCTTGTCACATCCGAAAATGCATTCTTAAATCATTGAATATACCTTTGTAGCGGTTGTTTTGAAAGCTTGGCAATGTAACCTAGCGTTCCGTGCCACCTTTCTTTCGAAAATTATCAGATTTAGCGTAATTTCAAATAATTTACCCTCTCGGCCACTAGCAACAAGTGCACTTATTATTTGTGCTTTGGCTGCAAAACGTCGACAGCTGCTGTTAAATCAATTTTATAACGTCTGAAAAATCTTTGACGAATTTTCTTCAAAGTTCGTGCTTTACAGCAGACATCGTATGGATTATCTCTTGACTAAAGTTGCATTCCCCGACTTGGAATGAACAAAAATCCTTGATTTTGTCCCTTACAAAATTCTAGTATAAAACCAACTTATAAATATGTGACAAATGATGATTCTCTTTGAATGGTCACTTTAGATTACGCTCACTAAATACCTTGGATATTACTCAATGCATAAACCTATCAACCAAGATATAACATGCAATATTGGACAGTGATTCTACATTTTTTTTTTTTTTTTTTTTTTTTTTTTTTAGGGGCGGGGGTCATGTTGCAACGGTCAAGGTAAAATGTTGAAATGTCACGCATTTCCCAATATTCTTTTAGATAACTCAAATTGATGTCATGAGAATGGATTTTAACAGTCAGTGAATGTATTTCGATTTACTTGGTTTGTTTTGATATGTTTGCGTTCAGCCAAATAAGAAGCAAAGAAATTCATCGGACAACAGCGGTCCCCACACGTTATGAGTAAATCTTCTGAGTTGGTGCCTCTAAAACTAGTGACTTTTACCACTGAGATAGCTTTTAAACTACGGAAAGTGTACCATGAATGACGTTTGTGCAGCAGATTACCATTGTCTAATGAATCGAATGCTTTGTACAATTCAAAATGGAGAACAACATTTTTCTTTTGAATGTTGTAGACTGTTCCCAGGAATGTAAAATGGTTCTTTCAGTCGAATAAAATGGTAGGAATCAAATTTCTTTTTAGTCAAAACGTATTTTCGTGAAACATACCATTTTCAGTGAATAATGGGATGGAGAACTTTAGAATAGGAGGAATTGTAATTGGTCTGTAATTTTCCATGAGAGGTTTATCGTTCCTTTTCAAAACGAAAATAACTTTTATGATTTTTATAGCTACTTTTACAGGATATTTGAATGTGCCCGAGTAATAAAAAGTGGGAGGTTGAAAACATGGCACAATGGATGAGTAATGTTCAGTTTTTAATCATCATGACTGACATACAAATACAAAGACACATACAACTACAACTTGTAAACGTGTTTCATGTGAATGGGAATCGACAAAAAGAACTGTGAAGTCTTGTAACAAGTTGATCATGAATGTAGTAAACATATCTCCTCAATAAATCTAGAACTTGGTTCACCATGTCCATAAGAAGATGGACTTTTCATTTAATCAATCTTGATTATTTCTTGTAAGTAGGCAGGTAATTCTATGACTGGGGATAATGTTACAAGTCATTTTTTTTTCCAGTGTTACCATGTTTACCTACAGAAGCACTGATATTTGATAAATACTTATTGAACCCATTCGGTTTTTCTTTGTAATATTCAGCCTTTTTTCCCCTTTTTTAGCATTTCAAGAGCATTTTGGGGCGTGGATGCATTACATCTGCAAACAAATTGTATTAACAATCTGCCATTTTTTTTTAAAGATGTGTCCGCTTTGAACACATATTGATCTGCTAATTGACTTTGTATGCGCCATGGGGTAAACCCCGTGTGTGCCACATTATCCTGAGAAACCAACGTTGTGAAGCTTTGGTAAAACATTCTGTTTTTTTTTTTCCTAATTCAGATAACTTCTTATAGATTTCTGTTTAGCAGAACACTTATTGAGCAAAATTGTAGAGAAAATACCGGGCATTGTTTTGGTGTAAATTGTACGATGAGTCTGTTATTGCTTTTTTTTTTAAATGACCCCGGACTACATTATTATAAAAAGGCATGACTTTTGCACACCAAATAGTGACATAGAATTAGAATTTACACACAAATTCAGTAGGGAACAACCAACACCGTTTACTAGTCAATCACCACAGGCCTAAACTTTATGTGAGAGGAAGGGAATCGCGTGAACCATCGCACCGTGACCTTTGGGGGGTTTGTGCGTTTATTAAGCAGAATATGCGAAGTTGCACGCCGTCGACTGAGTCAATCGTGCTAACGTGGAAAACATAAGGGGCAACGTACGCCTCTCTTACATCCCGTCGTGGATGTTAAGAGATTGTGCAGACTCGTAAGTTCCTGTCAGGCGTGGAGTTCAAAATTAAATCGGAGGGGAAGTATGTAGTGAGTACTTAATGAGTGGTTGTGTCTTGCTCAAAAAGGGAGGCCCGCAAGTGGTCTGTACACCTTTGTGGCAGTAGGAAGAAGTAATGAGCACGTAAGATCTCTACTTTTGTACAAAATGGCAAGAGAAAGCAAGTAACAGCAAACTAAATTAACCAATCTCAATCCACCACTAATACTGCTATAGCGCTTGAGCAGCCAATCGACGTAAACAGCAATTCCATGCACATTCACAGCGATCCGTGCACTGATAATCAGTGCATTAGTGTCACAATGCTTGCATAATGTGTATTACAGTAGGCAGAGAGTTATCACAATATTGGGGTGATCTTAAAAAAAAATATCTGTAGATTTTGATTTTTTGGTGTGTGCTATTTCCCTAACTTTGCGGGTGCTGAACGCGAATCCACCTGTTGTCATTTTTCTAAATGACTCTTCAGACGTTGCCATGGCAATGAGCTATTCTCTTGAAAAGAACATGTATTTTTCATCAAACATCATAAAAAAACATGTTGCAAACACCAAAACATGTCAATATAACATATATCTTCAATCAAATTAAAAATCACAAAGATATTTTCATGAAAAGCACATAAATATGAAAAGATTGCATAGCCCTATAGGGGCCTAGGCTCATTATAAATTACTACGATGATTATTAGTTGTTGTTGTTTTTTTTACTATGTTCATCCAAATTATTATCGTTGCTATGACACATGGGGGAAAGTTTTTTAAACAAAGACAAGTCATTTCACCAAAAAGGAAAGAAATACTTTTTTGTGCTCTTTACTTTTTTCAGGAATGCTGAACCAGCATTCACCTATTGATGTTTTTCTATTGTATGACGTCTTCGACTGTTGCCATGGCAACAAATAATTTCCTTTGAATGATCATGTGTTCTTCTTTAAACATAAAAAAACATGCTGTGAACGCCAAATATGTCAATATTAACATGTTTCTTTCATTGAATAAAAAATCCGATTTTCCTTATGATATGATTGTCACTTGCTTCATTTTGCTGGATTTTCATGCTATATATCTATAATACTTTGGCAAAAGGAAGCAAGTTACATAATAATAGTTTTCTTTGAGAATAAGAAAAATCTTCGATTTGTCATAAAGGCACTGCCATACGACTCGCACTGATATTGACATTATATCTCATCAAAACGCTTAAATAGACAGATAGATAGATAGACAGAATATAATATAGATAGAATATAATAGAATGGACAGATACTTCAGAGCCTCTTTTCTCGGTTCGCACTTTTCCAGAGTGAGCGCTTTCTTTCCAATATTTAGATATGTTAGGAGTGTCCATTTGAATTGAGTTATACATCGTTTTAAAGCTTAAAGTCTGTCCTTTTACAATCTGTCCTTAACTAAAAACCCATGTCTGGCGAATTTGTGTTTGTTTTTGTCGTGCAGGGTCACATATATCGCTTTGTTTGGTCTATACATTACTTGACATTGAAGTCGTTTCAGAATCCTCTTTTTTATGTCAGTGTTTATAATATAGGTTTGTTGTATTTTCTTCAAAATGAACTATGTTGACGTACAAATTGTCTTATATTGCAGGTGTGGCTGTCGAAGTATCTGATTACTACGATACGAACGGCGTTTCTGTAGAACTAGTGGCAGGAGAACGAGCCGTCCTCCCTTGTAAAGAAGACCGAAGGACAGATTCGGCATTCTGGTGGAGAGAGGATGGTGGGCCAATAGAAAGCCTGGTAGAACTCGATCGCTTCTCCGGTGAAATTGTGTGGTTTGGTAATGTACATGACGACGGTTCTTACAACATATCAGGCGACTACTCTCTTATCATCAAAGAGGTCAAACCCGAAGATGAGGGGGTTTATCACTGTCAGGCCACTGACCACGTCAACAACGTCGAGTATGAAAAAGTGTCAGTTGTTACAGTTCATTCAAAAGGTACGAGGTCCTCTGTGTTTTAGTACCCCCACCAACACAGACACAAAACACACACACACACACACACACACACACACACACACCTGCGCGCTAACACGAAAACGCCTATGAGGGAACTGTAATAAAAGTCTCACCGTTGTCGCATGATATTCTCATTTAAACAAAAAAGGATCAACATTAGGAATGGCATCCTTAATTCGCTAATTTAAGTAAACAATAAATTCAGCAATTACATTGACATATATGTGACCATGCATCACAAAACGAACAAAAAGTCGCACACACTGATTTTGTGTGAGGACACAAAATAGGTGAATTGGGTCAACTGGGCCGATCTTGACTTTTTCAGATTTTCTGGAAGAGTAAGTCTTCTTCTACATTATGCTAAATTTGGGGGTCATAAAATGGGCTGGAAAGTATGTTTTCTAGCAGTTTCTCTCGAACATTTTTTGGCAGAAAAGTGTGATCCAGTGTACCTTTAGAGTCATCTTTTCATTTCTTAAAGACCTTGTACACACTCTCCAATTTCAACTCCTATAACTTTTGACAAGATAATGCTACTGCTTTCAAAGTTGGCATTAATTAAGGACAGATTGTGTTAATAAGGTATGCTCAATTTCAATTTGATTTAATAATCACTTCATTGTTGTTACTCCAGTAGTTTATATCCTATTTTTTACCTCATTCATCGTACAGACAGCACGGCTTGGTAAAGATTAGGCGCTTGAATCGACAATGTACTTCAGAGCCTCTTTTCTCACTTCACACTTCTCCTGAGTGTGTGCTTTCTTTACAATATTTAGATAGGTTAGGAGAGTCCATTTGATTTGAGTTATACATCATTTAAAAGCTTAAAGTCTTTCAGAGTATGGTCTAAACTAAAAGTTTATGTCGGTCGACGTTTTGTTTGTTTTACGTTGTGCAGGGTCAAATATAGTAATCCCTTCAATAACATAAAACTGGTTCAACTAAAATGCATGTTATGTGCTCTGATTATATTTATGTCTACGATGAAAGATAAAATAATAGACAAAAAAGATCATTGTAGGAAACACACACACACACACACAACATAACCACTGTAGTTGTGATATCTCTCTAGAATCCTTAACTCTATTTCTTGTTTAGTTTAAATCAAACACTTCAAATCTTCAATTCTGACTTGTAAATTGTTTTGTTACTAAAGGACACAATTTCCCCCCGAAATGGCCTACCTTTAATTTTTCTCATTCCTTGAACGTCTTCATCCATATTTGCATCTATAACTAACTTTCTCAGATCCAAGGTTTGTCAGTGTCACTTATAAATGACTGTGGGAATTTATGTATCCTTGTAACGTGGAACCTGCATTCTATGGGCATATATGTTTTCACTTCTGTCTCTCTTGTCTTTCTGATGGGAATTAACAAAGGAAACATTTTGTCATCGCAGTTTTTATTTCCTATAAGAATTCCAGTTATTTCTTATAAATTAAAACGAAGTTAAACCTTCAAAGGATATATCTCTATTTTTCTTTCTCTTTTTTTTTCCAGGAACTGATATCGACGTGTCCAGTGGTTACGTTGTTACTAACGCGTCCGTAGATTTGACAGAAGGAGAAAAGGGTGTACTCCCATGTAGGGTAAACTGGTTTGCAGCGTCTGTAAGATGGGTTGATCATTTTGGTTATACCCTGGCAAAACTCCATCTTTACAGTACCCCGGTTACAAGGAGTGGTGAGGGGTATGTTGCAGGATTGTACAATATTACGGACAACTATTCCCTGATCATAACAGACGTAAAACAAGAAGACGAGATGCTGTACACGTGCTACGCCAAGAGATATGGATTAGACGTTGAGTACTATAACTCGACACGTGTAGTTGTTCGCACCAAAGGTATGAAAGACTTCCTTTTCTCTTTCCATTTGCATGCACTTTGATTGATCCTAGTTATAGTAATGACATTGATAATTATAGCAATATAAAAAAATAACAATAAAAGTAATGATAACAATGATAGAGATGATAACAATGATAATCATTATCATCATCATCATCATCATCATCAACATCATCATCATTATCATCATCATCATCATAAAATGCAATAATTGTGATCCTTTTCATTATTATTATAATTACCATAATCTAAATATTTGATAACTTGTGACGCGCCTGAGAAAATGTTTCTAAGAGTGAGGTGGAAGAGACAAAAGGAGGAAAAACACAAATAAAAAAAACAAACAAACAAAAAACAAAAACAAAAAATGAGAGATGATAAATACGAAAATTTCCAAATGATATAAATGATGACACGGCTTGGCTTTGTGAAAGTTTTTGGACATGAAGCAGGACTGGTGTGCCTGATGAAATAATGATGAATTTTGACATTTTCTGTACTCAAATAGACTTTTTTAGGCAAAGCCCCGTTGTGTAGCATGTGCTGTGCCGATTACCTTGTGCTTTAGTACATGTAGAAATGGAGACCGATTTATTCATTTGCACGTGGGGACTACCAATTGCGCAATTTCGTGACACGTTTGTGAGAACAATCAATTACATAAAAATCATTTGCTTCTATTCGAGAAAAAATATCCGTCAAACACAAGTCCACCGCAAATGCTACTGTTATTGTACCGTATATCATGTGTCCATTCTCTCATTCTTTTATGTCCGCTTTGTCTGCATTCTTACCCGTATATGTAAACAATTCTTTACAACATATTCAACCCATGGTGCGTCTTATCATTACTCTTATACCCATCGTGGAATCAAGTTTGTTTGTGTCCACAATGAAGCTTGTTGCAATTTCATTTTCCCCTATTTTTGTCTTCCTAATTTGATTTCATATCAGTTGGCATTGGTTTCTTTGATTTTATCTTATATTATATTTGTTTGTTGTTTTAAAAAGTCATTATTCCTTCTCTTATATGATGTACGTATTTTTAAGTATCATACAAGCTTTACATTTTAGTGCCCCCCCATTTCTATTCCCGTCCTAATTTGATTTGCACTAACTTACCATATATACTTACAAATATATATATATATATATATATATATATGTGCCGTTAATCATTATGACATGTATTGTGTACTTTACGCTTTACGCTTTATGTTTATTTGATGGAAATAAAAACAACCGTGAATTGAAAAGAATTGAACTGAACAGAAACGGAGCAACCGTGTACTATCGGAATGATCACGTACTGTTATATTATTAGAAGTCGGTGTCTTATAACGCGGTTCTATAAACATTTTTTTTTTTTCACGTGGCATCTTCCCCATTTACATCCTGTATACATAATATCAACTATATTACTTCATTTTCCTGGTCCAAGTGAACAACAAAAACTTCGATGTTGGTAGTATACGGCCGCATTTGATTTTGTCGATAGTAGTTTTGTCAGCTGCGTAATTAAATGCCATGAATGATTAGCTGTTAATTCGTTCATGGTTACCAGCAGAATGTATTTGATAATCGCTGTAATGACGAATTGAGGGTACTCTCTAAAAAAAAAAAAATCGAGTGAAATATTCACTCTTAAAAGAGTGAATACAAAAAAAAGAGTGAATTTAGAGTGAAACTGGAGTGAATTTTGAGTGAAAATGTTCATTTTCACTCGTTTTGAAGTGACCTCAGGGATCACTCCAAAATCTTCGAGTGATCCCTGAGGTCACTTCAAAATGAGTGAAAATGAACATTTTCACTCAAAATTCAGTCTTTTTTTGTATTCACTCTTTTAAGAGTGAATAAGTTCACTCGATTTTTTTAGAGAGCAGTGGTCATTTTTCACTGCCATTCTTATCAATTGAAATAACAACAACAACAACAACGCTGTTTACCCATTGTGACTGCATTGTGAGGTTAAAAAGACAAAACAAAACCAAGGGCATTATCTCTTGTATCATTTCACCCCCCCCCCCCCAAAAAAAAAAACAAAAAAAAACAAAAAAAACAAAAAAACAAAAAAACAAATACAATACAATAGCTAGTGACTGGTCACAGCTACACACTAGAAACTGAAAGGTACTACAATGCACTCTGTTTTAAGAATAATCGTGTGATTGCCCACTTGGGCAATTCTCATCACAATTTAATTTCAGAGATCCAGAAGGGAACTACTACCACAGATGTGACCAAGGAAAAAACGTCAACGCAGCTTCCTCTAAAAACAACAAATCCGACGACATTTTCTCGTATGTTTTGAATTTATATTGGAATGAGCATTTACATTATGTTACAAGGTGTATTTCTAGAAATACAGAGATAATTTCCAAGCTGAAGTTCTTTATTCCTCGTTCAACTTTATTTCTATTATATAATTCCTTAATTCTCCAATGTATAAGTTATTGCAATGTTGTATGGGGTACTTGTGACTCTACCAAAATAAATTTTATATTCAAATTACAGAAGAAAGTTATACGTATTTGTACAGGATAGCATTTTCTGGCTCATACTGATTCTTTATTTCATGAGCTTAAAACATTCTGTATTTTATTCTGTATTTTATTTAGCAACATTTGATTTGGTCTTGTTCGTTTTAATCGGATCCCCCAGTTATAGTATGGTCTAAAAATAGCTGTACTTATGCTTCCCCTAATCTGATTTTACCACGGGACCTGCGGCTCTATACAAGCTTGCTTTTTACGCAGGCCCCATCATATTTTTCGCATCATGATCTCAGTTTAACTCGCATGTATACAGACCTTGTGTATACCAAGACAAACTTTTGAACATTCCGGTGAAGTTCTATTTTGAATTATGTTCTGTATAGATTTCGTATCAATTTACTTAATATTGTGATATATGTGAGAAATATGAAAATAAATTGAAATTGAAATTGAAATTGAAATTGAAGGTTTTTGATTTGAATATTATTCAAGTAGCAATAAATAATTATATACATGATCAACTTCCATCATCGGTTGATAACATGTTTAGGTTCAATACTTCTGTCCATTCGTACCCTACTCTTATATGTAGAAATTTCCACCTTTTGAATCCCAAATTATTACTGACACATAAATCTATAAGACATTCGGGTTCGGACATTTGGAATAATCTCCCGGATAATATAAAGTCTTGCTCAAGTATTTATTCTTTGAAAGCTTCACTAAATCGATATTTGATACAATTATATTCTCCAAACCAATTGAGCTAACAAATATGTATAGTAAAGATTGTCATCTTATTGTCAATCTTTATTTTCTTCCTTCAACTGCATCTTTCACTCTCACCTGCATTTGCACCGCACTCACCTGATCACCTTCCTCCAAGAGAGTTATGTCATTGGAAAGTCATTTAATGAGGCCTCCATCCATTTCAAGCTTAATCGCTTATGATGGTGGTCTCCTGAATTCAATGATCTCTGTTGTTTACTGAAAAATGCTGTATATCTTATTTTATGTTTCTGTGTATCTACATTGCTCAATGCAATCACCTATGTGTATCTATGTATGTACTGTTATCGATTAATTTCACTGCACTTGAAGAGTTTGTTCGCAAAAACCGATAAGTCCATTTTTGAAGATTTTGAAGTACGGTCTCTGTCATAAAGTACAAAATAATACCTTTTAAATGATATATTGGTCACTACATATAGAGGTACATTTTTAAAGTTATGGTCAAAAGAAGCGAAAATTGTCTTATTATTCTCTTTATTTTTCTTGACCTTTAATCGCAAATATCTCCATTTAGCAAATGTGGACTTATCGGGTTTTGCGAACAAACTCTTCACTTGTTATTCTTTGTCTTTGTACTTTTTGAAGTTTGCATGCAAATTGCATCTGATTGAATGCAGAAGTAAAAGCAAACAAACAAACAAACATATATATATATATATATATATATATATATGTATATATATATATATATATATACGTGTGTGTGTGTGTGTGTGTGTGTGTGTTTTACACCTTTTATAATGAAACATCACGAATTACAATCGTGGTTTTTGTATTCGCAATTTAGTCATTGATTAATGAAAGCTTTCAACTACCAAACATGAGCACAGACCATGTTAACTTGCGCCTGTATTCAACGCCGTATTCGGGGTTGGGGGTTAAGCATTATCATTTCTAGTTTCCGAGTTCGTTATTATGGCTATGGATACTCTCACACATGTGCTTAACTTCATGTGTGTGTGTGTGTGTGTGTGCGTGTGTGAGATTTTGTTTTTGTTTTGTTTTGTTTTGTTTTTGTTTTGATTTGTTTTTTGTTTGTCTGTTTGTTTGTTTTTACGAACACCAGGTCATTCCATGGCAAGGTCTGAATCAACGAAATCAGGATATATTGTGCCCACTCAATTTTACAGTACTCCACAACCGGGATGTTTGATGAATTTTTATGGTAAGTTAAGAAACGACAGTCCAATATTCATTTTCCAAGTAATTTGGTTGTCCTTTTTTGAAAACAATAGCAACATTACTGAATTGCGCTTTCTTTGTATGATATATAGGGTTCTGTTATCATTTTCTTACCATTCTTTTGACAAACGAATTTCACGTATAGTATTCTGCAAAAAAAAAATAAAAAATGTGCACATTATTGCATAAGAAAGGATAATGTATCAAAGTGAGTCATTCATGAATTACGAAGCTTTCACGTGATGATGTCCTACACAATCAACTACACCGATTTCTGCCAAAGGCAAATTCGAGGTATTTTTCAACCAATGCAGTTATCGTTAACATCGTTTGATTTCATTCTCTAAACTACTGGATGTAGGAATTTAAAGAATTATCTATTTCGCCATTACATCCCGACTAGAAAGAACTCAGTGTCCCACATTGTGTTCACAGTGTCGACTTTGTGAAAATGTTCAAATGTTAAAGTTCCAACAAGGAACACATTCATGCGTCTACAATTTTTGACTTGTTTACAATAATAAAAACGTGGAAAAATCAGTCACTTCATGCACGTTATTGGAGAATGTAGATTTTATCATGCATTAGTCATTCGTTTGCATCTGGTATTTTGTGATCAGAACAGTATTCTAAAAAGAAAGGAAGAGGGAGAAGGAAGGGGGCAGAGAGAAAACATGATTAGACGCATTAAAACTGAAAGAAATGAAAAAAAAAATCAATTCAGCCAGAAAAGAACCCGTTACCAAGACCTAGCTACACACATAGCCAGATTGCTCGGCTTGTGTAGGTTCAGAGTCTAACAGAAGGAGTCGGTTTCGTATATGCATATATGGTCATATACCACGCATCAAAACAGCAACTAAAACGCTGAAAACAAGTCAACTGGGTCAACCTGGCCAAACGTGAGATTTGTTTCCTTTTTTTTTTCTAAAACAGCAAGTCTTATATTACATTATGCTGGAGACTGGGATCATAAAACAGACATAAAATAGTGTTTTCAGCAGTTTTTTTTTTTTAGAACACATTCTTTGTAAATAAGTGTGATAAGGTGTATTTTATAGAGTCCCCTTTTCATTTCTTTAAAACCCTGTACACACTCTTCACTTTCAACTTTAATAACTTTTGAAGGAATAAAGCTACTACTTTAAAAGTTGGCACTAATCATGGACAAACTGTGTTGATACAAGATTTCAGCTTAAACTGATAATCACTTTTTTTGTTGTTGCTGCAGTGGTTTACATTCTATTATTCGTCCCATTCATCGCACAGCTAGCACTCCTCGCGAAAGATGCTCAAATAGACCCTGTGCTTCGGAGCCTCATTTTTCAGTTTTTGCTTTCTTTCAAATATTTAGATAGATGAACCAGTTCTATACTAAATTCTGAAATCCCCATAGACTTATCACTCGGGCCACCAGGTTCAAGTATGGAACAGATTTAAAAAAAAAAAAGTCAATTTCCATTGAGCTATAGGCCTACATTATTCGAAGCTTAAAATCTGCTCTTTCGGAATCCGGTTTGAACTAAAATTCTAAATGTGGCGATTTTTTGTTGGTGTTATCACAAAAATAATAGTATGAACGAAATCAGTAGAAAACAGTTGCTTACATGAACAAAAAAAAAAGAAAAAATCGTTTGTCCGCAGGTGTGTCAAGACTGCTCTTTGGATTATGTGTCGCAGCCCTCTTTGTGACTTGGTGTGTGATATTCTATCTAATCTGGAGGCGACGTCGATGCTTCATTAGAAGTAAGTTGCATACATTCAGTATTTCTGTCATAGAAAAACGCAGCATATTATACGTGTCTTGCCCGAAAAAAAAAAAAACAAAACAAAAAACAAAAAACAAATGTGACCCGCCACAACAAAAGCATCCGAAGGTCGGAGCAGGTCGACTGTCTAGAAAATATAGCATGACACTATAGTCTTTCACTATTTCGGTTTAATTGCATACGTAACACAACTAATGAAGGTACACAGTTGCGGAGATATCGATGATTTTATGAGAACATGTCTAGTGGTCTAAGAAATCGGTATTTCAAGAAAACCGCATTCAAGGTTTTCCTTCTGAGGCCATCGTGATGATGATAACAAGGTATGCCCCCTAGCAAAATCCGCTTTGTTAGGCGCCTTGGCAGATTACATGTTCCGGCGAAACCGCGGCGCCGCCGATGAGCGTTCTTGTTTTTTTTTTTTTTTTTTTTTTTTTTTTTTTTTTTTTGTTCCGCCGGGGCCTTCTATAAAAATCCTTCCTTTCAAAAGCCCGCATCGCGGCGCTTTTAAATTTGGGCCGCCAACAGACCGCGGCGCTTTTAAAAAGGACAGACAACATAACAAAAGCTGTACATCCAAGAGCCCCGTTTTATTTAAACAAGGTAGCGCCTTCTGCGTCGGCGTTTGAATAATGTCGTTACATGATAAACACACTGCATGTAGCCTACATGTTGTATCAGCCTTTCACTGATCTTCATGGTTTGTGGTCTTTATAGCTGCCATTTGTCACTGGGCGAGAAAACAAACGTGGACGCGCGCCAGAATCCACAACTTGATGATGATGATCCACAGCATTTGTATGGCGCCATATATCTGTCACAGAAACATTCAAAGGCGCAGACTCCTCCAAGACAGTTAGCAATTAAATGTCTGGTGAAAAATGTGAGTCTTGAGTGAGGCTTTGAAGTGATCCAGTTTGTCAATTTCACGGAGGAAAGATGGGAGGGAGTTCCATAGGCGAGGAGCAATAGAGGAAAACGCCCGGTCTCCGTATCCCTTGAGATGTGTGATGGGCACCTGGAGAGTGAGGCCAGATGAACGAAGGCCAGGGCGAGACTGCCGTCGCTCAATTAGGGAAGACAGGTATCCTGGGGCCAGACCATGAATGGCCTTAAAAGTGAGAAGTAAGATCTTGAAATCAATTCTGTTCTTGATGGGAAGCCAATGCAGCTCAGCCAGGACAGGGGTAATGTGATCATACTTCCTCAGCCCGGTGAGCAAGCGTGCTGCTGCATTCTGTACTGCTTGAAGTCTGTTCAAGGTTGCAGATGGAAGGCCAGCTAGGAGGCTGTTACAAAAATCCAGTCTTGATGTTATGAGTGAATGAATGATGCTTTCTGCTGCTATCCTTGTAAGCAGAGGTCTAATAGCTGCGATGCTACGAAGCTGGAAGTAAGCAGTCTGGCATACCTGCGAAACATGCCTATCCATCCTCATAGACTGGTCAAAGTAGACCCCAAGGTTACGGACGTTATCTGCAGGAGAGACAGACACATCACCGACCTGAAAATCCATGGAGACGATCTTGTTTCTCATTTGTGGAGAAGAAATGATGAGGCATTCAGTCTTGTCGTCATTGAGTTTCATGAAGTTCTTCACCATCCATTGTCGGACATCTGACAGGCATTCAGTCATCCTCATAGCTGCTGCTGTTTCTTCAGCTGCCACTCTTGGATCGAATGTCACATAAAGTTGAGTGTCATCTGCATAGAAGTGGGGTTCTAAACCATGCTGACGTGCTATGTTCCCAAGGGGGGAAGTGTATAGTGTAAAGAGTAATGGTCCGAGGACTGAACCTTGTGGGATGCCACAAGTCAGGAAGGCCTGCTCTGACAGAGTTCCATTGATGTTCACAGACTGTCTTCGGCAATGGAGATAAGATCTGAACCATTGAAGGGCAGTGGCGCCAACTTTGAAATCCTGCTGCAGCCTGTGAATGAGGACTTTGTGATCAATTGTGTCAAATGCAGCTGACAAATCCAAGAGAAGTACCATGGCTGCTTTCTTGTTGTCAACTGCTCGCAAGATGTCATCAGCTATTTTCAGAAGGGCTGTCTCTACGCTGTGGTGTCTCTTATAAGCAGACTGCATCGGCTCATAGAGTTTGCAGACCTGGAGATGTGACATTAGTCTTTTGGCAACTACTTTCTCGAGGACTTTGGCAAGGAATGGCAAGTTAGATATAGGTCGGTAGCTGCTCATCTTATCCGGATCTAAGGGTGTCTTCTTGAGTACAGGAGTGACATGGGCGAGCTTCAGCTCATCTGGAAACATTCCTTCCTGTAAGGAAGCATTGATTATCCTGGAGATAGGAACGGCCATTAGTTCATAACTCTCTTTCACAATTGAGGTTGGGATTGGATCCAGGGAGCATGACTTGGCAGGAGAGCTGCGGATAACACTCTGTATTTCTGCTGGAGTTGTGGGCGCGAGTGTAGTAAGATGTTCATCACTTGAGGTTGTATCACTGTCTGACTCTGGCTCTACAGTAAGAGACATGTTCGACTGTAGATTGCATCTTATAGACTCAATCTTACCAATAAAGTACCTTGAGAATTTAGAGGCTACACGACCAGGAGAGAAATGATGCCCTAGTGCCACAGCTGATTCTGTCTTTCTGTACAGAAGCTTGTTGATGATGGCACAACTTCATTATACATTGGAAAATAAAACAACCAGAATACCAGATCACTGTTTTGCAGCAAGACAAAAAATGTCATCTCTCTCTCTCTTATTACTTGACATAGGTTTATAGGCCTCCTTTTCCCCTATCAATTTAACATGGCCTAGGGATTTTATGAATTTTTGTGTGTGTGGTTTTTTTTTTTTTTTTGTTTGGTGTAACTTCCGAAGTTGAATGCGGGTATTTATTATGCATGTCTTTCTGATTGTGTGGAAATGGTGCTCGGAAACGAGCCTACTCTACCTTATTTCATGGATGAATTATTCTCTATATTTAAAATAACAAAAGATGCTTTGATATTGACTTGTTTTCATGCTCTCGTTTCGATACTTTATTTTTTCGCTATTACATTATCGCAATCTCTGCATCCACGCGAGTGTTGAATCAGTAAAAGAATTAACAGACGCGTCAAAATAGTGTTAAAGAAAAATTTCCGTAAACGGCTTGGAAATCTGATTTCCTGTTTTCATTTTTCAGATCGCTTTCATTTCAGATAAAAAAGAAATCTACTTCGTCTTTCTGATATTCCCAGGCTAGGAAATCTTGCGTATAATCAACGGCGTAAATCCGTACTGAGGAGTGGGGGGGGGGGGGGGGGTGGGGGATGGTCACCATCACCACGATTACAAGCTCATAACACGCACTTTACAGGGATCGGATGTCCCACTCTTTTGCATGAAATATAAAGTGGGAGGAAAGCGGCAGCAAAAATATGAAGACTTTTTGTTCTTGTTGCTTTTTTTTTGCTTGTCAGATGACTTTCAGCGGAAAATCAGACCTTAAAAGTATGAAGACATTTTTTTTTTTTTTTTGAAATATCAGTGAGAGGGAGCGGAGCGACCGAACGGGGGGAGGGTGTGTATAGGGGGGGGGGGTATCCCTCTCCCACACGAGGAAGATTTTGCATTTTCAGACCTGAAATTCAGCGATCTGGTGCACACTTTTGGTGAAAATTTTGTTTTCTTTTCTTTAAAAAAAAAACAATAAGAAAATGAAATATTCACAATATATTATTGAATAACTAAATCGTGGTATTTCAGCTCTTGCTCCGCCCTGTGCGACATCACTGTGAAAGCCTACTAAATAATGGGGCCTATCACCGGCGTAGACAGGATTTGACCTATAGGAGGAGCGGTTATGTGAGGGAGCGAAGCAAACGGGGGGGGGGGGTGAGGGTATAAATCATTTTGCATTGAAAATTTTGACATTTTATAGCCCCAAAACTGCCGTTTGTAGCTATATTCTTCGCTTTAGAAATCAAGGGGAGCGCACCGGGCGCAACTGCTGTCAATCACTGGCAGCAACATCAGGAGAATGGCCGATATTTGATAGCGATTAAATGCGAGCGAAGCGAGTGAGCTTCCAAATTTTGATATTTTACTGTTTACAGTCCCAAAAAATGTCCTTTGTGGCTGTATTTTCTCGCTTTGGAAATAAAGGGGGGCGCACCGGGCGCAAACTGCTGGCAATTACTGGCAGCAACATCAGGCATAATGGCATAATGATTAAATGCGAGCGAGCTTCGAAATTTTCACATTTTACAGTCCAAAAACTACCGTTCATAGCTATATTTTTCGCTTTGGAAATTAAGGGGGGGGGGGCGCACCGGGCGCAACTGCTGTCAATCACTGGCAGCAACATCAGGAGAATGGCATAACGAATAAATGCGAGCGAGCGGAGCGAGCGAGCTTGAAAATTTTGACATATTACAGTCCAAAGACTGCCGTTTGTGGCTGTATTTTTTCGCTTTGGAAATTAAGGGGGGCACACCGGGCACAACTGCCAGCAATTACTGGCAGCAACATCAGGAGAATGGCATAACGAATAAATGCGAGCGAGCGAAGCGAGCGAGCTTGAAAATTTTGATATTTTACAGTTCCTAAAAAAATGTCCTTCGTGGCTGTATCTTTTCGCTTTAGAAATAAAGGGGGGCGCATCGGGCGCAACTGCTTTCACTCACTGGCAGCAACATTAGGAGAATGGCATAGCGGTTAAATGCAAGCGAGCAAGCTTTAAAATTTTGATATTTTACACTCCAAAAACTGTCGTTTGTTGCTATATTTTTCGCTTTTGTTTGTCCCACTTTTATGGGGGAACCATCCCCCCCCCCCCCATCGACGCCTCTGCATATGAGGGTGCTTTTGTTAAGTGAAAGATCTGCTGCACACTCTTTGATAAATTAGGGATATATACGTCAATGTCAAAAGTGTACAAAGTTTATCGAAAGGGATCCTGTATAGCGGAACTTTTGCATGTTTATGATTGCAATACAACGATCTGGTGCATAGTTCTGGGGATATATGGACAATTTTCCATTAAGAAAGTTCGAGATTTGTCCTCATCTCGGGAATTGCTTGGGGGACAAATGATTTGTCTGCCTAAACACTTCGAAAGGGGCGGGGCAAATACCCCTTTGCCCCCCCCCCCCCCCCAGATAGATTCGACGCCCCTGATCTTCCCTGGGTATGCCCATAGATGTATCCTGACTGAGTAATCAGTCACTGCCGTTTCTCATTAATGATTCAGGAAATGGAGCGGGTTCAGTTATGACGATATAGTTTTTGTTATTGTTTGTTTGTTTCTTTGTTTTTGTACATATTTTGCAGATGGTCCCCAGTTACTCGCGTCATAGCATGTTTACATGTAGGCCTATACTTTTTGACGTTGTCAACGTCTGAGCCATACCTTACAGTGTATATCGATGTTACTTTCTTCGCGAGCAAAGCGAGCGAGCGCTTGAGAAAATTATGTATACATTTTCCTACAAGATAGAATACTGCTCAGCTATGTTACCTGTCTGAAGGCCGGCGTACAAACGTCATGCAATATGTCAAAATTGATAGAATCACATTTCTGCTTCCTCCATTTTTTTCCTCAAAATTCAGGGGGGATGATTGTACAGGCCATCCCCCCTCCTCCATTTCAGGGGGGGGGGGGAGGGGGGATATATCCCCCCTCCCCCCCCCCCCCGGATTTACGCCCATGTGTATAATGCACTATTTAAGTGTCCTTATAGTCATAGGGGCGCGTTCGAGCGCTCTCCTAAAGTGAACTGTACCGTACCGTACCGGGTTAGAGGAGCGTTCGAACGCTCCTAAAGTGTACCGTACCGTACTGTACCGAGCCAAAAGTGGACCACCTCCCGATGTGCTCCAAAAGCGTACCAAAAGCGTACCAAAAGTTCGTTGTAAAGCATGCGCGTATCATGTGCATACGTCACAATGCAAAAAACATCATTCTCTTTGTTCGGGGCAGCTGTAAGTAGGTCAAGCGCAAGGTGAATGACCTTCTCGCTACAAACAAGCGTGACCTTTTCTAAAAATAGCTCGAGAGGTACGCTTTCTCCACAGAGCTTTCGAACGCTCCCAAACTGGCACAGTACGGTACGGTACGCTTTAGTTCAGTTCGCTTTGGTTCGCTTTAGAGCGCTCGAACGCACCTATACTCTCCACTGAAAATAATCACTCCTAAAGGAGTGAATACAAGATAACAAGAGTTGATAAAGAGTGAATTTTGAGTGAAAATGTACATTTTCACTTGTTTGAGAGTGACCTCAGGGGTCACTCCAAAATCTTTGAGTGATCCTTGAGGTCACTACAAGTGAGTGAGTGAAAATGAAAATTTTCACTAAAAAACAACTCCAATTTCACTATTTTTTGTATTCACTCCTTTAAGAGTGAATATTCTCACTCGATTTTTTTTATTTTTTTTTAGAGAGAGACTAAGAGGTAGATGAAATAAAAACATCATAGTGAGGGCGAGTCCGTATGCCCTACATATTCGTTCTCGAAAGATGGGTAATCTTGACACAAACCATGATAACCACGAGATTGTCACAACCAACCAAAACAGCTATGCATAATGATACCTGTTGATTGAGAGTCTTTCTTGTGATGTCTTCTACACCAATATACAACCTGGATAATCATGGACCAACTGTTTTTACCAACAATACTGTGGATACAAAAAACCTCGGGGAAACAACCCGACATGTGTCTCCGACATTTGCCGTGACGGGTTACTTCACCATAACACCGTAATTTATATCAATCTAAAAATTGATTCAACAACAACAACAACAACAACAACAACAACAAGCAAAAAAAAACAAAACAGGAGGGTCTGGCATCAATATAGACAGTCACAAATATTAACAAGTACATAATAAATCATAATTGTTTTCATATCATAGGTTAGAAGATGTTTTTCTTACATCGCTTATGGCGGCAATTAAACATGCATCTCCACATGTGTTAGACTTTGAAACATACCACTTTATGTATCAAAACATGAATATCAGGCATTTAGACTGGCATTAAAAATCTAATCTTTTTTCAAGAATGACAGTAAACTGCATTTTCTATGTGCGGAGAAATGCCTTTATACTCCTTGTATATTAAAATTTTGTGCGAGGTTATCAGTTCGCACTGCTCTATCATGACTGCGTTGAATGCACATCTCTAGGCCTTTCATCTTTAAGAATGCCCCAATACACGACCCAGACAAAAACCCAAACCTCTCAACATTTTAGAAGTGATAAGTAGCGTGTATTTTCCTTGTGATTTGAACTGCCCATTTCATTCAGCTCGCATGCTGACGCGCGTTATAGGGTGTCGTCGTGAAGAGCAACGTAAAAACGGACTGCCTCTGCCAAGGCAGAGTGATCGAAAAGGGCCGTGGCCAAAATATGATAAAAAGGGCTGCACAAACTAGTGAATGAAAGGGTCACAACTAAATCCATTGAAAGGCCGCGGCAAAACGATTAAAAAGGCTGCCCCAACTAGTGAATGAAAAGGACCACAACAAAGCCGAAGAAGGGTCGCTGCCAAACAAAATGGATTGCACCGACTAGTGAATGAAAGGGCCACGACCAAAGCTACTGAAGGGCCGCGGCGAAACGATTAAAAAGGCTGCCCCAACTAGTGAATGAAAGGCCACAACCAACGCCGTGGCCAAAATAATCAAAAGGGCTGCACAAACTAGAGAAGGGCCACATCCAAAGCCATCGAAGGGCCGCGGCGAAACAATCAAAAGCGCTGCCCCAACTAGTTAATGAAAGGCCACAACCAAAGCCACCGAAGGGATGCTGCCAAACAAAAAGGGCTGCATCAACTAGTGAATGAAAAGGCCCCACCCAGAGCCATGGAAGGGCCGCGGCCGAATGATTAAAAGGGCTGTGGCAACTTCTACTATAGTGATCGAAAGGGTCACAACCAAAGTCACCCGAAAGGCCGTGTATAGGGCTGTTAACGTCAGAATATGAAATGCGAGAAGATAGTTACCCTATAAAAGAGTACTGGAAGAAGGGAATATTATACTAAATTATGATATATTACATCATTGAATAAGGAAAACGCTGAATGTTTATCTCCTGCTGTATATTCGCCGTTTATAAGTTTCCCTTCTCATATCATACGTTTGTCTTGGGTTGTTTGTTGTTCTTATCTCTTCTTAGAGTGTATTGCACAGCTTTCTGAAAAAAAAAAAAAGCCTTGGAACATGTAAATTGGTGATGCAAGTGCGTAACCGCAAAGACTTTGAATGAAATACGAACAATGATAAATCGTAGTATAGAGTAAGGCAATTATAAAAGGCAATTTTTATGTCGGCGGTATTCAGCATTATCCTATCTTTTCTGGGGGAGGAGATAGAAGTTTAGGTCAATGGGAGGATTATGGCCACTGTTTCAATGCGTCCTTATAAGGTGGTTTGTGTGTGTGCGTTTGTTTGCAAATTTATCACTGTTTGTTGTGTGAAAAATGAGATGTGTTCCAAGAAATATGTAACAAATGAAACTTTGGTGATACCAGTTAGGCATTCTGTCCCAATTTGTGTCGTGACAATCATAATAACTGAAGCAGCGATAGTAATGATACATTGCATTTCTTTATATCCGTAGAGATCGGTCCTGTTTATTTGTTATAAGGGAATTTTAGCAGTGGATAAACACCTGTCCAGTACAATTAGAGTGATATTCATGATCAAATCCCAGCGCCAACAATTTCTTGTATTTTACAGACAATACAAAGGCACAGTGATGCAATGTAGAATTACTGAATAGGGCCTAAAGTAGGCCTATATAATGCGACTACTTTGACATCTAGATCTCTTACAGATGTATAAACAAAGTCTACAACCAAAAAGTATAAAAAACAAACACACAAGCAAACAAAAACAAAATGTGTAATTATGCATAAACTGATTTCAGAAACATTTCAAAAATCTCCAGTAATCATCGTGAGGAAGCGGGATCTTATATAAACTGAATGTTTGCTTTGTGAATATTAACCTTCGTACAATCTCGACAATTATATTGGGTTATTACCATGCACTTTCGATGACAATGAACTGCTTTCGTCTGTGTATGGTCTTTCCTAATTATCAGATATCGGACATGGTTTAAAGATTCAATGAGCATGAACATATCACTCTGATATCCAAAGTCAGATTAGGCCATCATGCCTGCATGCGATTCGGCATATATCGATACTGCACTACTCGTATACTGTACCGTATGTAAAAAAAAATAATAATAATAATTAAAAAAAATATAAAAAAATCAACAGGGCCTTCCGCAATGATATCTTTAAAAATAGTGCATCAATCTAAATACAAATTCAGGGTATGAAACTATAACTCATTTCCCACATTTTACGGAAAATTCCATTCGATTTGCTTCAGTGGTCAAAGAGAAATGAAGAATTTTGTAGAAGATGTCGGGAATCTCTTCCATCCAAATTCTGTCTTCATAATTAAACATAAACTGGCCAAGTCGAAATACATACAAATCGTTTATTTTTAGTATTTTATGGTCAAAAAACAAAGCATCTGTATGTTCTTGGGTATGTAGATTAAAAACAATTCTGAACGTTTTCTTTTACAATAAAAAAAATTTATCTAGTACTATCTGATATGCATTACCCCAAGCAAGAATCCCATAGTTTAAATAAGGTAATATCAAACTAGAATAAAGAGTTAATAATGCAGATGAGGAAAGATAATATTTTAATCTGTTCATGACGCCAATATTACGTGAAATAATTTTACATATGATGTTGATATGATTCCTCCATGAAAGCTTGTTATCAACACAAACACCAAGACATTTAAAGGAAGAAACTTCTTCTAGGGGAGTAGTATCAAATGTTATATTGCCTGGGAGGCTGTCTAAAGAGTTACTAAAAAGCATAAGTTTTGTTTTTTGAATATTTAATGGCAATTTATTTGCGTATATCAATTGTATAACCTGTTTCAATTCTTCATGTACTGTTCTTGTTAAGATATTTGTGTCTGGGTGGGAAAAGAAAAGGTTAGAGTCATCCGCGAATAATATGAAAGATCGTTTCTCCGAGGATCTATGGAAATCATTGATACAAATAATGAATAACAGTGGGCCTAATAAACTCCCTTGTGGAACACCACATGCACTTGTTTTATTTTGAGTGTCAAAGCCGTTGACATGTACAAATTGGGATCTTTTTGACAGGTAACTCGTGAACCACTCCAAGGCCTTTCCACGTATGCCATAATGAGATAATTTGGCGAGAAGTATTCCATGGTTAATCGTGTCAAAGGCCTTGGAGAAGTCCAAGAAGATACCTATTGTGTGTGAAAATGTTTCGAGTGCGTGTGTGACTTTGTCGATGAGGGCGAGTAGTGCGTGTGTTGTGCTGTGATTTTCTCTAAATCCAAATTGAGAATTTGAAAATATATCACAGGTTTTAAGAAAACGTGCTGTCCTGATATAAACTATTCTTTCGAGAATCTTAGAAATATAAGATAATAAAGATATGGGATTTGACATCATCCTTCTCCCCTTTCTTATAAATAGGAATTACTTTCGCAATTTTCATACTATTTGGCACTTGGCCGGTTGTAAGCGATGAGTTGATAATGTGTACTAAGGGATCCACTATTTGGGGAATTATGTTTTTTTATCAAATGGTTGTCAATTCCGTCGTGGCCAGGACTTTTTCCTTCTTTCAAATTGGCAACGATCTTTGTTATTTCTTCTTTATATGTTGGGTCGAAAAATATAGTTTTGGAGTAAGGTGTATCTGAAAAAAAATCACTAAAAGATTTATTAGAAAGAGGAATATTTTGAGAAAGATTTTTTTTTTTTCCAATTGAAGAGAAGAAGTCATTGAAAATTTCAGCCTTGCCAGTGGGAGTGTTGTTGGAGGCATTGCCCCATCAAACTTCAGAAATATCAGATGAATTATTAGGTGTATTCATAGCATTTTTTAATGTTTTCCATGTGTTTTTGATATCATTTTTATATTTGCTTATCTGATTAACATATTTTTTTTCTTCTGCGTTCGTAAAATTTGGTGAGTGTGTTTTTGTATGAAACATATTTTTTTCATAATTTATAAAACAAATTATTTTCCTATTTATGGATCGTAATATAGACTGAGTTATCCATGGGAGTCTTGGAATTTGCTTACATCTATTTTTTATGTTACGCAAGGGAATGTGGTTATCAATTTTGGAGGTAATAGTAGATATGAGATAGTCATAAGACAAGTTGACATCGGTAGTGTTGTATACAGAAGACCAATCAATTTCTTTTAAACTGTTTTGGAGACTTGTAAGATTATCTGCAGTAATCTTACGTCGCTTATAATAATTATTTTGTTTCGTCAATTTGATTGGAACCTGGGCAAATATAGGATAATGGTCAGTGATGTCTGAGAGGACGATACCAGACTCAGGAATTGGAAGAACATTACAAAAAATGTTGTCTATGAGGGTAGCCGATTGGCTGGCGACGCGGGTAGGCTTGGAAATTGATGGTAAAAACGAAGCAGACATTAATATTTCTATAAATTCTTGTGGGCTATTTTGAGAGTTACATTTCGTGAGATTGATATTAAAGTCGCCCATCAGAAATGTATCTTTATTGAGTATAATGGGATTTTGTACTAAATCCTGTAAAACTGTCAAAAAATCACTCAAATTCGACCGAGGGGTTCTGTAGATTACGCCAATCACAGTATTTTTCCCATGTGGATTTGTCAATTCAATAAATAGGGATTCGAGTACATCGCTCATAACACTAATCTCCTCATGTACAATATATCTATTCATTTCATGATCCCAAACTTAAGAATAATGTAGAAGAAGGGTAGTTCCTTCAGAAAATATGAAAAACTCAATATTGACTCAGTTGATCCGGTTCACCTTTTTTGAGTCCTCACGTAAAATCAAGGGGTGCGACTTTATGTTCGTTTTGTGATGCACGGTCACAATACATAACCAGGGTGCAATGCAGTCACCAATAAGATCACTCCTTCGTTGCTAGCGGCGGAGTCTAACTGCGACGCTAAATCCAAATCTTCGGGCACGTTTCTGCCCCGTATAAGCGCTGAAAACCATTGCCTAGAAAAAACATAATTCTTTCCCTTTTCTTTGATCATTTACCTTCTAAGTTTCGGCAGATTGTAGATGAAACATTAGACTATAAATGTTGTTAAGAACAGAGAGGCGATGGTTTTGACCGATTTTTATGATGTTACAGTCAAGTTCACACAAATTAACGCAATGAATTCTAAATGAGTTGAAATAGATAAATCTTCCTTTACGAGTTTGCTTCACAATCAGTTTCCATCCGTAATAATCATTCTTTCTTAGAGCATCACAGTGGAATTAAACATACCAATTCAAGGTTACATGGGATCGTTTCAACGATAGATAGCTTAAATACAGATAGTGTAATACCTGGCCATGGTTTTTCCCTGAGGGAACCAACATCGAGGCCCAACTCGTCTGCGATGTGACGGGGAGGCGACGCCAGACGGTATCACGTGGGGAATCCGTCAATGAACGGGGTCGTCGACGAATCAGCGGTCGACGCTATCCTAAGTCTGCGTGTAGCTCCGCGAGTATGCCGGACAGAAGAGCGTTGACAGCTGGGTGCTAATTTTCATTCACTGTATCGACACCCTTCGTCGACGTCAGCTTGGCTTCCACTGGTTGCCGTGTAGCACTCGCGGGTTTTCGTTGGCTCAAGACCGCCTGGTGGTTCGCATGGCCAAGTCGACGGAATTATCGTCGTCCTAGGAGAACAGGCCAGGGGATGGCACCTCCGGATTACTTTGCTGTTTAGCACTTTAATTGAGTTAGGAGAGTAATTGCCTAATGAGGAAAACAAATTGGCTCAAGACCGTGGACAGAAGCGTTGAGAAGGCTTTAATGGTCTTCCCTAACCGGATTTGCATGTCAACTTACATGACCAATGCAATCTTACATGACCTAACTTTCATTCCGATACTCATACACATGGATGTTTCCATCAGCTACAATAAGCTTAACGTATACATGACATTTATCTTAACCTGTGTCAAGTATACAAATCTGTGGTTTACCGCTTACAGCTCAATATCAAGATTACGTCAGCAGAGACACAACAGCTACTTCGGCATTTACAAACATTCGGGTCGTACACATGGGTTAGTTAACTGCACATGTGATCACTGCCGGTCACAAGATTACAAAGTAAAGTGATTATGGGCAATTTCGTTACAATGATCTGACTTAAAAGTCGGTTTTCTCAGCTAAGCCGTTAGCGACTTTCGGATCCTTTTGGTGTGGCAGGTCAAACATATTTATCAACATTACCATGTTTTTCTTTTTTGTGGGGGGGGGGGCATTTTAATTTTAAATGCATGAATGCTTCATCACAACAGGTCATTCGTAATCGCCTGATTATTTTGAACACATCAACATAAACAAATATTGATTTTTGAATATGTTTTTATTTATTACTATACAGGGGTTAGTGTCCCGTTTAAGGAAACTACCCAAGCCTTTTAATTGCGAAATGGCAAAGTTCTTAGCAACTACGAAGTCAAGGCGTGCATAAACTGTACAAGCCACAATGATTTAACGCCTTAAACATGATTACTGACGATTACAAACACGCACATACACATACACATACAAATGAGATAGCCTGCCGATGCGTTATATTTGTGTCGCGGACAAAGTGTCTTTATAATGGTATAATGGTGCAAAACTGATTGGTTAATGCTTAGTTATATCGTTCAATTTTCTATCATTTTTCCCCAAAGGTTCCTTGATTTGTCTGTTGGAGTCGATTTCAACTTTCTCAATATGATTGAAATGATTTGTCTAAGAAGGAAGATCTCCTTCAAATTAAGTGCATTAAAGGGAATTCTTATAAAGTGTTGGACCCACACTTTATTACGATCGCTTTGTTTCACTCTGTATTTGCATGATTCAGTCATTCAAAACTCGATTTTAATCAAATAAACTTTGATTTCCTCTGAAAATGGTAGGTTCTATACTATATCACAAGTGTTTTCATGCTATCTCGCAAAAAGTTACATGCCTAATTATCACCTGCACCAATACTGTACCATCCCTTTAAGTGTGAAGACAGAATGGCACGTGTTTTATTGGTTGTTGCTTTTTTTTGCATGTGATTTATCGTAAACATTATCTTGATTTGGCTATTTTTTTCATCAGGGAGAGTACATTTGGACGAAGGTGGACACACAACATTTGAAGATGAGAACGTTGTTGAATTTCTTGAAGCAGACCAGATATCAGAATGATACAAGCGCGATCACATCATCACTCTCCAAAGACATGAGAAAACTAGAGGGAAGGGGATAGTGATGAGGAAGATGAGATCGACGGGAAAGGTAAAGAGAGATTACAAGAAAGAGAGAGTTGGGGATTACAAAGGAAAAATCGCAAGCGTTGCGTACGAACAAAAGGGGCTACAAGGGGTTTGTTTGACAATCAATTCCCCATATTTTCTGAAAACTGTAGGAAAATGACAATAAACCAAAAGACGTAGGCTCTCTCTCTCTCTCTCTCTCTCTCTCTCTCCGAAGACGGTTATAGGATCAATGAATGTCTTAAGGTGAAGAATGAACTGCAATAATGTTGAAATTTTCAATCACGCAGCAGCAACTTACCATTTTTATCATATTTTTTTTTTGTATTTTCCCTTCCTTTCTCTTCGTTCCCTTTTTTTTCCATCCTAATTTGATCTTCGGTCAGTTGACATTGTGTTTCCTCTGATTTTGTTTTTCATCTGTGTGTAAGTTCATTCATCCATTAGTCATTCTCTTATGTAATTCCTAGGGGTACCATATCGTAGTGGCTTTACTTCTTAGTGCAACTCTCCTTTTTCATTTCCATCCTTATTTAATTGGTATTATGCATATGTATGTCTTTAAAAATGCAGTTATCTTCCTTGATTTTGTTACTCATTATCATATGCATTGTGTTGATTTACTTTTCCAAAAATATTACAAATATGTTATGCTTTCTATTGTATAATTGTTCTCTTCATTTGACGAAAGTTAAGCATTCATATCTAGATATTGCTTTATTCTAAAAGAGCACAATCTTGCTTCCTCAACCTGATTATATATATATATATATATATATATATATATATATATATACATATATATATATATATATATATATATATATACATATACATATACACTGATAAAACATCGGTGTTAGATTTAACACCATGGGTGTTAAATCTAACATCGATCAAACTTCAATAGAGGACCACACCCACAGGTGTTGAAAGTGTATTGTGACGGTGTTAAAAAGTGTTCACCTGACACTTCGTGGTGTTAATTTGACACTGTGGCTGGTGATATTTTTGACACTGCGCTAGAGTTAATTCAATAATGACACCGCATGGTGTTGATTTGATATTGGTGGTGTTAATTTCAATGGTATAACACCCGTCCAGCTTCAATAGGGGACCACACCAACTGGTGTTACTGTGATGTAATTGTGTTTACAATTTTTTTTTTCAAAAATCAAGTACTTTATTGGAAAATTCTTTATCTTCTTGTTGAAGTTCAAAATTAAAAAGAATTGCAGTAACTAAGAAACAAATCAAAAAACAATTTTAAAATTTGAAATGACACCCGGAGTTGTTAATCTAACACCATGAATGAGCACCAGAAATTTAACAGCAGCTCGGTGTTTCATATGTGACCGTGCACCTCAAAACGAACATAAAGTCGCACACACTGATTTTGTGTGAGGACTAAAAATAAGTGAAATGGGTCAACTAGCCGAACTTGACTTTTTCATATTTTCTGAAAGAGCAGGTCTTCTTCTACATTATGCTAAAATTTGGTATCATAAAACGGGCAGGAAAGTGTGTTTTTTTAGCAGTTTATCTCGAACATTTTTGGTAAAATAATGTGATTAGGTGTGACTTTAGAATCCCTTTTTCATTTCTGAAAAACCTTGTCCACACTCTTCACTTTCAACTCTAATAACTTTTGAAAGGATAGTGCTACTGCTTTGAAAGTTTGCATTAATTGTGGACAGAATGTGTTAATGAGGCATGCTTAATTTCAGTTTAATCTGATAATCCCTTCATTGTTGTTACTCTGGTGGATTATTTCCTGTTTTTTGTCCCATTCATCGCACAGCCAGCACGGTTTGGTAAAGATTAAGCGCTTGAATAGACACTGTACTTCAGAGCCTCTTTTCTCAGTTCACACTTTCCTGAGTTTTTGCTTTCTTTCCAATATTTAAATGGGTTAGGAGAGTCCACTTGATTTGAGTCATACATCATTTTAAAGCTTAAAGTCTGCTCTTTCAGAATATGGTCTTAACTAAAAATTCATGTGTGGCGACTTTTTGTTTGTTCTGAGGTGCAGAGTCACATATTTAACACCAGACTTTTGGCAGTGTATATATATATATATATATATATATATATATATATATATTCATACTCCCTCAACCTGTTTATTATATATGTATATTTATATGCATATTTCAATTAAAATCGTTTTACAATTCCAAACTTTAGAATTAATGCAGAAGAAAAGTTGTTGTTTTTTTCAGAAAAAAACCCACACAATTTAAAGATGGACTATGCTGTCCACTTTAACTTGTTTTTATTCCTCATATAAAGATAGGTTTTACGATCCTACATAGAAACAAGCAAGAAAATAAGGAAGTCAGTTCCTGTATATATATATATATATATATATATACTCCTAGATGGGTCATTTGGAAGACATTTCCATTTGTTTTATATGCAAATTTATTATATACATGTTCAATGGCAGTTTACGCAATGGAGACACGAAAATTGTCTCCCTAATGACCAGTTGTCTCCCTAAGGTGCCAACTAGGGATATATTCATATATATACATATATATACATATATGGGTGAAACGTTGAACGATGTACAATTGGGCAAATCAGGGGTCAAAATTAAAACATGTGACTCACTGATATAAATATATCTCAGTGAAATGTCATTGATGCCAGCTTTCTTGCAAACCCGATTATACTGGGATATCTCCAAGGGTGTTGTTTTTATTCAATGTTAAATAGAACTGTGACATATTGGCGAACGTCTCTGACTAAAATAATCATTGTTTTAGTAAAAATTCAAATGAAGATTAAAAACACTCATATGAGGATATTTTCATCTGGTTTGTCTGTTGGAAGACTGTGTTAATTTGCTCCTAAAATATTGTTTACCTCCTGTGAAGTTTACAAAAGCTAATACACACGGAAGTTAAAGAAAAAGTGGACTTTTTGTCATTCAAGCAGAGATTTTCGTATTCTTATCTTCACTTTCATCTCATTTGAACAAAACATATAGCAGGGGTCTCATTTGTTTACATGTTAATGTTCAGTAGATAATAATAATTAATTTCAGTGCATTTCGTTTGATCAAATCACCATAAAAGCCCTCTACAGATGCTGAAAGTAAGCCATGTTTTGATCAGAGACGTTCAGGTTTCACGCATAGACGTTCCTCAGACATAGGCAATAAAAAAACGATGTCCATTGATCCATAATTAAGAGTTTTGTGAACCAACAACATTATTCTTTTATCAAAAACATGCTAATCTTTTGTCAACAATTCAGAATGGTAATTTCAACTTGAATTATTTTTCATACTAACCGATTGTAAATACAAACCTCTAATTGTAAGAGGAATTTCGATTTTTACACCAAAAATCAAGTACAAACCTGTTCTTGTTATATTATTCAGATCTTATAACACTTTTGAATGACAGAGAACAATATCGCATGATATACTTGCAATTTCGACCACTTTACCTAATAACTAGTTCATATCAGAGACATTTTCTTTTCCATCAGGGACGTTACGGCTGTAAGTTATCACTAGAATTAAACATCAAGCTCCCTATTTTAAAAGATGCTCCTATTAAACATACCATTCAGCATTCATTGAGAAATTATTAACAGGTACCTGGGCCTATATGTCAAGAATTGTTTTCTTTATGATGACCACTACTTCGTATTTCACCTTCCGGTTTATACGCAGGTGTACCCACACGCTATCAATAATACATATGTTTGCTTTGAAATGTATTCCGAATCCATATCAAAGGTAAACATGAATTTACTAATACTAATTCAATTTGACCACTATGCCTAAAATATGATTGTATGTGTATATCAGGACAATTCTGATTTTGATCAAGGACCGTACCTTTGCCACGAATGATGTCGTCTCAGAAAGCTGTACTTAACCTTTGCTCATCCTAGAAGCATCAAAAAGTAATGCGCTTTTTTATGTATACTATGGCAAATATAAATTGTAAACAATGTAATGCAGTTGCCACAACACCAAACTGTAGTATAGCATCTATTTGTTGACCAAAAGTTAACTGAAAACCTATTTCAAGAGGTTGACAATGATAACATTAAGATATCACATTTTACTCTCACATCGGTATGGAATTATTAAGCTTTCTTCCGTCTACCCAAAGGCGACACATAAGTAGTGTTGTAGAGGAACTAAGTAAGGGACATTGTTAATAGAAGGTGTTTTTTTTTCATCACAGACGTTCATATTTGTTTCCTTTTCTTGTGTATTTGGCTTACAAACCTAAAAAATATCACTAGAATATCTCGCCTTACTTCTAAAGGAAAAAGCTTCATTAAAGGGGAAATTCAGCCCAACTATAAGCTAGTCGCTTATAAGAGAGAATAAAATTTTACGGGCTCAACAAAAAATAAGGAAGTTATGACATTATGAATTTTTCAGGAAACAGTTTTTGGATGGTCATTATGAACGTGCAAATGGCAAAGTGAGCATGTCATTCCCCTCATAATTTGCCATAACGTTTGTACATAAACATTTTGAAATTTCCATTTCTTTATTCAAACATAATTAGGCCCTAGGCTTATATCCGGGTATATCTAACTGATCACTATTCTGAAGGTAATCAACCGGGAATAGCATCATGTTTCAGATTTCAAAGACAGAAACATTAATTTGTCGTTATTTTTTCGTAAATAATCAATGGAAAATTGGGGGTTATGACATGGTTAGCTACCCTATTTGCATATTCTTATCCACTGTACGAAAACGTGTTTGCAGAAATTAGCGAAACTTCAAATAGGCAGTTAATTAAAGGTGCAATTAATCACAATTAAGGGTACAAGTGTGAACCGCATGTGTGCTGCTATTGTTTTAAATTGGGTGCAAATTTGAACTTTTATTTCTTAGTGTGTAAACCTGTAATTTTACAAGCTCAAAAGCAAAGTAGTGATTTGCATTAAAAACAGAGTCCGCATTATAACGCTGAACTGAATTTCTCCTCCACTTGGTATTCAATGTCCTCAATTAGCGCATGGTGCTGACTGCGTCGCTTGCTACCTGGAACCAGGGTTGGGATAGTCATTATTTTGTAAACAGATGGCACCTCGAAGATGTCCGTCCATTCTTGCCAGTACCACGGCCGTGGTCTGGAACTTATAGGCTACACGAACATGACTGAACCTAAAGATCCTCAACAGGAAGATATTCTAATATTCGGAGCGTTTAAAATCCATCCGGGCTACCCATCTTGCCGTAAGAAAAAAAAATAGAGTTAAAATGATATTAAAATTAACTTACCATGCGCTGGTTGGGATAGTCATTATTTTGTAAACAGATGGCACCTCGAAGATGTCCGTCCATTCTTGCCAGTACCACGGCCGTGGTCTGGAACTTATAGGCTACACGAACATGACTGAACCTAAAGATCCTCAACAGGAAGATATTCTAATATTCGGAGCGTTTAAAATCCATCCGGGCTACCCATCTTGCCGTAAGAAAAAAAAATAGAGTTAAAATGATATTAACATTAACTTACCATGCGCTGGGAGAACAATGTTCGCACAAATGAACGTCTCTGATCAAAATCATAAAATCAACATTGCTTTTAGATTGCGCAAATTATCTAGAACACTGTATGTACACGAGAGCCATCTATATACTGTGGAATTATGAAAGATCTACTAATTGTACTAGTTGAAAATATGTAAAACGTCCCGTGTAACGTCTCTGATGTAAACATCTTTGCTTACCAGTGTTTAATGGGTTTGATTTTTATAAGATATTGGCATTATATTTGGATTGAGGAACCTATGTGCTACAAACGTAGGCTTCAGTTCGCCATGATTGGTCATTAGTATTGGTTTAAGCACAGATCCTATTTGTTCAGAGAACGTCCCTGACCTAAACCTGTTTTTCTTACATTTCTGTTTCTCTCACAAAAAAATACGTAAACTCAAGTGACTACTACTTTATAATTTTAGACTATTGACCTATTACTAGTCATAAAACATAGTTTCTGTAATGGCAATGTGTTTACACTTGCTCAATCAACAGAAAACCTTGAATTTGAAACTTTTCTTCACATTTTCAACATCTTTCAGGAAGCGTCAATTTTCTTAACATTATAACATGCCTGTGTACGTTTTAGTCTACTTGTTCCTATCAGACTAACCATAACCATCCAGAGCTACTTTTACTCTAATGTTCTCATAATTTGTATAGTGGATGTCTTTATTTCATAAAGCAGTAATTATCAGAGACGTTTTTCATTTTGCTCAGAGACGTTCGGTCTTAGATATTTGTGCAGATTCTTACATATTTACTGTCCATCCTTGTTTAACTTACCTCTAATCTAAAGATTGAAATACATAATTTCACAAATGATACTGATTGGTATATCTACGGGATAATAGCTGTTTTATAAATCGGCACAAACACCAGGAAAGTTTTTGTTATTACGCACATTTTCAGGATTTGTGGGCATTTCCGTCATTGAACTGTGGTGACTCTATTCCAGGATGGCACGTCAGTGCGTAAAATAAGCACCCAAATAAAGTATCATGCAGTGCGTAAGTGTCAAATGAGGGAATATCCCTTCAGAGATTTTCAGTCAGGGACATTCGTTTTGATCAGAGACATTCGCCAATTCAGGTTTTCAACCAGAACTCATCTTTGTGGACAGTATGCTATTGAAGTTGCCAATCATTATAGTCACCTGGCTCACGCTGACATACTGCATCACCAGTTTTTATCTCAAGCATAACCCACTTTCATTAATGACACCATCAATCACTTGAACATCTCTGATGGTTATTCAGTATAATTTTCTTTCATGAACCACCACTCGATTATTTCATACAGCTCACTCATAAATTTTGATGGAATGGTAATTTGGGTAAGACGCTAACTAAATATGGCTATACATGTTTTCATATTAATCCTGAATTTTTTGCATCAAAGAAAAGATAATTAATTCAGAGACGTTCTTTTTCAGACAGAAGTGAATTCAACATTTCCTGATTAAATAGATAATACAAACGTTCATGGCAAAAGTATTTGATTTAATAGTTGAAGTGTGTGGGCTTACTTACAAGGAAAAACTAAGCTGTAGAATTGGATTACAACAAACATTGCGATGTGTGATTTTTGGATTTTTTCGTAAAATATGCATTTTTGGCAAATTTTTCAGCTTTAAAGCATTATATTTTCCTGTAACTGCAGCAACGACAGTACAAAGTATATATTTTCTGAAAGGCACAACTCTCCCCTACAAAATGATACCTAAAACTATGAAAAACACCCCCAGGTCACATTTTACAGGGGTTTGAATATCGCAGGGCCCGAAAAAGGCCAATTATACATCGTTCAACGTTTTCACCCATATATATATATTGGATATATATATATATATATATATATATATATATATGGGTCAGAATTTTGAACGATGTACAATTGAGCCAAAACAAGGCAAAATTTAAAAAGTAGGACATTCTCCAAATCATTCATCTTACCTGAAAGAGCACAACTCAAGCTTTGATATGAACCGAATTATACTAGGATTTTCCCAGAGGAACAAGTTTTTATTCACCGCTGAAGTTTACCATGTCCAGAGCAGCAAACGTCCGTAAGGAATAGTACTGCACATACATTTGTATACCATTTAACATAGTTTCCAAAGATCTGATTCAGTTCAAAATCCTAACGAAATATCTTAAGGGACATGTGTACGTGATTGCAGAATATTAAGCTTGTACTCTTAACCTGTACGTAATGGTAGACAATTGATGATTTAACTAAATTCGTCATTTCTGTGAAAATATTGCTCTTCCGCTAAACACTTTCTCCACTTTACGCGCATTTTACAGAAACTCAATATTTTCACCTCTTATTTCACTATCCCATACTTTAATCCTCACTCCCAAATAATGATATACCTTTTTAAGATGTATCTCATCTGGGCAGTCTGTATAACCCAACAAACATAGCATAGTTTTCATCACGGAGGTTCGCATGTAGCTCACGGACGTTCGGAACAAACAAGATATTGAACAATGCAGCTCTCTTGAGTTGGAAACGCATTCTACTCACAACAAACAGCAATTTCATGTCGAGAACAAACTCCTCTGCAAAATCCTGAATAGATATTACCAATTCTCAATTATATAAGCTTGTTTATCTTCTCATACTGAGGAATCAAAGAAAACAATTTTTCCATCTCTCGTAAATGAACGTACAAACGTACGTGTAATCTCAGTGACGTAGTCCATCCTTGAGAACTAATATATTTGTGACCGTGCACCTCAAAACGAACATAAAGTCGCACACACTGATTTTGCGTGAGGACTGAAAATAAGTGCAATGGGTCAACCAAGCCGAACTTGACTTTTTCATATTTTCTGAAAGAGCGGGTCTTCTTTTACATTATGCTAAAATTTGGTATCATAAAACGGGCAGGAAAGTGTGTTTTTTTACAAGTTTATCTCGAACATTTTTGGTAGAATAGTGTGATTAGGTGTGTCTTTAGAATCCCTTTTTCATTTCTGAAAAACCTTGTCCACACTCTTCACTTTCAACTCTAATAACTTTTGAAAGGATAGGGCTACTGATTTGAAAGTTGGCATTAATTATGGACAGAATGTGTTAATGAGGCATGCTTAATTTCAGTTTAATCTGATAATCCCTTCATTGTTGTTACTCTGGTGGTTTACTTCCTGTTTTTTGTCCCATTCATCGCACAGCCAGCACGGTTTGGTAAAGATTAAGCGCTTGAATAGACACTGTACTTCAGAGCCTCTTTTCTCAGTTCACACTTTTCCTGAGTTTGTGCTTTCTTTCCAATATTTAGATAGGTTAGGAGAGTCCATTTGATTTGAGTTATACATCATTTTAAAGCTTAGAGTCTGCTTTTTCAGAATATGGTCTTAACTAAAAATTCATGTCTGGCGACTTTTTGTTTGTTTTGAGGTGCAGGGTCACATTTATCAAAATATCGCTATCATGAAGTAAATATTCAGGTCCTAAACTTCAATAAAGTCTACAATTCAAAATTTGCTTTTTATATAACGAACATGGTCACAGCTAAAATTATGACAAAGAATTGATATAGAAAAACAACAGAAATGTGCTCTGTTATAGAAATACGAAGTTTAGCTGGGGAGGGCAAACGAATACGTTAGGAAGAAATCCCTCAGTGTTTGCTCCTTGTGTTACACAGGGTTACCGAGAAAAAAATTGTGTTATTATATTAGTCAGAAATGATAATAGGTTCGATACTGCGAAGTTTCGTCATAATAAGACACAATAAGTCCATATATCTTGGATGGATGTTTGTGACTTCGATATTATACAATATGGTTTGTTATAACAAACCTTTTGTAGCGCGTCATTTCGGAGGCTCGTTATTCATACAGTTTGTCAATACGAAAATTGATAGAGTTCATATAATTATGAAGCTTTTTTATTCGGTAAATGATAGGAATCTCCGAAGGTTATCCGAAAGGCTTATTAATTGGAACATGAAAACTTATGTTCGCTTATCCAAATGTGGAGAAACAAGTTAACAACTAAAATCCTCCAATTTCAAAACCTCATAATAACCGTTTTCACCTAAACAAATATCAGGCCCTTTCCACTTTTAGAAGAACGGACCTGAAATAATGATCCTTAATATCTATTTTTCGAAGAACATTGCTAATAACAAACCTCCTGAATTAACTACAATTTTTTTTTTTTCATTTTGGAATAACAAACCTTTGGACATCGGAGTAACGAATCTTTGGAAGAGCGAACGTATCAAAGTGCAACCTTAAACCTATTCTTAATCATTACTTTTTTTGAACATGTGTTTTCAAAGTAAGCACAAAAGCACAAACAAACTGACGATCTCTCTCTCTCTCTTAAATGTAAAATGAAAAACAAAATCTTGGAAAAAATTACAAATGAATATTGCTTTTCATTGATGAGTATAAAACAACATCATGTGATGATAAGCGGAGGATTTGTGTGTTTTCATCAGACAATAATTGTATACTGCATGATTTTTGTTCGCTTGTAACGGCATTTCGATGAACAAAAAAAAAAACATAAACAAACAAACAAAAACTTCTCCAGAGGAATTTGATATAACGGGAGTGCACTGGCAATTCTTTTCTCTGTGTGTTGGAGCTCGATCCCTTCTCTGTTTCTCAGTCATTTTCATTCAACTGCTTCCATGTCCTTTTGAAACTTTTCCGTTTCTTATTCAACACATGCTCATTACAGACATCTTCCGTCATTATCCTGAATGTGATTGCGTAGCACTTTTCGGATTTGTTTTGGTTTGTTTTGTTTTGTTTTTGTTTTCTGTTTGGTCGCAGCATGTTCAGGCTATTGAGGGAATGAAAGAAAAATCTTCATGAAGAGAAAAATAAGAATGAATTAAGGCATTTAATATCAAGACAATTACAGCGAACGTCCGTTATGGAGACCAAAACTGGATGTGTTCTGTTTGAGACGGCAGCTACCATACTCAAAAGATAAACACTTGGAGCACCTGTATTAAACTAAAAAGTGGCACTGATCCTCTTTCTCCTACTATGTAATCCATTGACTTATTCAACCAACGAACATCCGTGAAAAAAAAAAAAAAAAAAAAACGTTTTCCGTTTGTTATTACAGGTAAATTTAGTGCTGAACGCTATTCACTTTCGGGTATGTGCGGCTCGGTGATTTGGTAATATTTTCAACTAACTTTAATCTTATGTGCATTGATATATTTGTAATTGTCAGAAATATCCTTTCTCGGACAGAACGTCCGTGAGCGAAACTTTCAGAACCTGTAACAGTACAAATTGTCTCCAGAACCTCATTAGAAAGAAATTTAAACGCACATAAATTACAGATTACGCAAAATTCCATTTTCCTATAACTTTGTTTTAAGTGTTTAGCTGTTTTTGTATAATTAGAGGGAAAACAAGCGTAAAATTGTGAGTAAATTTTCAATTGTTTGTTCATCATGATCACATAACGCCTTAAAAATTCTGAAACTACTCCTCTAAACTCATTGTTTACTTTGTAAAACTTTATTTGTCGCTATTCGAGCCAAACGTTTTAAAGAATACAGGACACTTTCGGGACTAGTTATCCCTATCGGGGGGATTGCATACGTCACGGACGTTCTCTAGAATTATCACGGACGTTCGTTTTACTACTAGGGTCATGCAATTATTGTAAATTGTATCAGGGAGGGAGGGTGGGTTGGCAGTCGATATCTCATGACTCTAAGAAATGTATAGTTTGACATTTTTTGTCACCTTATTATCACTTGTGATGACAGTGATGTGCTCTAAGATAGAGCCCGTGTTGTACATGCTTATTTTTCTTTTGTTTGTTTTTGCGTTTTTGTCTAAATGTTACATTTTCGTATTTATTAGCAATGCCAAGTGTGCATGTCTGCTCTTAGGGAAGGTCACATGTTCGCAATTCTTAATTGAACCTACAGAAATGTTATTCGCACCAGTTGAATCTATGTATCCACTGTATCCGTTGTATACATTGTTTCACGCGTTATCCAATCGAGTGACACATTCCATTCGTGTTTGCAGAACCCCAGTACTTTTTATTCGCTCACTCGCTATTTGCACTTCCGAATTCCATGCGTTGATGCTGGTGTATTTTTCCCCGTTCTTACGTAAACATGTTTTCCCAATGTCGGCAATAGCTACTCAGGTGCATACATGTCCCCAGGACAAATATTATACCGTGTCTTTTACCACCATGTATCTTGGTCAATGGCAATATGTCATGTTTAGTATTCCTGCTCATTTTGTCACATTTCTCAACGAAAATACTGTGGAAAATAGGATGATTTGCATAGAGTTTTATCCCAATGAATATGAATGATACTCTTGCAGATGTTCAGTTATCGGAAGGTGGAAGTTCCGTAACCACTACAAATAATGAGAACGATGATAATTTTGCTTCTAAAATGTTCTTAACTACAGAATCTGATGAATTAAAACTAGATTTTGATCTAAATGACATTCCAGCATATATGTTTTCTGCAAATTACTGCTCAGAAAAAGATCTCATTTCATCATCCCATTCTGACCCAAATCAACTTTTCATTTCTCATTTTAATATAAGGAGTTTAAACCAACATTTTGATCAATTTCTTCTATTCATTGATGAACTACGATTTACTCATGGTGTCATCGGCCTCAGTGAAACATGGTTACAGGAGAAGTCACCTTCCTCCTTGTTTCACATTGATCAATTTTAACTTATAACAAACAATAGATTATGTAAGAAAGGAGGTGGAGTTGGTTTTTATGTCACAGAAAATTTAAACCATCAGTTATTATAAGAGTTCAGTTTTATGACAGAATTTTTTGAAAGTATTTTCATCGAGATAAAAGTACCAAATAAAGGAAATGTAATTGTCGGGGAAATTTACAGGCCACCAAATTCGAATTTAACTGAGTTCGTTGAATTACTCGATGGCATTTTGTTGAACCAGTATTTCAGAAATAAATCATGTTTTCTTATGGGTGATTTTAATTTAAATCTTTTAAACTACGATAACCATAATTGTCAAGAATTTCTGAATCAAATGCTGTCTAAGTCTTTCATTCCTCTTATAAGAAAACCTACAAGAATCACTGATATTTCTTCTACTTTAATCGATAATATATTTGTTAACAAGTTATCTTCTCCTATTTCACCTGGTATTGTGGTTACTGATATCTCTGATCATTTTCCTTTGTATGCACTTATTGGTAACGTTGACACTCTGACAGAAAGTGTGCACAACACTTCCGGTTTTCGTGTGATGTCAGACTCAAATATTAACAGGCTTAGAGAAAAGTTAAAACTCGTTGATTGGTCGATTGTTTATAATCAAAATGACGTAAACTTATCATTTGATATTTTCATAGATATTTTCATTACTCAGCTCAATACTGTTATCCCTTGTCGTAAATGTTTTAAATCAAATCATAAAAAAGTACCTCGGCAGCCATGGGTTACTAAATCACTTTTAAAATCCATTAATAAGAAAAATAAACTGTTTCGTAAATATCGTAAAGTACCCACTGTTATGAATAAGTCCCGATATACTCGGTATCGTAATATCCTTACTTCTTCATTACGGTTAGCCAAACGGATGTATTTCATGAATCAATTCGATAAATGCAAATATGATGTGAAGGGTACGTGGAGGGTGATAAATCGGGCGTTGAAATGTAATACTGACAATAATGCTCCTAGTTATGTTCAAGAGGATGATGTTCGTATTGACGACCCCATAGACATAGCTGAAGTTTTTAATGATTACTTTGTACACATTGGCCCAAATCTGGCTGACAAAATCCCTTCAGCGCACCAGGAATTTCACTCTTTTCTGGATAATAGGAATGTGGCATCTTTATTTTTTGTACCGATTGTTGAAGATGAAATAATAAAGATTGTTGATAGATTAAATAACAAAAAAAGTTCGGGATACGATGGAATCACAAATTTTTTGGTAAAGAACGCGATTCATGAAATAATTTCACCCCTTACTTTTATTTTGAATCAATCCTTATCTAGTGGTAAAGTTCCTTGTAAAATGAAAGTAGCCAGAGTTGTTCCCATTTTTAAAAAAGGGCGAAAAGATTTTGTTAGTAATTATCGTCCTATTTTCCTTTTAACTTCCTTTTCAAAGATACTCGAAAGACTTGTGTATAAACGTACCCTTAATTTTCTTCTTCAGTCAAAAATATTTACTGATTCTCAATTTGGATTTCGCAAAAAACATAGTACAACTCACGCATTACTCAAGTTTATTGATACGATAGCTCATGCTGTAGATGATGTATCTCATATTGTTGGTGTTTTTCTTGACTTTTCAAAGGCGTTTGATACAATAGATCATGATATTTTACTTTATAAATTAAATCATTACGGAATTCGGGGTAAGGCGCTAGAATGGTTTTCTGATTATCTGACAAGTAGAAAACAATTTGTAAGTATCCACGGTCACGATTCCCAACCTAAGTTAATTTCTTGCGGGGTTCCTCAGGGTTCCCTGTTAGGTCCACTTCTTTTCATTTTGTATATCAACGATATTCAGAACTCATCTAAGATCCTTTCCTTCGTTTGTTTTGCAGACGATACAAATTTGTTCTTTTCTCATCCAAATCCTGATGAACTTATAAACATAATAAATGAAGAACTTGTTTCTGTTCAATCTTAGATTTTTGCAAACAAACTTTCCTTAAACCTTGAAAAAAACTCATTATATTTTGTTTAGTAATTCCCCACCTGTACTACCTATTTCTGTCAAGATCAACAACATTGATTTGTCACAGGTCAACAGCACAAAATTCTTGGGTCTTTACATTGATAGTGATTTATCTTGGAGAACTCATGTTGGTTATGTAAGTAGAATTATTGCTAGAAATACAGGGGTTCTAAACAAACTTAGTTATTATTTTCCATGTAATATTCTACAGAGTATATATTCAACTTTGATATCTCCCTATCTTAATTATGGGATTCTGGCGTGGGGAAATGCTTCTAAAAATCTTATCGATTTGTTATTTATTGTGCAAAAACGCGCTATTACAATTGTAAACCACGCTGGATACTTATCGCATACGAATGAACTTTTTATAAGCAATAAAATTTTGAAAATTCCTGAGTTATTTTCTTACAACGTTTGCCTGTTTATGTTTCAATTCTCAACTGGCCAATTACCAGATGCATTTTCCAAAATGTTCACAAGAAACTATACAGTTCATGATTATCCAACCCGCCAACGTTATGCGTATCACCTTCCACGTACCCGAACAATTTTTGCGAAAAAAACTATCATGTTCACTGGACCTAAGTACTGGAATGAACTCCCTACGGAACTTACAAGCTGCACGACTTTAACCTCATTCAAACGAAAATTAAAACAATATCTTTTAAGCAGCTACGGCATGCATATTGTATAGTACTTGTTGCTCAGTATTTCCTCCCTTGTCTATCTCATTTATCTTCTAGTAGTAGTCCGACGGGATCCTAACCATGTACATTATTATTCTTCGATCAGTCTGCCTGTTGCGCTCTCTAAGTTTTTATTGTTACACTCGATTGTTGGAATTCTTGCGCGTGGCAGCTGTCTGTTACCATGGTCACACGGCCTGCATGGTTTAGGACCCCGCTGGAATTTGACACCTGAGCTCCATTGTCCTTGTGTGTATATTTTATATTCACGACAAAATTCTTTTAGCCCACCTTCCATTTATGTATTTATGCCAATTGTTACGTCATCATCTATACCTCCACACCCACTTAAATCCTTACAATCTCAGTCGTTGTTCTCGCAATGTCCTTACTTGTAGTAGGTTATAGTTGCAACATGTGACCTTTCAGTGTTTTATTCTGTATTTTATATAGCAACATTTGATTTGATCTTGTTCGTTTTAATCGGACCCCCCAATTATAGTATGGTCTAAAAATATCTGTACTTCTGCTTCCCCTAATCTGATTTTACCACGGGACCTGCGGCTCTATACAAGCTTGCTTTTACGCAGGCCCCATCATATTTTTTTTCGCATTATGATCTCAGTTTAACTCGCATGTATACAGACCTTGTGTATACCAAGACAAACTTTTGAACATTCCGGTGAAGTTCTATTTTGAATTATGTTCTGTATAGATTTCGTATCAATTTATTTTATATTGTGATATATGTGAGAAATATGAAAATAAATTGAAATGAAAAAAAAATGAAATGAAATGAAATGTTCCAGGACGGATAACTAATCGGCAGAGAGTACCTAGCCTTCCTAACTCTTTCAAAAATTTGAAAAGGTATTGTCAATGCAAATTATAAGAAATTTGACATCCTTACAACATATGTATTGCTCAGAGGGAGATCAGGAGGTGAATTTTCAGAGAAAATATCAATTATTTGCTTGGTTTTTGGTGAATTGCATGGTCCAAAAACTGCGGACGAACCTCAGTCCGCTCCAAAAATGTCATGCAGCTCCTCGGCAAGGGAGTCAAAGGTAAAATGCACCTTCGCCATCAAAGCAAGATGGTGTCCCACTCGAAAACGTTTTAATCATCACGGACGTTCTTTTTTTCTTGGAGGTTCGTCTAAAAATACAATTTCGGTTCCTATTTGACAAAGGATGGACAGAAACTCAAAACAAAACAAACATATTATCGTGTTGCTAGATCTTAGTTAATTACGACTCAAAACAATATCGCCAATAACGTTTCATGGGCTACGATCTTTATTAGAAAATAGCTGAAGCACGTCCGTGACGAAAACTGAGTATAATTTTACATAAAAGAATATTACGTCCCATGTACAGCCAGCAGACGTACAATTTTTGCAGGATATGTTCATTAGGTGGAACACCAAATTTTCGTATACGTTACAGTCGGGACAACAAAGTAGAATTTGCAGCAGCGATAGAAATAAAAGCATCACGGACGTTCGCCTTTTTAGGACTTTGATATTTTAATTGTTCTCTGTAATTTTGTACGTGCTTATAAAGTTCTTATAATTTTGTGGTACATACCCATGATATGTCAAATCCAGAACATGGTCAGATATTAGATGCCACGTACCATTAAAAATGTACATCATTAGTTTGAAAAACAAAAATTATTGTGAAAAAAGCGTTTTTACCGTATTTTTACGCTTTAGGTCCTTGTGAAATGAAAAATATCAGGCAAAAGTCAACCAAACCATATATTTCTTTGAGATGACATGAAAAAAATCTGGTTTCTTAGATCATCCTGGCGTGTTCTAAGGGAAAGAATGTCATAAGGTACGAAAATTGGCAATTGTACATCGTTCAAAATTCTCACCCATATATATATGTACATATATATATATATATATATATATATATATATATGAAGACCTCACTTCCGAAAGGCGCTAAATCTGTCATTTTGAATGGATTTAGCGCCTTTTGGAAGCAAGCTCTTCACATACAGTAATATGTAATTACTGTATTACTTTTTTGGTATATTTGATCTTATTGTACATATGGTTGTATTGTGAGGCAAGTATTTGAACATTAGAAAAAAACAACGTCTTCTTCATGTTTTATTGAGAATTTGTTTTGTTGATGTTTATTGCGTATCATATCTTGACACGTTTACCTGAAATGCTCTTTACAATTAGGCCAAAAATAATCGAGAAGTATATTTTATTGCAAGCACTGATACACAGTTTTTAAAAACGTTAAGTTTCTTATAAATGATCCCATTGTCAACTTGTTTCACTTTGTATAATTCTGTATGTTATGTTATTAATCACAGCTAGAGTCCTGTGTTTTCTATGTCCTTTTTTCTCCTAAGTAAAGTTAACAAACTGTAATAATTTGGATTTGGTGGCATTGCCACTTGAATTGTCCCGTAATTGATATTATGGTTCCTTTCAGTTCCAGTAGCTGTTAAGACGCATATATTGGTCCGTTCGTTTATCTTTGAGGCTTGATTTCTGCTGCGGTAATACGTGTTGAAATGTATTCTTTCTTCTTTTTTTCTTTCTTTTTTTTTGCTCGTTGACATCATTGCCACAAAACTCTTCATGATTGAAAATGTTCATTGTAATAGTGAGTCTTCATTACGCAGATTTGTTCTGTTCACGAGCATTCTTCATTGCGCCGGTTAATTCTTTTAAAAGACACAGTTAAAATGAGCACTTAACATATGCATGTTTTTTTTTTCCCTTGTATGATTACTTGATTTTTTTGGAAGAACGGATTAATGTTTCAAAACACAGATATAAGATGTTATTTCAGAGCTTATCAGTAGCAGTAATTAAATGCATGTTAATAGAACAACATCAAGTGGTTCATGTTTCCTTGTAATTACCGATTTTGCGTGTATACGCGTGTGTTTTTAGTAATGAGAATAGTGATATCAGGCGATGAAGTTTAGCCATAGGGTCATGTAATGAAAAAAAATAGAGAGTTCATCGGTGGTATTCGCACTCGTGTAAACATCTGTGTGTGTGTGTGTGTGTGTGTGTGTGTGTGTGTGTGTGTGAATACACTTGGACACGGAGATTAATACATTTTGGTTTATCCTGTCAGTCGTGTGGAAGTTACAGACAGCAATTCTGACGGGTGAATAGATGCTTATCTTGGAAATTGTGTGTGTGCTTGTGTGTTTGTGTATGTGTGTTCATGTTTGAATCTTTCTGTTTGAAAGTGGTATTTGGTATTTAAAAGAGATTCAGAATCATTAGATATCATACCTTGATGTAAAATATTAATTACTATGAAATGCTAATATGTTATATGAATATGGGACGTTACATGTATTTGCAATAAAACCCTGACCTTATTCATCACGAGAAGGGCCAGGCTAGACAAAAAAGAAAAAAAAAAATATATATATATATATATATATATATATATATAGAGAGAGAGAGAGAGAGAGAGATGTATTAGAATGGTAAATGACCAAAACAGGGATCAGAATGTAGACGAAAAGAAATAATGTTCCCTGTAATTTTCATTTTGCTGACGTCCATGAGGTTTATTTTAAATAGATTGGCATGAATATTTGATGAAATTCATTATGGGGATAACGTGTTTTAAGATCCTTATTGTAAGTGTCCTTTTTCGGGTTTGTAGTGACAATACATCCAGACTAAATCTAACATTGATAAAACAAGACAGAGTACACAAATACAGAAATGGCGACGTTTCAAAAAATATATATTTATGTTTTATTAAAACAACAAACAAAACTCTAACAAAGAAATAATTATTTCTATGTTATGGCCTTTTTGTATCATTAAAGATAATGGTGACCAGCAGTCCACGACTGTCTTGTTTTTACATGTATAATTGTGACCGTTAATTAACAAGCCAACAGGAAGTTGTAAACTCTGACGTTATGTGAAAATCAGAATCGATAAAATAGGTCAATCTACACATTTTTTTTTTTGCTATTTGATCTTATAAACAAACAATATTTCTTTATTCTTCATACCGAATGACACATTGTGTTTAGTGCAATTATGTTAGAACACCTTTTTTGTGCAATATTGTAATCAGTTATGTCTTTAAAAATTTGTTACACACTATACACGTTCCGCTCTAATCTCAAAGGACAAGTCCACCTTCATATACATAAGGATTGAGAGAATGCGGTAATATTAGTAAAACACATCAGTGAAAGTTTGAGGAAAATTGGACAATCCGTTCAAAAGTGACGAATATATTAAGTATCTGCGCAGTCACTGCCGGAAGAGAAGACTACTGCAGTTTATGATTTTACATGCGTACATAAGGAAAATAAAAAGATAATTTCACAAAACTTTACTTTTTGAATAAAGTGCACATTTCTTTGATTTGCTACTGACGTATGTTAAGGGTAACATTATTCTCCCTGCCTTCTGAAAGAGAGAAGTCGAGTGTTCTTTTGTTATACGAGAAAAATTGAAATATGTTGAATTTTATTTATTCTGTCTTTATATCGTTGTACTCATGTGACATCACAAGCTATAGTAGTCTTTTCATCCAGTCCTGCAAGAGCAGAAACTTCAAAAATTAATACATTTTTAACGGATTGTCCGATTCTGCTAAAAACTCTCACTGATGTGTGCTACTGATATTGCTGCATGCACTCAACCCACATGTCTATGAAGGTAAACTTGTCCTTTAACCTTTTCATGGATGACGCTGCTAGCTGCTGTGAAAGTATTTAATTAATTAGACGAATGTGCGAAGAAATTATGCAAAATGCAATATTGCTCTGAAAATCACTTTTCTGTGGACATTGCTTTCAGTTCTTGTACTTTTTTTTTTTTGTAGCGCTTGTTACTCACAGCAGTGCCTATTGAAATTAAGCACTTATTAGACCCTAGACTTGAAAGCGCCTTTTAGCACCTACTTTCAAAGCAATTGCAACATTAAATCAGAAATCTAGAATACGGAGAGGGTGATAGACTAGCGAGGCTCCTCTTGCTCCAAATCCGTATATCCACGAAAGGCTATTCCATACATAAAACATAATTATTAACTCCGACTTTTCTTAAGTGATATTTGACTTATATAGAAGAAGAATTGTGATTTACCCATTACTTTTACATATTTTTTTGTGTTCTTGTACAGATGGGTCGTATGAATTTTTTGTTTGCTAAGTTTCTGACATACGGGCACCTTATAGATTATATGAACGTGCATCACAAAACCAGCAAAAAGTCAAGCCCCGTTTTACGTGGGGACTCAAAGTGCAAGAGTCGTGAATAAGAACAGGAAGTATAAAAGATACATGTAAGCAGACTGACAAAAAAAACAAACAAACACTTAAATGGTTTAGCAATACCAAACAACCCCACATCAGAAGAGGCATGGAGAAAAAGAAATAGAACAAGCTACAGGCTGTTAGATGATCACCTGATCGCATAAAGGTTCCATCTAGATAAAGAATGCTAATGACTGATGAATACAGTTATATAAATGTGCAATGCATGCACCTACATTTTGCCTTATCATTAACAACTGAGCACTGAACACAATCACTGAAACAAGTATATGATATGAACATGTATATTCACGCTTCATGTCACCGTTCTTTCTTTGGGATGATTTTCTGGCTTTGATATCAAATAATAGATGTGCGACTGTTAGCGTGGGAGGGACATTGATTTGTGAAGCTCTTGCAGACAAGAAAGTTTGTGTACATTTATTCAAGCATGGAACCCATAGTCATTTTAAAAGAACGGGCCGCCCCCACGAATCTAATCCAAATAAAAATGGTTGTCTGGAACGGTTACCCCCACCTCCCCCCCCCCCCTCCCGCCCACACAAGGCTATGACATTAGTTGTGTTGGGGCTGTGTTTTTGGTAGTATGCCCGTGTAGCTTGACCTTCTTCATGTTTAAATCATTGTGCAGTTGTGACGAATTGGCATCAGATTGCATTTATTCTAATTTTAAATAAAGAGCATCAGTGTACAAAGCATAGAACGATGAAATGGAAGAGAACCTAAGAAGGAGACCATGTGACCCTGGACCTCAAAACAAACAAAAAGTCGCCAGAGATGAATTTTTAGTTAAGACCATATTATGAAAGAGCAGACTTTAAGCTTTAAAATGATGTGTAACTCAAATCAAATGGACTCTCCTAACATATCTAGATATTGGAAAGAAAGCACAAACTCAGGAAAAGTGTGAACTGAGAAAAGAGGCTCTGAAGTACAGTGTCTATTCAAGCGCTTAATCTTTACCAAGCCGTGCTGGCTGTGCGATGAATGGGACAAAAAACAGGAAGTAAACCACCAGAGTAACAACAATGAAGGGATTATTAGATTAAACTGAAATATAGCATGCCTCATTAACACATTCTGTCCATAATTAATGCCAACTTTCAAAGCAGTAGCACTATCCTTTCAAAAGTTATTGGAGTTGAAAGTGAAGAGTGTGGACATGGTTTTTCAGAAATGAAAAAGGGATTCTAAAGACACACCTAATCACAATACTCTACCAAAAATGTTCGAGATAAACTGCTAAAAAAAAACCACACACACTTTCCTGCTCGTTTTACGATACCAAATTTTAGCATAATGTGAAAGAAGACCTGCTCTTTCAGAAAATATGAAAAAGTCAAGTTCGGCTAGGTTGACCCATTTCACTTATTTTCAGTCCTCACGCAAAATCAGTGTGTGCTACTTTATGTTCGTTTTGAGGTGCACGGTCACATATTGTGTGCTTTCCCCTTGAAACGATTATTAATAAGGTACAGCAGTGTAACCAATTGACACAAAATGAACATCAAACATTGACGACACAATTAAAACCATATTAATTCCTTTTCAACGTTGCCTTCTTGAAGTACGGGAGGGATAGGAGGTAAGAAGGAGTGATGAGTTGAATGAAAAGGGTCGTTTGGGAAAGGATATTGCACATCACAAATTGCACACTACACAAAAAATACTATAAATTAGAAATATGGAATAAAAAGGAAAACAAGTTGAAATGACTGGAGATCATGATCAGTCTGGGTGTTTGTGATTCTCTGAAGACTCAGCATAGGAATTTCACGATTTCAGCTATATCAGTCTAGATTTTAAGGACAAAATACTTGGTGCAAATTTAATTATGTCATGAAGGATTCCACTCAGGACAAGTTGCAGATGAAAAATAGAATATGGGAGGATTTGCTGCATTTTCAACTGTGTGGTTTGTGTAATGAAACAGATATTTATTGGTTGTATTCATTTAATCAAGATTGCTGCTCCTGTATCATAACATTTCCGAGGAAATTTATATCACTTTTGTGTACATGCTACGATATGATAAAAACATTTATTATATTGCATTTTTACAAAGAGAAGTGAGAGAGAGAGAGAGAGAGAGAGAGAAATTGTGATTCAGCAGTGCAAGTGAGAGCGACAAACCTGCTTTTTTTGTTCATACTATTCTTGTTATGAAGATGAGCCTGATGTTGAATGATATTAAAACAAAGAATATTTTGACAAATAACAATCCCTCAAAAGTAGTAAAAATGAACTAAAAATTAAGCTTTGGCGACATGTATACCTCCACCAAAATGCATGATTCACCTAATGGGTCTATAGTCCAATGTCTAGGCAATGTGTGATGACAATATCACGTAATTTGCAAGATATTAAAGCGACATGTTTGTAACAAATGTATAAAATCTTCACTTTTTTTAAACAAAGTTTAATTTGAGGGATAAATTGAGGGATGAATTGTTTATAGGAGGTATTTGTGGATTTGACAAGATTTAATTGACTTTTGACCCTTTGATGTGTTTATGCATTTAGTGATTGTGAAGGTAAGGAGAAAAAGTGTAATTCCAGTACAATATATATATATATATATAATATAACCTGACCTTTGACCCGCTCTAGTCTTATGCTAAGTAATGCCTGGATCTCTTGCAATGTCCTTCAGAGCTTCCATGTGTTATCGTTCGTCTTTGTGTGCATGCGATCATGGGAATGTGTATGTTTGCGCATACGTCTGTCTCTTTCTTTACTTTTGTGCACATACATCATGTCTAATTTTGGAATACAAAATGGTAACACTGCAGCAGCCGTCCCCCCCCCCCCACCCACATAGATGAAGAGTGCAAAATGAGCTGTATCATTCTATGGAGTCGACATTTTCGATTGTCTATTTTTACATGCATTCATGTTGTTTAACCCTTTATTAACAGGACTAGTGTGTTTTATGTGACATCAAAATGACGGTGCAAAGAAACATTAGAGAACTTCATGAATATAATCATGGTTTCTGATTTTTCTCTCAATCTCAATCTCTCCCCCTCTCACTTTCCCTATCACTTGCTAACTTTATCTCCTAATTCCTCCTTCTCCTTCACCTTCCCGTTTCCATCAATATGTAATATATTAATTCATCTTTTTTTTAAATAGTTTTTCATTGATTTTTTGAAATGTTGTGTCCCCGTTTGAACTGGTCACAATAAAAACTAATACATGGAATGCGATATGAACCAAAGACAGGTCTAAAGGAGGTTCTAAGGACTGGCACACATGGATCGATGTGTGCTCATGCTTTTGAATCAAACTGCATACTACTGGTAAAGAGGAAGTCTGAGGACGAAATCTGCGTACATCTATTCATTCCAACGTAAGACCACCCCGACCCCCCCCCCCCTTCACACACACATAAGGACAATGGTAACCCGCGTGTGTTTGGCAATGAGTATTATTATCTCACACTAACTTTTTTTTTCTGCCCCTGCATGCGTCATAAAAGAATAGGCCTGAGTTCTCACGAGATGCTTAAACAATAGGTTTAATATCTCATTTCGGGTCCACCCATTTTTTTTCTTCCTTTAATTGATCATTTAGAATTCGACACTTTGTTTGAAGGGTGTTAGTGCATTTTGTTTTGTTGATAAGATTTAAGTTGATTTGTTTTGTTTTCTACCAATGCTCAGTTTCTAATGTGTGACTATTACATGAGCTGTATAAAAATGTCAACAATATATTTTACTATTTGGTGTAATCATGCTAGTATACCACCAGTGTGTTGATATATATATATATATATATATATATATATATATATATATATATATATGTATATATATATATTTTTTTTTTTTGGGGGGGGGGGTTGTGTGTGTGTGTGTGTGTGTGTGTGTAACCTATAGACCTACACAGTGATTGTTAATATGTGACCGTGCACCTCAAACGAACATAAAGTCACACACACTGATTTTGTGTGAGGACTGAAATGGGTCAACCTAGTCGAACTTGACTCGTTCATATTTTCTGAAAGAGCGGGTCTTCTTTTACATTATGGTAAAATTTGATATCATAAAATGGGCAGGAAAATGTGTTCTTTTAGCAGTTTATCTCGAACATTTTTGGTAGAATAGTGTGATTAGGTGTGTCTTTAGAATCCCTTTTTCAGTTCTGAAAAACCTTGTCCACACTCTTCACTTTCAACTCTAATAACTTTTGAAGGGATAGCGCTACTGCTTTGAAAGTTGGCGTTAACTATGGATAGATTGTGTTAATGAGGCATATTTAATTTCATTTTAATCTAATAATTCCTTCATTGTTGTTACTCTGGTGGTTTACTTCCTGTTTTTTGTCCCATTCATCGCACAGCCAGCACGGTTTGGTAAAGATTAAGCGCTTGAATAGACACTGTACTTCCGAGCCTCTTTTCTCAGTTCACACTTTTCCTGAGTTTGTGCTTTCTTTCCAATATTTAGATAGGTTAGGAGAGTCCATTTCATTTGAATTATACATCATTTTAAAGCTTAAAGTCTGCTCTTTCAGAATATGGTCTTAAATGAAAATTCATGTCTGGCGACTGTTTTGTTTGTTTTGAGGTGCAGGGTCACACATGTAGCATAGTCTTTATTTTTATTTTCATTGCAAATTAAGTTTCACTGCGAGAACTTGACTTGAAAGTCCTCGTTAAGCCAAAAGTAACATTAAAAATACAATGTTTTGACTTTTATGATACATTGTATGATTTGAATTGTCCATTGATAAGCTCTTCACAAAGTGAATCGCCTTTTCAGGGCTTGATGCTGCATGCTGTGCCTAGCATGACATGAATCGTAGAAAGAGGAGCACAGCAGGTGCATCTACTCGTGCAAAGACAATAATGTCAAAGTAATGGTACCCCTAAAATCGTAGAGCTTGATTAAAAATCACAACTCTAAATCAATATTTCACTGCAAATCAAGATCTGTTCATGACAAGGTTCTAAAAAGAGTTTAGAATGTGATATTGGCAGTACTGCAAGTGTGGTTCTTTCAGGAGAAGTATGGAACTTTCAAGTTATAAAGCCTGTTAAGAATTTTCATTTAAGCACATTGCAGAAACAAAAATAAACGGCTTCAGTACATTATTTTTCACATAAAATTTTCACATTTCTGCTGAGTTGCAGTTGGTTAGAATGGTATATGGAGAACAAAATAAAAGTGATGGAGATAGTAGTTTCAGTTATGAGAGTGATCGAAAATCGATACTTGCTGAGCAGTGAATGAATATCATCCTGTGTTGTGCCAATTGAGTATCTGAATATAAGAACGACCCAACATGATAATCTGCTATAGAGATGAGAGTAGGATGAGAGAGGGCGATATAATATGAATGTAAGAATGACCCAAGTCCTTCATTCTTACATTAATATAAGATTTAACTCATTCATTTCAGGCACGTACTTCCAGGGGTAATTTGGATTTATCATTTATACCCAAGATGAGTCCATGCATAAGCTACAATTTCCCATGTCAAACTGAATTTGGCCAAAAATTGGACTTGGGTTGTTCTTATATTCATGTCTTCAATTGAATTCTATACAAATTACATAAATGTGATCATGCACCACAAAACAAACAAAAAGTCGCACCCTTTGGTTTTACGTAAAGACTCAAGGTGAAATGGGTCAACTAAGTCAATCTTGAGGGGTTTTTTTTCATTTTTTTTTCCGAAAAAGCTATCTTTCTTCTACAGTATCCTTTAGTTTGGAATCATAGCACGAATGGGAAAGTGTGTTTTCAGTAGTTTTTCTACAACCCCTTTTTGGGGGAGAATATAGAGTAATCAGGTACACATAGAGGCCCCTTTTCATTCCTTGAAATCCTCTGTACACTCTTTACTTTCAAGTCTAATAACTTTTGCAAGGATAATGCTACTGTGTTGCAAGTTATCATTAATCATACATTGAATGTTTTGATAGCACATATTTAATTTCAGCTTAATTTGATAATCCCTTCATTGTTGTTGCTCCCGTGGTTTACATCCTGTGTTTTGTCCCTTTCATCGCACAGCTATAGCACGGCTTGGTGAAAGATTGAGTGCTTGAATAGACCCTGTACTTCAGAGCCTCTTTTCTCAGTTCACACTTTTCAAGAGTATGTGCTTTCTTTCCCGTGTTTAGGCAGGTTAGGGGAGTCCATTTGCATTGAGTTATACATCATATAAAGGCATAGCGTTTGCTCTTTCAGAATCTACCCCCAACAACAAATCCATGTCTGGCGACTTTTCGTTGGTTTTGTGATGCAGGGTCACAAGTATTATACATAGGTGCAAATGATACTGAGAACTGTTTGCATGAATATGACTAATAGTAAGATAAATCATTCCTGTTTCACTTCATGCACTTAGTAAACACGAGCATTTATACTCTGGATGACATATCAACATACCCCCCCCCCCCAAAAAAAAAAAAAAAAGAAGAAGAAGAAGAAGAAGCTAAATGCGTTAAAATTATAATCAGACATATATAAACAGGATAAAAATAGATCTGAAATACCGCTATTGCTTTGAATGTTATTTCCGTGGTAAATGATGAGATCCTGAGATTAAGAAGAACGAAAACTTGAGAAATGATAAGCCTTGATTTTACATTCGAAAACACCAAGTGTATTTCACGCTTATCGGAAATATGCCCTGAAATTACACCAGCATAACATGCAAATACCTTCATTGCGCATTACCATGAGGCTACCAAATAACTTTGAGTAAAAGGAACGAAGACATAACAGTCCCTGAAATAATTACAAATAAGTACAAAAAAGCACATTCTGTATTCATATACATCATTTGCGGAGCTCTCTAGCATCTCTATATGAAACAGGATGGTAACCTCCTTTAATAGTAAGATTATTGCATGGGATAACGCGGGAATGCTTGTATAGCGCTGAATTTGTTTTGAAGCTTTGGCAGACAGGGATATTTCTCCACATTTATTGAAGCATGGAACACACAATCAATGCAAGAAAACTGGCCCTGCATTGATTCTAATTTGACCCCCCCCTTCCAAACAAGGAAAAAAGAGAAGGAGAAGGTTATTTTTTATCATTCCATCCACCTGGGATCCCCCTTTAAATGCCTTTCTATCACTTGTATGTCTTAGCACTATGCCCGTGTAGTTTACCATGCCTATTTACTGATATCATTGTGAAACATTCGGAACATAACCAGGACCAAAGAAAAAAAAAAGAAAGAGAGAAAGTAAGAAACACATACAATGAACGCAACGTGTATTGCGCGGTACTTAATCATATCCATTGATTTAGTTTTTCTTTCTAAATTATTGGTTGGTTTAATAGGCATCTAACGATGTGTATGAAACGTATGAAACAAATATGTTTATCAATTTCATCATGATAAAATAATTGCTGTTATTTGTTTGTTGTTGTTGGTTTTTTAGTCACTAGATATCTTTTTTTTTAATTCGATACAATAACACATAATATCTGATGCAAATAAAAAAAAAGTTTCTTCCTTGTGAAAGGCGAAATTATAACAGAGCATATATTTCAACATCATACTAAATCACCGAATCACCGAAGTGCAGGCCTGGAACATCATTATGAAATGATATTTCATAAATTTCCTTCCATTTTATGTTCTACCATAACGGCTCTGCAAAGAGAAAAAAGAGTACTACTAAAAAAAAAAGTTTTATTACCTAAATCTGTGTGTAAACGTATTTTTTATTTCTTGTCCGAAGGTTTGTTATTCCGAAGGTTCGTTAATCCGAAACACACAAATTCCCTGTACCTAGAGGTTCGTTAATCCGAAAATGAAAAAGGGCTCGTTTATCCGAAAATTTGTGGCGTTATTCTGAAATTTCGTTATTCCGAAGGTTCGTTCATCCGAAAATGAAATAGGGTTCGCTATTCCGAAGACTCGTTCAACCGAAAATGAAATACGGTCCGCAACGGACCTTCGGAATACAGAGCTTTGATTCATTTCGGATAAACGAACCTTCGGAATAACGAACCTTACTTTATTTTTGGATTAAGGAACCATCGGAATAACAAGCCTCATGTAATCTATTTCGATTTGATTTGAGAAGCAGATTAAATATGAGTGTCATTGAAAGTAAATGTACGTTTTCGCCATCTTCCAATGCTTTTGGTTCATCCACTACTATCACATGATTATAAGGTTATGACTGTTAACAGAATAATACCGAAACGACAAAAGCAGGGGTTTCCAATGATGTCATGAGAACATCATGGATAATGAGTTTGATGGTGTTGTTGTTGTTTTCAATTCCCGGAGTGGAGAAATATCCTATAGCCGCTCAGTGCTTCAAAAAGGCACTGATTCCAGATAGAAATTGCCATACACTTTGGTTGATTGCCGGTAGTCTTTGCAGCTAACTCAATTTATTCTTTATCCTTTTTATGTTCTTGCAAAAGAGCCTGAATAGAAAAAAAAAGTAATCATGTAAAATTCATAGCAGGCTTGAAGGATTTCGTCTTGTGTCTTAATTGTCTTGTTTCATTCTTGTGATTATCATTGTATCATATTTGTATTGATATAGGCCTACTACATTGTTTCTTAGTAATGACAGATATTAGTGATAATGATGATGATAACAATGATAATGATAGCTTCTGTGTGTTTTTTTTTAAATTTGAATTCATTTTTTTTAGACCTGCGCGTGATATATATTGAATATAACGAAACATTTCAATGAATATAAATGTATGATTGTTTGAAGTGGAAAACCTTGTTTTGACAGAGATTTGCAAAGATGGGTATCAAATGCCTTGGAAAAACCGACACACACACTTCATGTGCACGTTCGCCCGACCAACTTAGTCGACGGCGTGCCAGCTTCGCACATTCTGCTCAAACGCACAAACCCCCCAAACCGATTGACAAATCGCCAAAGGCCACAGTACAATGGAAGAGTTTCTTGTGATTTCGTGCCTCTCACCTATAGCTTGCATTTTATGTGGAGCTTGACTAGCAAGTAGTGTTTCAGACTGAATTTATATGTAGATTTTAAGTTTCTGTCACATTTTTTTAATGCAAAAGTCAGACCTTTTTACAATAATGTAGTTCATGGTCATTTGAAAGACAAGCAATGACAGACTTGTCATACAATTTACTTCAAAGCAAAGCCCGGCGTTCTCTTTACAATTTTGCTCAATACAGGTCCAGCTAAACATAAATTTATAAAAGGTACATGGATTTGAAAAAAAAATGTTTGCCCAAACCATGACAACGTTGGTATCTCAAAGTAAAATGCCTCACAGAGGGTTTATACCATGACACAAAAAGAGCTCCCAATTTCATGACGTTTCTGCAAATTCAGCCTTTCTTATGTTTAATTCAATTTAATTTGATTTTCATTATTGTTATTATTCTTGTTTTTTATTGCGAGGCATTAAGGGAAAAACTCGATAAAAACTTCAGAAGATTTAACCCATTTCTAAAGGAGAAGGTGGTAAAGACATGTCTTAGTTACCAATAGGCGTGCGTCTGTGAGTAGATGCTTTTGTAGGCACTTTGTGTGCGTGAGAGAAAGAATACTCTAGTATATAATGCATCTGCATTGTTATAGATAGAGTAGTGAGCGCCTGTGTGGTAGCCCTCTCGTCTCTCTCCTCAACTTTCTACTATTTTACGGATTTTTGACATCTGCAATATACAAATCAACTACTACTGAGTTTATTTGTGATTCTGGAATCAGCAGGACCAACTTGAAGTTGAGTGAAACTAGAGCTGCACTGGTGTAAGTGATTGCAGTTTTTGGACTTGACTTCTATCTTGTGTGAGCCCTACACAGCCATGTTCTTCTTGTCCCTCACCTGTTCACTCAAGCCTACTAAAAGTCTCCCATTGTTTTGGTAAAGAGCTAAACAGTTCACAATGGAGCTGACCAAGCAGATAGCTATTGTGTGCTTTGTACTTCTTGCAAAAGGAATTTGCCTCAGTGTACAGCATGACAGCTACAGCTTTCTTGCACAACCCAGGTGGAAATCTAACACACTCAAGTACTGTGGACCACGTGTTAGCTATTATGCCAACACAGTAGCAACTTATCATCTGCTCCTTATGAGATCTGGGGATGTTAGTCCCAATCCTGGGCCTTTGGACTCTTTGACTGCCTTGAATGTGTACTCCTCTTCTCAACGAAGTCAGCATGTTTCATATGATCCGACCGCTCTCCGAAACATGAATCCTTCTGTCTGTCATGGTCCATCGTACAGACTTAGGAAGGAAGTCCACGAACGCATCAAGCTTCTGGGTATAGGGAGAAGGCGGACGCATCGAGGAAGAAGGGCAATCGGGCGTAAATCTCGACATGTTGAAAGTGCAGTCTCGTATTCCTCCTTCAGTGACGTTGTGCCTCAGGTACCAAGCCAAAGGCAAGGTGTAAAATCTTTTCGTCATATGAAGAAAGTATCTGATGATCAAAACATCTCTCTCTGCGTGATGAACGCGAGGTCGCTGAAAAACAAAACATCTGACTTTGTTGACTTTGTGATTGACAACGATCTAGACATCGTTGGTGTTTGTGAGACATGGCTCACCACTAATGATGCAGCTCCCATTGCAGATCTTACCCCAAGAGGATTTTCTTTCAAGCACATACCAAGAAAGGGTAAAAGAGGTGGAGGTGTTGCACTTCTTTACAGAAGCAATCTTGACATCAAGATGATTTCTTCAACTCATGTGAAATCTTTTGAGGTAATTCAAGTGGATATCTGTCAATCCTCTAAAACTGTACATTTGATTGTAATATACAGACCTCCAAACTTTAACGCTTTAAAGGAGTTTCTAGAGGAGTTTTCCAATCTTCTGGATGAACAACTCTTTCGATCTTCAAGCCTTGTTATTTGTGGAGACTTTAACATCCAGATGGATTCTCTCAACACAAACACTCTCAGCTTCTTAGAAATTCTGTCAGCGTATAATCTAAAACAACATGTAAATGAGCCAACCCACATCCGAGGACACACTCTAGACTTGCTTATCACCCGTTCAGATGATGCAGCTACAATCTCTGACGTTTCTGTCAGTCATGGTATATCTGATCATATGGCAATCATGTGCAATCTATACATTCCAAAGTGTGCTGCCAAAAGACAACTCATCATGTCTCGGAACATTAAGGCGATAGACCATAACAAAATCTGCAGTGATCCAATAGTTCTCTCGCTGGATGAAAAGTGTACTGCTGCTGGAAGCACCGAGGAAGCTGTTACTGCATATAACTCCACCCTTTCTGCCATCCTGAATGAGGAAGCTGTTACTGCATATAACTCCACCCTTTCTGCCATCCTGGATAATTATGCTCCAGTAAAACGTCGCTCTGTAGTAGTTCGCCCCATGACTCAATGGTACAGTGACAAAATACGACAAGAAAAGTTAGTTCGAAGGCAGTTCGAGAGGAAATGGAGATCATCTAAACTTGAGATCCATAGACAACTGTATTGCCAGCAACGACAGCGGGTTCAGGCCTCCATCCGTGCAGCTAAAGTAGCATATCATTCAAAGAGAATTGAAGACTGTGGGAAAGACTCTAGACAGTTATTTAAAGTTGCAAATGAACTTCTGCACAGAAAGAAAATGTCCTCTCTTCCTCAGCATGAATCAAACAAAGATTTATCTGATCAATTCAGCAAATACTTCGTCAGTAAAATCATGGACATTCGTTCATCTCTTCCTGTTGTCCATATGACTGACTTCACTGTGAAGACCTCTGCATGCCTGGAATATCTTTCTCCCACATCTATTAATGAGATATCTCAAATCATACAGAAATCACCATGTACGTCTTGCGAGCTGGACCCAATGCCTTCCACTCTTCAGAAGAAATGTTTGCCTGCATTTGCTCCCTGCATTGCCAAAATAGTTAATCAGAGCTTTTTAACTGGCATCATCCCACCTGCCCTGAAGACAGCTTTGATTCGTCCAACCCTTAAGAAGCCCAGTTTAGACCCTGAAATCCTGATGAACTATCGTCCTATATCCAACTTACCTTACCTCAGTAAGATAATGGAACGTGTTGCTTTCTCACGGCTTCTTGGGCATCTACAAGACAACAATCTCTTGGATTGCTTCCAGTCAGCGTATAGGCCTCATCATAGTGTTGAAACGCTTCTTGCAAACCTTAGTGATCATATTTTGAAGCAGATGGATAGTGGAAACATCACAGCGCTTGTCCTCCTTGATATGTCTGCCGCCTTCGACACTGTCGATCACCGAATCCTCATTGAACGACTAAGATCTGTCGGGGTCTCTGGTACTGCATTGCGCTGGTTCACCTCCTATCTATCTGGCCGTCTCCAGTACGTCAAGATTGATGATGCAGCGTCAGAACCTGTAGCCACCGAGTTTGGAGTTCCACAAGGATCGGTTGGCGGCCCACTCCTCTTCTCACTCTATCTTCAGCCCATTAGTCAGATCATTCGGAAGCACAATGTTCATTATCACTGCTATGCTGATGATATTCAATTGTTTGTTTCCTGCCCGCCATCTGAAACTGTAGCAGCAACAGTGTTAAAACAACTTGAAATCTGTGTTGATGAAATCAAAGGCTGGATGAGCAAAAATCAGCTAAAGTTGAACGACAATAAAACAGAGTTATTGGTACTTGGGTCAAGACAAATGCTGACAAAGGCTAACATGAAGAAATGTCAATTGAGAATTGGTAACAGTGTTATTAACTCTTCTGAAAAGGCACGCAATCTTGGTGTTGTTTTTGATAGTACCATGTCCTTCAAATATCATGTTGCGCATGTATCACAATCTGTAAGATTCCAGTTGCGTAATCTTGGTTTTATTCGGAAATGTCTCACTAAAACAGCAGCGGAACAGCTTGTACATGCTCTTATTTCCTCTCGTATAGATTATTGTAACTCTTTGTTTTTCGGCATGTCACAACAACAAATCAACGCTCTACAACGTCTTCAAAACTCTGCCGCAAGATTACTGACCTATAGTAGGAAAACTGCTAACGTTACGCCAGTGTTACGTTCTCTCCATTGGCTTCCTGTTGAAAAGCGAATTATTTTCAAAATTGCTCTTCTTGTGTATCATGTGGTTCACTCAACTGCACCCGAGTATCTCCAGAATTCTTTATACTGTTATAACCCTCCTTGCAGACTTCGATCATCTACTTCCTTTTTATTTCAGATACCTAAGGTTAAGCATTCATGGGGAACTCGTTCTTTCTCCCACATTGGACCAAAAGTTTGGAAAGATATCCCTGTCACTGTTCGCCAGTCATCCTCTGTGGAATCATTTAAAACATCCCTAAAAACATATCTGTTTAATATGTTGTAGGAAACAAAACAAAAAAGTGAAGATGTCACATAATTCATTTTTTGTCTTCTTCGTCTTCTTCTTCTTCTTCTCTCTTTTCTTTCTTCTTTCTCCTCCTAACCTTAAGAATAAAAGCGCCATGAGCATCTTTTGATGGACTGTTGCGCTATAAAAGTATACATTATTATTATTATTATTATTATTATTATTATTATTATCCTGTTGTATTATTCGTGGTGTGAACATTAGGAAAGGGAAACACCACTATTCGATTGCGAAATTAGGGAAATTCCCTTAATGTGTGTGTGTGTGTGTGTGTGTGTGTGTGTTTTGTATTATTTTTTTTCTGTTTTGGCATTAAAAAAAAAGACAGCATTTAGTGCAACATAAAGTATATACGTTAGTGACACAAAACGCTTTTTGTGACTGATATCGTCCTGCATAAGTAATTCGTAATGTGTTATTGTGTGTTTGCATGTTTTTGTGGCGGTACATCCACGTTGTTTATCATGATTAGTGTGTCCGTGGTTGTCATATATATACATATATATATATATATATATATATATATATATATTATATATTATTATTATTATTTTCTTTTTGTTTTTACTCAAAGTATAAATGAAATACTACTATAATCCTCGGCGGCTTGATTGATGAACATGTGTATATAGAAATATGGAGAATTAGAAAAAAAAACACCTTTTATCAATTATGATATTGAAATTAAAACTACCAAAACTCATATATTTTTATCAAATATGATTTAAATCATAGCTTTAATATATAAATTGTTACCGTTAAAGGACAATATCATCATTTTTTTTTGTGACCCTGCGTAAAAAGACCCCCCCTCCCAAAAAAAAAAAAAAGTCGAGAAATCGCAAGGTATACATTTTCTACTAGAGGCTGAACAAACAAACTCGGATTGTGACGTATAACTCAATATAAATGAACTTTCTTCACCTGCCAAAATTTGAAAGCAATGTCTTGACACTGAAAGAAGAAATACTGACAGAAGAAGCTATGAAGTTTATTGTCCTTTCAAGTTAATGATCTCATCAAGCTATGTCCTGTGCAGCGAACGGGACAAGAACAACAACAACAAAGCAAACAAAAACAGCATGTTTGAAATTTTATTTATTTATTTATTTATTTATTCAAGATTTCATGCGTGTTCACAAAATAGGAATGCATACAAATGTATGCAAGTACATCTCATGTAGCCAAGACAGAATATATGTGACTCTGCACCTCAAAACAAACAAAAAGTCGCCAGACATGAATTTTTAGTTAAGACCATATTCTGAAAGAGCAGACCTTAAGCTTTAAAATGATACATAACTCAAATCAAATGGACTCTCCTAACCTATCTAGATATTGGAAAGAAAGCACGAACCCAGAAAAAGTGTGAACTGAGAAAAGAGGCTCCGAAGTACAGTGTCTATTCAAGCGCTTAATCTTTACCAAACCGTGCTGGCTGTGCGATGAATGGGACAAAAAACAGGAAGTAAACCACGAGAGCAACAACAATGAAGGGATTATCAGATTAAACTGAAATTAAGCATGCCTCATTAACACATTCTGTCCATAATTAATGTCAACTTTCAAAACAGTAGCACTATCCTTTCAAAAGTTATTAGAGTTGAAAGCGAAGAGTGTGGACAAGATTTTTCAGAAATGAAAAAGGGATTCTAAAGACACACCTAATCACACTATTCTACCAAAAATGTTCGAGATAAACTGCTTAAAAACACACTTTCCTGCCCGTTTTATGATACCAAATTTTTTGCATAATGTAAAAGAAGACCCGCTCTTTCAGAAAATATGAAAAAGTCAAGTTCGGCTAGATTGACCCATTTCACTTATTTTCAGTACTCACGCAAAATCAGTGTGTGCGACTTTATGTTCGTTTTGAGGTGCACAGTCAAATATACAATAAGTATACATTGATAAGAAGCAGTTACAGGATAGTATACAACTCCACTAAGAGAGCTACATTATTCAAGGTAACGAACACGCAAAGGAATTGCAACATAAGCTTAAAGCTTGAAAATCGTTGTAACCCCGTGCACACAATCTATATATGCTTGCAAATAGTTTAAATGATACTTGAGAGGAGTTGGGGGGGGGGGGGGGTATTTACAAAGAGAGCATGGGAACACGAGGGGGAAAGAAGAAATGCATGTGTGGTGCCTATTTGTGACCCTGCACCTCAAAACAAACAAAAAGTCGCCAGACATTAATTTTTAGATAAGACCATATTCTGAAAGAGCAGACTTTAAGCTTTAAAATGAAGTATAACTCAAATCAAATGGACTCTCCTAACATATCTAAATATTGGAAAGAAAGCACGAACCCAGAAAAAGTGTGAACTGAGAAAAGAGGCTCCGAAGTACAGTGTCTATTCAAGCGCTTAATCTTTACCAAACCGTGCTGGCTGTGCGATGAATGGGACAAAAAACAAGAAGTTAACCGCCAGAGTAACAACAATGAAGGGATTATCAAATTAAACTGAAATTAAGCATGCCTTATTAAAACATTCTGTCCATAATAAATACCAACTTTCAAAGCAGTAGCACTATCCTTTCAAAAGTTATTAGAGTTGAAAGTGAAGAGTGTGGACAAGGTTTTTCAGAAATGAAAAAGGGATTCTAAAGACACACCTAATCACACTATTCTACCAAAAATGTTAGAAATAAACTGCTAAAATAACACACTTTCCTGCCTGTTATATGATACCAAATTTTGGCATAATGTTAAAGAAGACCCGCTCTTTCAGAAAATATGAAAAAGTCAAGTTCGGCTAGGTTGACCCATTTCACTTATTTTCAGTCATCACGCAAAATCAGTGTGTGCGACTTTATGTTCGTTTTGAGATGCACGGTCACATTTGTCCTCTCGGACATTGACAAGAGAGAGCAAGAAGAAGTTTAAAGTGTCAAGTCATTATAAGCAAATTATTCTGATTAAATTGATTAAATTTCTCATAAATCCCATTCGAATGTTGATTTCAGGGGAAATATATGATCACAGCAGGTTTAATAGTTAATAGTATCCAGGAGTTCAGCGTGAAGCTGATAATAGAATATGTTTGATCGACCTTTTGAAAGTAACTATTTTTTGTAAATTACGAACATGCTGAGGTAGCGCATTCCGGACATCAGGACCGCTATGTCTGACTGATTTATAGGCTAGTGCAGTACCGGGGTTCACTAAATGTATATCTGATGCTTGTCTCGTGGGATACGAGTGAACTGCACTGTTAAGTTGAAACATCGTCGAAAAAGAGACAGGTAATAGGTCTTGCTTAGAACGAAACATGAAGAGGGCAGTCTGTAGGAAATGTATATCATCTACTTTTAAACATTTTAATTTCAAGAACAATGGGTCTGCATGTTCTAGGAAACCAGACCCTGTACATATGCGAACAGCTTTCTTTTGCAACAAAAGGATATTATCTGTCAAACTCTTTGACGTTGCCTACAGAATATTACAATACGAAATATAAGGTAAGATAAGAGTGTTATATAACATCAAAAGCACTTTGTCAGAAACAAAACTTTTTACTTTATATAATATACCAATATTGCGGGATATCGGTGTAGCGATATGATTCACACCTAAGTCATGGTCACTCCAATTAAGTTTATCATTAATATATACGCCAAGGAACTTTGTACATGTTTTCCTTTCAATGCGGGTACCATCTAGATTGACATTAATTTGTTGAGCATCTGAGCATTTCCTCCCTTTAAAGTGAATTGAATTAATCTTCTGCACATTCAGAGATAGTATGTTACTTCTGAACCATGATGTTAGCTTTGGTAATTCTGAATTAATAGTGAGTTCACGGGTTCCAACATCACGATGAGATAAGAAACACTGGTGTCATCAGCAAATAAGGTGTAGGTCAAGATTGTTGAAACATCACAAATGTCATTTATGTAGATGAGAAATAAAAGTGGGCCTAGAACGGATCCCTGTGGAACACCACATTTCAGATACAGAATGTCAGAATTAACAGAGTTGCAGTGAGTAAACTGTCTTCTCATTGACAAGTAGCTAGAAAACCACTGATAAGCCACACCCCTTACACCATAGTGACAGAGCTTAGACAGGAGGATCGAATGGTCAAGTGTGTCAAATGCCTTACTAAGATCCATAAACACACCAATAACATGCTCACGTGCAGCTAGAGCACTAGAGACACAAACATGAAATTTCAAAAGGGCATGGTCAGTTGAATGAGACCTCCGAAATCCATACTGTTCAGGATTTAGAGAGTTATGTTTCTCCAAGAAATCATAGAGCCTGTTATATACAATTCTCTCTAAGATTTTAGAAAAGGCAGGTAAATTTGAAATTGGTCTGTAATTCGAGATTAACATTCTGTCATCTTTTTTTGTGGATAGGGATTACTTTGGCTAGCTTAACTGAGGAAGGAAATACTCCAGTCACCAGAGAGAGATTACAAATATGAACAAGTGGGGTGATAATTGAGCCAATGATTTGTTTCAATAAATATGTACTTATTTCATCATGTCCACAAGAGTGATTAGATTTGAATGCAGTAAACTATTTCAAGAATTTCAATGCAGTCAGAAGGCTGCAAGAAGACTGAAAATTCTGAAGGGCCTTTCAGATATTCCCTAAAATTCAAGCAATTCATATCAATCTTTTTAGCCTGGTTAGGTCCAACATTTGCAAAATAGGTATTGAAAGAGTTTGCAACGTCATCAGGAGAAATAATTTCTTGTCCATTTTCTAAGATTTTCTCTGGGGCAGAAGTATCGCCTTGATTGCCTAAAACGCCCTTTATGACCCTCCAAGTGGAGGCAATGTTGCCTGTAGTTTTTTTTTTCAAATTGTGTAGAGTAAAACAGTTTACGAGAGGATCGAATAATTGATGTTAATCTATTCCGATATTTTTTGTATTTTTCAATGTTTTCCAGAGATTGTTTCTTTATACTTCTTTTATAGAGAGCATTTCTTCTTTTTACTGATCGGAGTATACCACTAGTAATCCAAGGATGCAATCCCTGTTCCTTAGGTTTTGGCTTTTCATACGGAATGTGCTTATCAAAATGCCTGTAGAATTTCTCCCAAAAAATATCAAAAGCAGTCTCAGTATTTTCCCAAGCAAGAACATCATCCCAATTTTCAGAAAGCAAGCTGGCTTTCAGACCAGATACCTTTTCGTCAGTAATCTTTCTTTTCTTATCGTTTCTCACTGGCCCATTCGCATGAGACTGGTAACCATATTATAGTGACCGTGCATATGGCAAGCCATATTACTTTTTAAAATGATTTTCTGATATCACGAATTCCCTTTCGTGATATCAAAAAATCGAATTTCTGATATCACAAATTCAATTTTTGATATCACAAATACCCATTGGTTTATCACGTAAAACCAATTTTTGATATCACGAAATCGAATAAGTGATATCACAAATTGAATTCGTGATATGACGAATTCAATTCGAGATATCACGAATTCACATTCTTGATATCAAGAAATACATTTTGTGATATCACTAATTCCAATTTGTGATATCATTAATTTACATGGAATTTCAGCACATATCTTTCGCAAAGAAATAATTTGATTTAGAGCATTAGTTTTGCGTTGAAATTCAACCGTAAATTCTAGCGTTTGTTGAGGGCACAAAATACACAGGGAATTCGAGCTTTAGTTCAGTGCAGAAAACCAACGGGAATTTGAGCGTTAGTTGAGCGCAGAAATACACACGGAATTCGAGCATTAGTTTTGCGCTGAAATTCTGCTGTGAATTCGAGCGTTAGTTGAGAGCAGAAATACACAAGGAATTCGAGCATTAGTTTTGCGCTGAAATTCAACTGTGAATTCGAGCGTTAGTTGAGCGCAGAAATACACAGGGAATTCGAGCATTAGTTTTGCGCTGAAATTCAACTGTGAATTCGAGCGTTAGTTGAGCGCAGAAATACACAGGGAATTCGAGCATTAGTTTTGCGCTGAAATTCAACAATGAATTCGAGCGTTAGTTGAGCGCAGAAATACACTGTGAATTCGAGCATTATTTTAGCGCAGATATTCCTATGGAATTTCAGGTGTTATCTTTGCATAGTATATAACGATAGTTACAAAAAAATAAACCTAAATGAAGAGTTTTGGCAACTCGTCTTCATTTAAAGTGATTACGAATTGGTTTTAAAAGAATCGATGAAAATAAATCGTTTAGCAACATATCTAAAATGTCATTATTGATATGTTGTCAATTACTTCAAAGTCATTATTATATTCTTTTTCTTCTCCATTTCTCGCCACTGATTTGGCAGAGACTGGTTGACTTTAGGGAACTTTTGTTTGCGTTTCTCCTTACTCTGTCATGTGAAAGATACTCTCTCCCGACCTCCCCCTGTTACTCCTACGAGTTAATAAGAGAGATTTCTCATTGCGCAGATTAACAAAATTGAAGTCCTTCGTACCACTGCTTTTTTCTCACTACAAATTCTAACTGTTTGTTTGCCATGCATACTGCTGCATAAACTCCTCATATGATCTGGATATCTTCACTCTTCTTTATCTGGTCTGAAGACTTTTGAGCTTGTGCATTTCCAGTTTTGTTCTCCCCGGTTTTTGTTCTTGAATAAACTTGCCTTTATGATTACACTTTAAATTATTTTACAAAATCATAAACATATTGGGGCAGGCAAACTGTACACCCAACACTATTGGTCTTAATGGATACACCCCTTTGTTCTGGAGGACTGATTTTGAGGAGTGAGAAAATGTCTTTAGGAGAAACACGTTGCTTTATGTGACCACAAGCCGACACCAGTGGTGGACATTAAATTGGCAAGTTTACGACTCCCTCTCGCACCCCGCATGACTCACAGTCTCTCTCTCTCTCTCCCTCTCTCTCTCTTATTCTCCGCTGCTGACATACACAGACCAGAGGGTTGATTGCCCTCGGTCGGTCCTCCGCAATACAAACACATGGTATATGCTTTTATAACACACATACACATACAACCACACATAATTATCATCGATTTGGTGGAAGAGTCATACTGTAAAGGGGATTACCACATGAAAAATGTATCATAATTAACAATAATGTAGTAATAGATGACAATTTCAGGACCAAAACGATGAATTAAATGTGGGCCCTAAGTGAACATAGTGTCATTGAATTCATGATAACATGTTGCAAAACAATTGGTTTGTATCAATAATTCATCGAATATACCTTGACGATCATTTAGGGAAAGATGGATGTGTAAATCTCTCACATACAGTTATTGGTATTTTGAACATTGTTCTAAAAAAAGTTAGCAGTAGTATACCTTCCATGTGAATATCAGCTCAAAAGTAATGTTCCAATTCCCTGTGTATTTCTGCGCTAAAAAAACAACAACAACAAAACAAAACCGCTCGAATTCACAGTTAAATTCCAGGGCAAAACTAACGCTCGAATTCCCTTTGTATTACTGCGCTAAACTAATGCTCGAATTCACAGCGAATTTTCTGCACTAAACTGACGCTCGAACTCCCTGTGTATTTCAGCGCTCAACTAACGCTCGAATTCACTTTGTATTTCTGCGCTAAACTAATGCTCGAATTCACAGCGATTTTCTGCACTGAACTAATGCTCGAAATCCCTGTGTATTTCTGCGCTCAACTAACGCTCGAATTCACAGTTGAATTTCAGCGCAAAACTAATGCTCGAATTCCCTGTGTATTTCTGCGCTCAACTAACGCTCGAATTCACAGGGATTTACTGCACTGAACTAACGCTCGAATTCCCTGTGTATTTCTGCGCTCCACTAACGCTCGAATTCACAGTTGAATTTCAGCGCAAAACTAACGCTCGAATTCACTTTGTATTTCTGCGCTCAACTAACGCTCGAATTCACAGGGATTTACTGCACTGAACTAACGCTCGAATTCCCTGTGTATTTCTGCCCTCAACTAACGCTCGAATTCACAGTTGAATTTCAGCGCAAAACTAACTCGAATTCCCTGTGAATTACTGATATCACAAATTCGATTTTGTGATATCAATAATTCAATTCGTGATATCAAAAAATGGAATTTGTGATATCAGAAATTCGCATTTGTGATATCACAAATAAGAATTCTTGATATCACAAATTCAAATTAGTGATATCACAAATTTATTTCGTGATATCACAAATTCGAATTTGTGATATCAAAAAATCATTTTGTGATATCACGAATTACCATTGGTTTTTCACGTGAAACCTATTTTTGATATCAAGAATTCGAATTTCTGATATCACAAATTCATTTAGTGATATCTCAAATTGAATTTTCGATATCACAAATTCGAATTTCTGATATCACAAATTGAATTTGTGATATCAAGAATGGATTTTGTGATATCACAAATTCGATTTCTTGATATCACAAATTAAGTTCATGAGCTACACTTACGGGAATTTGTGATATCACAAATTGAATTCTTGATATCAAAAATTTGATTTTTTGATATCACAAAATGGAATTTGAGATATCAGAAATTAACTTTAAATGTAAAAAAGGCTTGCCACACGTGCACCTCAAAACGAACATAAAGCCGCACACACTGATTTTGCGTGAGGACTGAAAATAAGTGAAATGGGTCAATCTAGCCGAACTTGACTTTTTCATATTTTCTGAAAGAGCGGGTCTTCTTTTGCATTGTGCTAAAATTTGGTATCATAAAACGGGCAGGAAAGTGTGTTTTTTAGCAGTTTATCTCGAACATTTTTGGTAGAATAGTGTGATTATGTGTGTCTTTAGAATCCCTTTTTCATTTCTGAAAAAAACCTTGTCCACGCTCTTCACTTTCAACTCTAATAACTTTTGAAAAAATAGTGCTACTGCTTTGAAAGTTGGCATTAACTATGGACAGAATGTGTTAATGAGGCCTGTTTAATTTCAATTTAATCTGATAATCCCTTCATTGTTGTTACTCTGGTGGTCTACTTCCTTTTTCTTTGTCCCATTCATCGCACAGCCAGCACGGTTTGGTAAAGATTAAGCGCTTGAATAGACACTGTACTTCAGAGCCTCTTTTCTCGGTTCACACTTTTCCTGAGTTTGTGCTTTCTTTCCAATATTTACATAGGTTAGGAGAGTCCATTTGATTTAAGTTATACATCATTTTAAAGCTTAAAGTCTGCTCTTTCAGAATATGGTCTTAACTAAAAGTTCATGTCTTGCGATTTTTTTGTTTGTTTTGAGGTGCAGGGTCACATATAGTATGCAAAACACAGGTAAACGATCAAAAATTTCAGAGTAAAATAAACCGGACTGTGAAAAGGTTCTTGGAGCTTTTACAAAAATATTGTCTAATAATGATGATGAGAGACCATTGATTCTGGTTGGTTTATCTATCATTACAGAAAGCGCATTGGAATCAAAGAATACTCCGAAAGCGGATCGAGTTAGGGCTGTTTGAAAGCAGATCAATATTGAAATCGCCCATCAAACAAACCGACTTATCACTTGAATTAAGAGTTGACATGAATGACTGTAGATCATTGAGAAAGTTGACCACATCAGTGCTAGGTGGTCTATACAAGATACATACAATGAAATTATTTCCCTTGTGGAGAACAACCTCAATACATAAACATTCGGCAGTTGCACTTTGAAAAGAGAGATCATTTCTCGAAGATATTATCAAATTCAGTGGAATTTGTTACATTTTATCAACACATTGAATTCATACTAAGTCTTTCTCTTAAAGCAGGAACCCTATCCTTTCAAAAGTTATCAGACTTTAAAGGGAATTTGTGCAAATGGTTTTGAAGGTAATCTCATAGAAAGGGCCATCTACAACATACCGTATCACATTTCTATGTAAATATTTGTATGTCATCGTCAAAATGTATTACTGCCGAATAGCCGGGGTGAAAAAGAAACGTTAGAATGTGGGTCCTTTCAAAGTTTGGTCTGCAGGTAGATATCAAAACTTTAGAGAGTATATTTTAGTGTTTTATCATGTTCTCATCAATTAAAAAAAACACAATCTCGCAATCCCCCCACCCCCCCCCCCCCCCCACGAAAAAAAAAAGAACACGCTAACACACACAGACGAAACATCAACATACGATAAAAATATAAAATAAAAGCAGAAAAAAAATATGAACACAAAAACATGAGCCGAAAAATTAATGATGACTTTTCTTAGTTTATGGTTTAAAGTGAATTCTTTTGTTTCTGAAAGATGGTTAATTCGAGTCATTAGATAATCGGGGTCAAGTTCAAGATCAAGATCTATCCTATTCCTTCTTTCTTTCTTTTTTTAGTTTTTTTTTAAAAATCCTGACTCTTTCTTTCTGTCTGTTTGTCTCTCTGTCTGTCAGTGCGACTCCAGGGAAGTCGTGATATTTGTTTCTTTTTCTTTGCAATCAAAGCAAGTTTTACAAGTACATGTCTGCCTATGTGTTTGTTCGTCTCCAAGAGATGACTGGATAGCTCATATTATTTAGCTACAATAAGCTGATCTTCCTTGAAAGTCCAGTTGGATGTGAGGTGGGACCATACTCCGCCGGGTTAAACACCCTGCTCTTAGCGATAAATGAATGTAGCAGGATCTTTTACTTGTATGAGTTGTGACTCTCTTACAGAGGGGACCTCCATTTCATGCCCTATCCGAGGGACCGAAGGTTTTGCCTCTACCTGGAGCAGACGGTATGATTACGCGCAGTATTTTGCACCGTTCTTGTTCCTCCACTCTCAAAGCGGAACAGTGTCAAAAGAATTTACTGCTTGTGTTTGCATAATCGCAGTGAGGCACAATCAAATCCTAAACGAATGGAAGACTGTCTTTCTTTTATTTGTGACCCTGCACCTCAAAACAAACAAAAAGTCGCAAGACATGAACTTTTAGTTAAGACCATATTCTGAAAGAGCAGACTTTAAGCTTTAAAATGATGTATAAGTCAAATCAAATGGACTCTCCTAACCTATCTAAATATTGGAAAGAAAGCACAAACTCAGGAAAAGTGTGAACCGAGAAAAGAGGCTCTGAAGTACAGTGTCTATTCAAGCGCCTAATCTCAACCAAACCGTGCTGGCTGTGCAATGAATGGGACAAAAAACAAGAAGTAAACCGCCAGAGTAACAACAATGAAGGGATTATCAGATTTAACTGAAATCAAGCATGCCTCATTAACACATTCTGTCCATATTTAATGCCAACTTTCAAAGCAGTAGCACTATCCTTCTAAAAGTTATTAGAGTTGAAAGTGACGAGAGTAGACAAGGTTTTTCAGAAATGAAAAAGGGATTCTAAAGACACACCTAATCACACTATTCTACCAGAAATGTTCGAGATAAACCGCTAAAAAAAATACACAATTTCCTGCCCGTATTATGATACCAAATTTTAGCATAATGAAAAGGAAGACCCGCTCTTTCAGAAAATATGAAAAAGTCAAGTTCGGCTAGGTTAACCCATTTCGCTTATTTTCAGTCCTCACGCGAAATCAGTGTGTGCGACTTTATGTTCGTTTTGAGGTGCACGGTCACATTTGTTGTCTCAACGTTCCAGCGTGAGTTGAGTATGAATTAACATCACAATACAATATATTTTCATTTCTATTGTTTTGCAGGTGTTTTCTTTGTTCGTTCATTCTTACGTTATTTTGTTTAATACAGCAAGGCTAACAAACCACAGAGTTTTAATGTGAAAGACATGTGACCCTACATTTTAATGCATAACCAACAAAAAATTACCAGACAATGCGGGATAAAAAAAAGTAAAGTCTGTGTGATGCAACAGGCCTACTTGCGTTAAAATGATGTATAACTCGACCCAAATGGACTCCGTTACTTAATTAAATACTGGAAAGAAAGCGCAAACGCTCAATCTTACAGAGCAGTGCTCTGCGTAATGGGATTAAAAAAAACAGTATGTAAATCTACGTACCAACAACAATGAAGAGATTATCAAATTACTCTAAATTGATCATGCTATTTCGACTCATTCTATCAATGATAAGACCTAACTTTCAAAGCAGTATCATCGTATTTTCAGAAGTTATTAAAGATCAAAATGAATGGTGTGTAATATGTTATGTATATCATGTTATGTGCTATGGTGAAAACCCCCTGTGTACCACATAATTCTGAGACACCAACGTAGTCATTATTTGAGATAACGTTCTGATTTTCAAATTTATTTAACTTTCAGAAATTCTGTTAAATTGGACATGCATTGAAGAAAGTAAAAGTGGAGATGGCAAGCTTTGCTTTATGTAAATTGTATGACAAATCTATTTATTTTCTGTCAATTGTCCAGTAGCTACATTACTGTATAGACAAAATTCAATGGAAATGTTTGTAAGTTTTGATTAACTTTTTTCATAAAATATGATGGACACACATGCAGTGCATGGGTCTGCAAAGGTAGCCTAGTGATTTACTGGAATTCACGGTGAGCCCGACCAATATTGAATTCAAAATCTAACGGTCAATAAAAATGTACTAAATGTTACCTTCCACTTTCAATACTTTATGGGAGTTTCTAAACTGATACTCTCTTCAAGATACCACTGTATTTATACAACTCTTCGTTTAAGGCATGCAAATGGGATTCCCTAACTTTAAGAGCATCTTTTCTCAGTTTACACTTACCCATCGTGGGTACTTTCTTTTGCAATGTTTAATTAGGTTAGGAGAGTCCATTTGGATTGAGTTATTACATCAGACTTCTTAGAGTCTGCTCTTTTAAAATCTGACCTTAACTAAAAATCCATGTCTGGCGACTTTTTTTTTGTTTCGTGGTGGAGGGTCACAATTAGTGTGAGCGGGATTCTTTTTTTTTTAATATTCAACAACACTTTATTGTTAATCAGTGTGATTATATACCGTATACTGATGGTTCACTAGACCCTTTACATTACTTTCAACCCCTCAGAGTACTTTTCGCTATTATAGACTTTGATAAGATACTGTTTCTGCCTTAAAAATGGACAATGGTCACAAGTGAAACATATTTTTGCAGTGTGCTATATTTCATCTGAATATAACATTTTTTTTTTTCTACGTCGTTGGTATGGTGTTTTAAGTCAAGGGTTTTCGATTTCCAATGTATGGTATTTTGATTTCTGCTGTTGTCCAATACATAAGACGGGTCACAGCTTCTTGAAAAAAAAAGGCCCAAAATAAGCTGTAACTTTAAAAGTGTTTGTAAATGCCGGGTAATCTTCTCTTTTAAGATCTTGAAGTTTCTTACTCTTAACTTGATTTTGGGTTTATATATTCGTCACTTGTTTGTTACAACATATAAACTGGTGTTTTGGAATCTCATCTCAACTGAATATTCATGATGGTGTCTTTTTTGTTGCTTCTGTGATACAGGGACATAAATCATACATAACGGGATTGTGTAAACATGTGTAATAATGTTCGTGTATACATTGTATGTGAAGGATTTCAAAAAATGAAAAGGGGACCGTGAGACATACGCAGTCATTCTATTCCCCCCCCCCCCCCGAAAAAAAAAAAGGTTTGAGAAAAACTGTTGAAAACACACTTTCCCACTCATGTTATGATTCAAAATAAAGAATAATGTAGAAGAAAGATAACTCTTTCGGAAAATATGAAAAACTCATGATTGACTCAGTTGACCCATTTTACCTTTTTTGAGTCCTCATGTAAAATCAAGGGATGTGACTTTTTGTTCATTTTGTGATGCACGGTCACATATGTGTCATTTGCTTAGTTCCGTCATTCCATGTAATGTCATTCCATGTAAATGTGCCAACTGTCGTTTACTATATCAGATGTGGTTGCACAAGGATCAAATTACTACGATTTATTCAGCGTATCTGTGGAACTAGTGGAAGGAGAGGAAGGTGTCCTTCCGTGCATGGAAGACCGCATGACACAATACGCGTTCTGGTGGAGAACAAACGGTCACAACCATAAAGCACTTGCCGAACTGTATAACCTCTACGGCGATATTGTGAGGGCTGGTGATGGCTACCAGGCCGGTGCTTACAACATACATCATGTATCTGACGACTATTCTTTGATTATCAAAGAAGTCAAACCCAAAGATGACGGGTCGTATCAATGCCAGGCGTTTGATGTTATCAACAACATTGTCTATATCAAAACTGCAATTGTTTCAGTTCATCAAAAAGGTAACATATATCAAATACTTATTGTAAAGCCTTTCTCCAAAACACAAGACACGCAAAGATACTAACACGCACAAAAACACACAACGATACTGACACACACACACACACACACACACACACCCATGTTATAGCAATTAGCCCTAAAATGGCTAAGTCGGAATTAAGGAAGGTCATTTGATTTCATTTCATTGCATTGCATTTCATTTTATTTTATTTCATCTTCGACAAAACTATGAAATATTAGGCCATTTGCATATTAAAAAAAAACTACAAACAAACAATAGAATGCGATGTAACTTTTGCATACCCTTGCAAATTAATGCAGACCATTTCTTCTTTTTTATTTTGGTTCTGGAGTAAAACAAAACATACGTGTACCTTATTTCATGTAACTGAATCGCATCAAGGAAAATTTTTCCTAAATGGAGGAAAGTGTGAGAAAGCCTAGCTTGTAGAATGCAGTCCCTCGAGAGTGGTATTTAAGAAAAAGCAATTATGGTCAAACGAAACTGTAAGACAAATCGCCTAGGAAACAGAGGAAATAATGCTCCAAAAGTATCAATAATAAAAACAAAATAAAACTCAAAGAGCTAACGCTTGATGTCATAATGCAAATTTTGACTGTGACTTCTAATGTTGGAAATGATATTTTTTTTTGCATTATGTTCTTTTCTAAGAAAATCAGTCTGCTGCATAAGTATTTGATTCACCAGACAATCCTCTCAACATTCTTCTTCGTCTTCTTCTTCTCCTTCCTTTCTCAATATTAGGTACGGATGTTGCCTCACATACTGGAAATGTTATTACCGACACGTCAGTTGAGTTGGTAGAGGGAGAAAATGGTGTACTGCCGTGCAGGGTAAACAGGAAGGTAGCTTTAGTAGAATGGACTGGATCCGCTCATCCTCGTGACTACACGTTGGCTAAGCTCCACCTGTACAGTACCCCAGCTTTGAGGAATGGTCAGGGGTATGATTCCGGATTGTTCAACATCACGGACGACTTTTCCCTAATCATAACGTAAAACTCGAAGATGAGATGGTTTATACCTGTTTCGCTGCGGGATACGGAAATGATGTTGCCTACTGTAACCAAACAAACGTGTATATCAAAGCAAAAGGTATGTAACGTCTTCTCTTTTTCTCTTTGATATGCTCTGAGAGTGAAAATGATAAACAAAGAATAACAGGACATGTATGAGGAAGTCCTGTGACAAGAAGTTGGATTGGCTTACGAAGTAGAACATTTTCTACTAATCTTCTGTCCTGTCGTTTGCCATTATCAAGTTGACCAAATTGTTTTGCTTTTCAAATCATTAAATTGTTAATGTACTTGGTGTTACAATAACACTTCCCACTGTATATATCAGATAAAACTGTCATTGAGAAGAGTAATAGGTGAGCAGTGTACAATCTAGTTGGAGGTGAATTGAATATGAAAGCCTATATTAGTTTCATGAAATCAATAATTTATTTCAATGTTAGGTTCCAGAATTTTAGCAAAGTTTTACCTTCTGTGCAAAAATTGAACTTTACACAGTGCTTACAATGACCCTGAACAATGGACATGGCCACCACCTGTTCATCAGAGCTCTGCTGCAAGGATATGAATGCTTTATTTATTATTCCTGTGGATTGCACCTAGCACTGCTAGTCTGAATTCATGACACGGCGTGAAATGCCTGCACATGAAAAAAAGTGAACACATGACTGTTTCGATGTGCTTGCATACATCGCATTGCAGAATGACTACAGACTAACTGTGATAGTGGAATTCCTCATAAATATGTGATACAGCATTCCAATCCAGTCCATCGTCCAGGTCCATTGTCTGGTTACCAACACAAACACTCCTATACACACCAATAAGTCTTGTACAGAGGGCTGAAAATAGAGCAAAATCTGAAACATAACTGAAAAATAAGGTTGAATTTAACGAAACTGAATCATGCTTTCATTTTCAAAGTACCTCTAACAAGTTGTACACTATTCAGGTATTGCTCATATCAATGCTAGTCTTATCTGATATATCGTTTTTGAATTATAAATGATCAAAAGTGGGATTTTTTTTTTTGAACACCTAGTATCTACGTTAATTTATTGGGCTAAGAAAACGATACTATATTTTCAAAGTAAAGAAACATCGAATTGACGAAATTAAAGGCACTCAGTCGTGGCGAGTGGTTTGTACGGCACGGAGACGAACGCAACACGCTGCCTCCCCCATTCTGTATCAAATGTAGTGACCCCGAATGAGAATAGCGCTGGCTCAATGGGTCAGCGAACAAAACGCGTAGGCTACAAGAGCGCTCTCTGTGCTAATCTCCTACCCAAAATGGCTGTCCGAGCGAGCCACGTGAGCTTCCGAATGGACGCACACACTCAGTGCGCATGCGCATGAAGAGAGGCCAAAAGAGCCACGCGTCTTCTGGCCTCTCTCCTCCAATCACCGCAACTCGCGGTGACAATATTTGTGTATGATGCGTACACACACATGCACACACGCACACACACACACGCGTCTTCTCGCCTCTCTCCTCCAATCACCGCAGCTCGCGGTGACAATGTTTGTGTATGATGCGTACACACACATGCACACACACACACGTGTCTCAGTGGCAGCATTGTCCCACACGATTATGGATATAGCACCGAGTCTGGCATTGCGCAATTGCATGCACAAACTTCGGTCGTTCGGAGTTTACGTACCATTAGGGATGGCGATCGGCTGCCTTTAAGAACCTGGCTTGTTTCATTTTAGGAAGACAGGACCTAAATGGTCACACACATTGTTTTTTTTTTTTTTTCGGATTGATGGATTAACGAGATTTTGGAATAAACATCCGTAAGTACAATATTACTTCAATACGTTGTGTCTCTCGAAAATCACAGCAACGATCCTAACCATACCTTTGCATGAGACAATAGATTGCGGGGTCGATGCACTCTGAACCAAAATGAACGATTTTTTTGTTGTTGCAATTTTACATTTTCTTATTGTTTTAAAGCCCAAAAGGGAACTTCTGTCTCAGACGTGCCCACGGAAACCACATCAGCGCAACTTCACTTAAAAACACCATATCCAACTGTATGTCATAGTAAGTAGTACATAATCACCATGATGCTGTTTACTTCAGTTTCATAAATGAAAAAGAATGAATTAAAATCATGCTTTAGTTATTGAGTAGTGCAATGGATAAACAATACAAAATTTATTTTTTCTTATTTTTTTGTATATACATTCCACGTGTTGTTGGTGGTGGCTGGGTGACAGGGGAGGAATGCGACCATAATCATTCCGTTTCTTTGCAGGAATTCTGCAGTGCTCATGTATAATTTGTTTTTCTTTGTATGTTGACATGCTTTGTAATGTCATTCCTAACTTTGTCTTACCAGATGTCTGCTTTTAATTTGGTTTGAATTAATGAATTAAATACACTTCACTTCTTGTTTTGACTATTAAAAAGGTCAGTCCTCACAAAGGACAGTGCCAGAAAATATTTTTTCTACTCAACCTTCTCCAACCCCAGAATGTTCGACGGTATGTAATGGTAAGTTAAGAAAAGATAATACTAGATTAAATAGTATGTGTGTGTGTGTGTGTTTTCCATTTGCGAAAAAAAAAAACAACAGCATGCACAGCAGTTCCCATCGTCAAAATAACTTCGGCAGTATAGCCTGCCCTAAAATTGTTTAATCATGTGCTAGTGTATGTGTGTGTGTTTATGCTTATGTGTGTGTGTGTATGTGTGTGTGTGTGTGTGTGTGTGTGTGTGCTTGGTTTTGTTTTTCAGTCGACGTGGCTCAATTCTCATTTCTTAACGATCTAAGTAGAGGAAAGGAACACAAACTCTGGGAAAGTGTGTGGAGGCCTAGGAGAACAACAATCAGAGAAACAAACAAACAAATGTCAATATTGCGTCTATTCAAAAGTCATTCCGTCCGCCCTTCTGTCCGTCCTTCCGTCCGTCCGTCTGTCCGTCCGTCCGTAGTCAATGTTGTGGACAGCGTAATTAAACTAAAGAAAATAAAAAAAACTCACTCTTACACTTTTCTCCATACGTTACCTTCATAACATTTATTACATATGCGTTAACTGACTGGCAGTGATTATCTGGGGAATTTTGGGTCACGAGGTCAAAGGTCAGAGTTCACGGGTCAAGGGCAACTCTTTAACATTTCACTTTCCTTCATATTTATACAATGGGTGGATGATGTTCTGGAAATTCAGTGTATGTATTACCCGATGGCAGGTATTCTCTGTGGATTTTCTTTCTTTTTTTTTGTCCAAAAATAGATTTAAAAAAGATCTCAAAAGTTCAGAAGCAAAGCGAAAGTGCTAAATTTCACTTCTCCCATATCTCGGAAGTGGCTCAAGGTATCACAGTCAAATAATTTTACAGATTTGTGCATCGTCTGCCTGACAGTGATTCTCTTGGGAATTTCAGGGCAAAAGGTGAAGGGTAAAAAAGATAATAATTAAGAGTTTTAAGAACCTTCTATTTGAAACTAAAATTACTATTGTAACGAATGTGGTTAAGCAGAGAACCACTGACTACGCAGATTACAGTATGTGTCTTATTGTAAATGAAAAGCACTTGCCTTCCGCAGCGAATTCTCGTGGGGTGAATGTTTGCATTCCACACGTGCCAAGCACACCCCTCCATGTTGACACTTTCTAGGGTTTCTCCCCTTTCCGGCCTTCGTCCCAAAACATTAGGGTTTTTGGCATACTTTATCTCATAAAGAACCGAGCAGAGCACATACCAGAACAAGTGGATCTCTGCTCTAGCCTGAATCTCTGATAAAGTACACATTCATTGCACATTCCGTAAATTCTATCCATTCCTCGAATTACATCGTTTGGAATTCTATGTTGTGTATAGTCCTCTGAAGAGTCCTATGTTTTACCTAATATCAAGGTGTTTCCCATGTTTCCCATAGTTTCCACATAATTTGAATCGCCCGAATACTTCTGTAAGTTTAAAGAAATACATTAAGCATTGAGGTATAAATATCGATTGCTCTAATGAAGCAGGGGACTTTTTGGAACTTTACTTCTTGGAGAATGACGTCTTGAGTCAGGGGACTTTAGCGAGGGTTTTCGTGTCGTGCAGTTAGAGTAATTAGACAAGTCCTGTTATAACTCATTTTCATCATGTACGTGTGTCAACGTGAAGTATATCTGCCAATAAAATAACAGTTTTTGCCCGGAACATACGCTCTACCAATTGAACTATGTTGCAGCCCTCTCATCGTGATGGTGAATTGTGTGAATGTACCTGATGCACGTTATATCTTACTAATTAACTCTCTTCCATTTCGTAAAATGTGCCTTTCTATTGGGGTGTCAGTCCCGCTCGGTAAACATCCTGCCACCCCCAGTAGTCAGCGCTAAACACACCAATTTTCCCGCAACACTATTTTATCCACACCTTGAAAACATAATCAATGCACAATAATGAAAAAGTCAAAAGTGAAGTAAAAATCCACAAATGTCCAATTACATGCTATCTCAGAAAATATAGCCGTTTATCCAATTAGATATAGTTCAATTATTCCATTCCATCGACTCCAATGGGGGAGGACGTTTATTCGTAGCGCTCTCCGACCGACGGCCACCGCCCTTCGTTTTACGCTTGGAATGCAGGCACTACTCTACTGGCAACGTAACATGGATTAACAGAACTGCATTTCTGTTATCTGCTGATTTTGATAGTCCATATAACGAAGAACTCATCACTTCTGCAAATTTTCGTTCATTTATTTGAACATTTTGTTACGTTTACTCCCAACATGGCTGACCGCCCAGACCGCATGCCTACCCGTTCTACACGCCCGAAGGAGAAGTCTAGGGCACCACATGCCAACCAACCCGCCCCGCCCGCAAGTGATAGCAGCTCTCACAATGATACCACTGAAACGCCATGTGACGCTTCTAACCTAACTCTAGCTGACATTCAACGGTCTATTTCCCGCTCATCCGCTTCAGTCTGCGAAAAACTGGACGCCCTAAAGCTAGAAGTTACTGCAGTTAATGGCAAGCTCACGGAACTGGAAGCCTCGGTTTCAATGAACTCCGATAAAATAATCGAAATTGAACAGAGGAAGCTTCCAGATATCGTGAACAAGATGGCGGACGAGATCTCCAAACTCAACGATAAGCTGACCGCCATGGAAATTCATGGCCGACGGAGTAACCTCCTATTCTACGGAGTAACGGAAACACCGAACGAACAAATTGACCGGGTTCTTCGTGACGCCTTCATTCATCTTGGGTTCAGCGCGACCGATGCTGATGACATCCAGCTAGCCAATGCCCACCGGCTTCCTCGCCGCGACTTTGGTTCCAACCAGGCCTCTGGAGGCCCATCCCGCGACCCTCCCCCGAGAGCTATCATCGCCAGATTTGTGTTCATGCGTGACAGGAACCTCGTTCTCAACGCGTTCGAGCACGGCAGCGTCAACCGCGGGCTGGCGATGACCCAGGACTCTCCAACCGCAGAATTACCGTGCGTACCGACCTGCCTCCCAGTCTAAAAGCTCGGAGAGGTGAGCTCGCGAAGATTGCCTACGACCTACGAAAGCAGAAAGGTGTCTCTACAAAAATACTTCTCGCTGGAACCAAGGTTGTGCTAAAATGGAAAGAAAAAGCTGCGTCGGACTGGAATCTATATCATGAGTAATATCCTTTCATTTATTTCGTCTTTTTCATTCATGCATTCTGCACTTAAACTCTGCCAGTTCTGAGTTCTTATAACAATACACCGTGTTAGTGTTTTATACTCTCTGGCATACCATAGGCGTACCCAGGATTTTTTAAAGGGGGGTGTTCAGTGGCGTACCGTGGGTCAAAACACTGGGGTGGGGCACCTCATGGAAGCAACATCAGAATTGCATAACTGTACAATTAAATGCGAGCGAGCGGAGCGAGCGAGCTTGAAAATTTTGACATTTTACAGTCCCCAAACTGCCGTTTGTAGCTATATATGATAATATATGTATATATATATATATATATATATATATATTTGCTTTGGAAATTAAGGGGGTTGCACCGGGTGCAACTGCTGGCAGTTGCTGGCAGTAACATCAGGAGAATTGCATAACGATTAAATGCGAGCGAGCGAAGCGAGCGAGCTTGATAATTTTGACATTTTACAGTCCCCAAACTGCCGTTTATAGCTATATTTTTTCGCTTTGGAAATTAAGGGGAGGGGGCGCACCGGGCGCAACTGCTGGCAATTACTGACAGCAACATCAGGAGAATTGCATAACGATTAAATGCGAGCGAGCGAAGCGAGCGAGCTTGAAAATTTTGACATTTTACAGTCCCCAAACTGCCGTTTGTAGCTATATTTTTTCGCTTTGGAAATTAAGGGGAGGGGGCGCACCGGGCGCAACTGCTGGCAATTATTGACAGCAACATCAGGAGAATTGCATAACGATTAAATGCGAGCGAGCGAAGCGAGCGAGCTTGAAAATTTTGACATTTTACAGTCCCAAAACTGCCGTTTGTAGCTATATTTTTTCGCTTTGGAAATTAAGGGGAGGGGGCGCACCGGGCACAACTGCTGGCAATTACTGACAGCAACATCAGGAGAATTGCATAACGATTAAATGCGAGCGAGCGAAGCGAGCGAGCTTGAAAATTTTGACATTTTACAGTCCCCAAACTGCCGTTTGTAGCTATATTTTTTCGCTTTGGAAATTAAGGGGAGGGGGCGCACCGGGCGCAACTGCTGGCAATTATTGACAGCAACATCAGAAGAATTGCATTACGATTAAATGCGAGCGAGCGAAGCGAGCGAGCTTGATAATTTTGACATTTTACAGTCCCCAAACTGCCGTTTGTAGCTATATTTTTTCGCTTTGGAAATTAAGGGGAGGGGGGCGCACCGGGCGTAATTACTGCTGGCAATTACTGACAGCAACATCAGGAGAATTGCATAACGATTAAATGCGAGCGAGCGAAGCGAGCGAGCTTGAAAATTTTGACATTTTTACAGTCCCCAAACTGCCGTTTGTAGCTATATTTTTTTCGCTTTGGAAATTCGGGGGGGGGGGGGGGGGCGCACCGGGCGCAACTGCTGGCAATCACTGGCTGTAACATCAGGAGAATGGCATATAACGGTTAAATGCGAGCGAGCGAGGCGAGCGAGCTTAAAAATTTTGACATTTTACCGTCTAAAAACTGTCGTTTGTAGCTACATGTATATTTTTTTCGCATTGGAGGGATCCGCCACTAGTAGTCAAGGGTGTCGGTTTATGTTCATGATTGGGGGAGGTATGACCAGCGAGGGGGCGTCGAAGTGACCAAGCGGGAGAAAGATGTCCAAAATCTGTACTTTATATAGAGCATCCTCTAATTTGTTTGTGTTTGTGAGTGTGTGTGTTTCATATAGATGGAAAAGTTGGGAAATAGCCAAGGTCAAGTCTTATTATTGGCAATGCAAGGCATTTTAATAGAGACTAGTATGTATAGCAACACTGCATAATCAATGATCAAGCTTTGATAGCAAATGTGTACAACCTATCAAACATCACATTGCGCAACATTGCAGCGACTCTTTTTGCCATTCCGATATTCTGAGTCACTGCGCACATCCTGCTTGTATTCAAAATGCCAACCAGGAATCACGCTGAATCACAATCTTTTGTCGACTCCGGGCTTTTTGAACAATGTTATACCTCTTTATTATGGTTAAAAGAAATCTTAGAAAAATATCTTTTTTTCTTGATCATTCTTTCATGTCGATTTCAAAAGCAGTTTACTAACCCTTGAATTATCATTTTCGTAGGTTTTTCCTTTGTATCCCTTGTTTTTTCTTGTTTTTCTTTTTTTTTCTTTTTTTTTAACCAGCGGATTGGGGGAGGGGGGGGGGGGGGCACGTGCCCCCCATGCCCCCCGTAGTTACTCCACTGTTCCTAGACCTAGATATCTAGTGAATTTTAGGCGCAATAAAGTCATCCAACCACAATTTGTAGACTCACACTCAGTTATCTTTCAGTTTTAACTTTCAGTCATTGAAAAATTCATATCTACTATTACTAAAGATTACCAAGTCCATGTGCTATAACTAATTACCTTGAGTAGCAAGTAACTTGCTACTCCCAGAGCTTCCAGAGCTTGCTGCTTCCAGTAGGCTACTATACTGACTGTACTTGGTAGTCAGTGGCGTATCTAGGGAAAACGGCGCCCGGGGCAAGCGCGAAAATTGCGCCCCTAATTTCTGAAAAAGTGTTCAACCCCATCCCCATCCCGGTAGGGACTTAAAAAAAGTCCTCATGATATGCTTTTTGAAGCACTTAAGAGGGGTCTTTTGAGGGTGATTTAAATGTAATAGGCAACCCTAAATTTTGATATATTTTGGCGAGCGAGCGCAGCAAGCTAGCCGAAAATTTTTATATTTCAGCTTTATATACATAACATGGAATTCTTGTCATTTTTGGTTATTAAATCTTCGAATTACAATTCTAACTATAGTGACGGCCTTATAGATAACGATTTATACCAACAGTGTCCAACCCCATCTCGGTAGGGACTTAACAAAAGTCCACATGATATGCTTTTTCAAGCACTTAGAAGGGGTCTTTTGAGGGTGATTTAAATGTAATAGATATTGAAGAATTTTGGCGAGCGAGTGCAGCGAGCGAGCTGACAATTTTTGTATTTCAGCTTACAAAACATGGAATTCTTGTCATTTTTGGTTATTAAATCTTCGAATGACAATTCTAATCAAGATATAGTGACGGTCTTATAGATAACGATTTATACCAGCAGTGTTCAACCCCAATCCCATCCCGGTAGGGACTTTAAAAAAGTCCACTTGATATGCTTTTCGAGCACTTAAAAGGGTTTTTTGAGGGTGATATAAAATCTGATAAATTTTGATAAATTTTGGCGAGCGAGCGCAGCGAGCGAGCCGACAATTTTTGTATTTCACCTTGCAAAACATGGAATTCTTGTCATTTTCTGGTTATTAAATCTTACAATTCTAATCAAGATATAGTGACGGCTTCATAGATAACGATTTATGCCAACAAACTAAGGACTAAGGACTAAATACTCTAAATTACTACGAGTGAGTGAGCCGAAATTTTTATATTTCCACGTCATCATTACGTTTTGTTCTTCTTATTTTTTTTTTTGATAAATTTTGGCGAGCGGGCGCAGCGAGCGAGCCGAAAATTTTTATATTTCAGCGTTACAAAACATGGAATTAATGTTTTGTTTTCATCTTGTTTGATTTGGTTTTCTGCCCCCCCCCCCCCCCCCCCCCATTCTCCTTCCCCCCGTCCGGGCGAGGGTTTTTTTTTTTTTTTCTTCTTCTTCTTCTTCTTCTTCTTCTTTTTCTTCGTCGTTTTTTTTTTCTTCTTCTTCTTTTTCTCGTTTTTTTTTTTCACGTGCCCCCCTTGCCCCCCCCCCCCCACTAGATACGCCACCATGGCCACTGTTGGTAGTTGATACTACTATGTAAACTTAGCATGCAATGTGCCTATAATAGGCTGCAGCGCAGCATGCATTGTACACACATAATATTATGCATCATATACAATTTACGGTACCGCGTACGGTATAATACCGGTAAACGCTGAACATTATGCGCAATGTACGTGTATCTCCGCGATTCGGTCAGAAAGCAAAGCAGGGATCGGGAATGTCTACTGTTTGCGCGTCAGCTTCGCGCGCGGTGCGGTAACGTAGTATTAACACGTACTGTACACGGGTTCTTTAGTGCGTATATTATGTAACTCCATAATGTGTCATCGTCCACACAAACATTAAGATAAAACAAGGAAGAGAGAGAGAGAGAGAGAGAGAGAGAAAATGAACGCAAAAGAAAGGAAAGGCGGAATTCAAAACGGAAATAAAAGCGGTAAAGACAGCTTTTGTTTCATTTGTCAACATCTAAACATTGCTGAAGAGGGGTGTTGAACAGCTCAAACACCTCCCTTTTGCCCAAGGGAGGTGTTTGAACACCTCAAACACCCCCCTTTTGGCAAAGGGGGGTGTTTGAACACCCAAAACACCCCCCCCCCCCCCCTCGGTACGCCCTTGCTCTCTGGCTATAATTGTATACAAAGGTGATGATGATACCCACATTATTACTGTTACAATAGTAAAAAGAAATGACTCACAACTTTGTATTGATAAATTGTATTTTGATATTTTACCGATATGTGCATCGGTTACGGGTCGGAGAAGTAGACCGACCGCCATGTTGTTTTAGAACCAGGCTTTGCTTGCGGGGGTTGCGAGTTTGGCGGCCTAGCTGCGACTCCATGTATTGTGTGTGTAGGTCTGGAGCCTTTCGGGTGATTTAAGCAACGATTAACTGAAGGTTTAATAACTGCAAGTTATTAGCATTATCTATTCGTTGTCTGTTTTTGCTCCTCTTAGAAAGGAAAGACTCCCATAACTTGCATGTTCAAGGCATGCATTTGTATAGTACATTTTTCTTTCACGCCTACCGGAGTATATTCCCTCCATGTTTTAAACCTACATTAACTCTAGCTGGAGCCTTCGGGTGATTTAAGCAACGATTAACTGAAGGTTTAATAACTTCAAGTTATTTGCATTATGTATTGGTTGTCTGTTTTTGCTCCTCTTAGAAAGGAAAGACTCCCATAACTTACATGTTCAAGGCATGCATTTGTATAGTACATTTTTCTTCCACGCCTACCGGAGTATATTCCCTCCATGTTTTAAACTCATTAGACATGCACAAGGTATAATGTAATGAGTCCCTTTTTTGGAGGGGGTTGTGATATTTCTTTTTGATACCGCTATGTACTACATAATGAATCAAGGTTGTGTTAAAATGGAAAGAAAAAGCTGCGTCGGACTGGAATTTATATCATGAGTAATATCCTTTCATTTATTTCGTCTTATTCATTCACGCATTTTGCACTTAACCTCTGCCATTTCTGAGTTCTTAACAATACACCGTATTAGTGTTTTATGCTTTCTGGCTATAATTGTATACAAAGGTGATGATGATACCCACATTATTACTGTTACAATAGTGAAAAGAAATGACTCACAACTTTGTATTGATAAATTGTATTTTGATATTTTACCGATATGTGCATCGGTTACGGGTCGGAGAAGTAGACCGACCGCCATGTTGTTTTAGAACCAGGCTTTGCTTGCGGGGGTTGCGAGTTTGGCGGCCTAGCTGCGACTCCATGTATTGTGTGTGTAGGTCAGGAGCCTTTCGGGTGATTTAAGCAACGATTAACTGAAGGTATAATAACTGCGTGTTATTAGCATTATGTATTCGTTGTCTGTTTTTGCTCCTTTTGGAAAGGAAAGTCTCCCATAACTTGCATGTTCAAGGCATGCATTGGTATAGTACATTTTTCTTCCACGGCTACCGGAGTATATTCCCTCCATGTTTTAAACTCGTGTGACATGCACAAGGTATAATGTATTCACATGAGTCCCTCTTTTGGAGGGGGTTGTGATATTTCTTTTGATACCGCTATGTACTACATAATGAATCTTACCATAAACCTGGATAATTAGATTTTAAAAATTTATTTTATATAATGGATTAAGAGAGGAGGGTGGGTTGGCTGTCGATATCTTCGAAAGAAATGTGTAGTTTGATATTTTTTGTCACTCTACTATCATTAGTGAAGTGCTCTAAGGTAGAGCTAGTGATGTACATGCTTATTTTTTCGTTTGTCTCTGCATTGATGTTTAAATGTTTCATCCTTGTATTCATTGGCAACGCCAAATGTGCACATTTGCCCTTAAGGAAGGTCACATGTTTACAATTTTTAATTGAACGTACCGAAGTGTCACCCGCACAGGTTGAACCTATGCATCCCTATGTTCTCATATTTACCTATGGAAAATTGTTTCATACATTATCCCACCTAGTGTCACATTCCATTCGCATTTGCAGTGCCCCAGTACTTCTTAATTGTTCACTTGTTATTCGCATTTCCGAATTCCATGCATTCACGCTGGTGTATTTTTCCTCCTTCTTGCATAAACATGTTTTTCCAATGTCGGCATCAACTGTCCAGGTGCATGTATGTCTCAAAGACAAACATGTTTACGTGTCTTCTACCATTTTGTGTCCAGGTCAACGGCAATATGGCTTGCCCAACATTGCTGTACATTCTGTTACATTTCCCAACGAAAATAGGATGAATTGCTTTGAGTTTTATCACAATGAATATGAGTAATGCTTTTGTAGATGTTCGGTCATTGGAAGGTGAAAGTTCTGTAACCATTACAAATAATGAGAACGGTGATAATTCTGACTTAAAATTTTTTTCAACCACAGAAACCGATGAATTAAAACTTGATTTTGATCCTAATGATATTCCACCTCACATGTTTTCTACAAGTTACTGCTTAGAAAAAGATGTCATTACATTATCCAATTCGGACCCAAATCAAATTTTTTTTTCTCATTTTAATATTAGGAGTTTAAACCAACATTTTGATCAACTTCGCTTATTCATTGATGAATTACGATTCACATTTGGTGTCATCGGCCTCAGTGAAACATGGTTACAGGAGGTGTCTCCTTCTTCATTGTTTCATATTGATAGATTCAAACTGATTACAAATAATAGACCGTGCAAGAAAGGAGGTGGAGTTGGTTTTTATGTAACAGAAAATTTAAACCATCGGTTATTAGAAGAGTTCAGTTTTATGACAGAATTTTTTGAAAGTATTTTCATTGAGATAAAAGTACCAAATAAAGGAAATGTAATTGTTGGAGAAATTTATAGGCCACCAAACTCTAATTTTACTGAATTCGGTGAATTAATCCACGGTATTTTGTCGAATAACTATTTCAAGAATAAATTATGTTTTCTTATGGGTGATTTTAATTTAAATCTTTTAAATTATGATAATCATAATTGCCAAGAGTTTCTTAATCAACTGTTGTCTAAGTCTTTTATTCCTCTCATAAGAAGACCTACAAGAATCACCGACCTCTCTTCTACTTTAATAGATAATATATTTGTTAACAAGTCATTTTCTGATATTTCATCTGGTATTGTTGTTACGGATATCTCTGATCATTTTCCTGTGTATGCACTTATTGGTAGTATCCACCCTCTTGCTGACAGTGTGCAAAAAAAATCCGGTTTTCGTGTTATGTCAGACTCGAACCTGAATAGTTTTAGAGAAAGGTTGAAACTCGTTGATTGGTCGATTGTATATAATCAAAATGACGTAAATCTATCTTTTGATATTTTTATAGATATTTTGATAACTCAGCTTAATATTGCTATCCCTTGTCGTAAATTCTCTAACTCAAATCATAAAAAAGTACCCCGGCAGCCATGGGTTACAAAATCACTTTTAAAATCAATCAATAAGAAAAATAAACTTTATCATAAATATCGCAAAGTACCCACAGTTACAAACAAGTCCAGATATACTCAGTATCGTAATATCCTCACTTCTGCATTACGGTCAGCCAAACGGATGTATTTTATGAATCAATTCGACAAATGTAAATTTGATGTGAAGGGTACGTGGAGGGTGATAAACCGAGCGTTGAAACGTAATACTGATAATAACGTGCCTAGTTATATTCAAGAGGATGATGTTCGTATGGATGACCCCATAGATATAGCTGAAGTTTTTAATGATTTTTTTGTAAACATTGGGCCAAATCTGGCTGATAGAATTCCTGAAGCACAGCGAGAATTTCACTCTTTCCTGGGTAGTAGGAATATGGAATCTTTATTTTTTGTCCCAATTGTCGAAGATGAAATAATAAAGATTGTAGATAAGTTAAATAATAAAAAAAAGTTCGGGATATGATGGAATCACAAACTTCTTGGTAAAAAATGTGATTCATGAAATAATCTCGCCTCTTACTTATATTTTCAATCAATTTTTGTCTACTGGTAAAGTTCCTCAAAAAATGAAAGTAGCCAGAGTTGTTCCCATTTTTAAAAAAGGGCGAAAAGACCGTGTCAATAATTATCGCCCCATTTCTCTTTTAACTTCTTTTTCAAAGATACTCGAAAGACTTGTGTATAAACGCACCCTTAATTTTTTTCTTCAGGCAAAAATATTTACTGAATCTCAATTTGGATTTCGGAAAAAACATAGTACAACTCACGCATTACTCAAGTTTATTTATAAGATAGCTCATGCTATAGATGATGTTTCTCACACTGTCGGTGTTTTCCTTGACTTCTCCAAGGCATTTGATACAATAGACCATGACATTTTACTTTATAAGTTAAATCATTACGGAATTCGGGGAAGGGCGCTAGAATGGTTCACTGATTATTTAACGAATAGAAAACAATTTGTAAGTATTCACGGTCACGATTCCCAACCAAAACTGATTTCTTGTGGTGTTCCACAGGGTTCCTTGTTAGGCCCACTTCTATTTATTTTATATATTAATGATATCCAGAACTCCTCTAAGATTCTCTCCTTCGTTTGCTTTGCAGATGATACAAATTTGTTCTTCTCTCATCAAAATCCTGATGCGCTTATAAACATAATAAATAAAGAACTTGTTTCTGTCCAATCTTGGATTTTTGCGAACAAATTATCCTTAAACATTGATAAAACTCAGTATATGTTATTCAGTAATTCGCTACCTGTGTTACCTCTCTCTGTCAAGATAAACAACATTGATCTGTCACAGGTCAACAATACAAAATTTTTGGGTCTTCATATCGATAGTGATTTATCTTGGAGAACCCATGTTAATTATGTAAGCAGAATTATTGCTAGAAATACCGGGGTTCTTAACAAACTTAGCTATTATTTTCCAAGTAATATTCTACAGAGCATATATTCAACTTTGATATCTCCCTATCTCAACTATGGGATTCTGGCGTGGGGAAATGCTTCTAAAAACCTTATCGATTCGTTATTTCTTGTACAAAAACGAGCTGTTAGAATTGTTAACCACACTGGATATTTATCTCACACGAACGAACTTTTTGTAAGTAATAAAATTTTGAAAATTCCCGAGTTATTTTATTACAACGTCGGCCTGTTTATGTTTCAATTTTCAACTGGCCAATTACCAGACGTATTTTCCCAAATGTTTACAAGAAATTATACAGTTCATGATTATCCAACTCGTCAACGTTACGCATATCACCTTCCACGTACCCGAACAATTTTCGCGAAAAAAACCATTATGTTCGCTGGGCCCAAATATTGGAACGAACTCCCTATGGAACTTGTAAGTTGTACCACTGTAACCTCATTCAAACGAAAACTGAAGCAATATCTTCTTAGCAGCTACATTGTACGGCATGCATAGTGTATAGTTCTTGTTACTCTTTACATGTTACCCCTTGTCTATCCCACCTTAGTCCGGCGGGATCCTAACCATGAACACTATTTTTGAACAGTCTGCCTATTGCGCAGTTCATGCACCTATTGTTCCACTCGGTTATCGAAACTCTCGCGCGTGACAGCTGTCGGTTACTATGGTCACACGGAATGCTTGGTTTTAGGACCCATGCTGGAATGTTACTCCTGAGCTTTCGGTATTGTTTACATTCACGACAAATCTCATTATCCCACCTTCTACTTATGTATTTATGACATACAGTTACGCCATTTTCTATACTCTGCAACACACCCCTTGAATCTCTGCAGTTGTTGCTCACTGCTGCAACATGTGACCTTTCAGCTTTCTGTTTTTCTGTATTTTTATTTAGTGATATATATTTAATTGGATTTTTTGTTTTGTTTGTTTTAATCGGTTTCCCCAGATATAGTTGGTCTTAAAAAACATCCGTACTTTAAACTTCCCCTAATCTGATTACTCACGGGACCTGCGGCTGTACAAGCTAATGCTTTTACGCAGGCCCCATCATATTTTTTTTTCGCATTATGACCACAGTGTAATTCGCATGCATACAGACCTCATGTTTATACCAAATCAAACTTCTGTACATTCTGATGAAGTCTCATCTGAATTATGTTTTGTATAATTTTCGTATTTATATACTTTATTGTGATATATGTGAGAAATATGAAAATAAATTGAAATGAAATTGAAAAAAATGAAAATTAAACAGTCCAAAACAGTCAAAACATTTGTGACAAATATTCCATTCTGATATTTTACCAATTATGTTAAACTCATCACACGTTGTCAAGACGTATTATAAATCTTTTAGAACAATCATGCATTATAATGGTGATCGCCGAAGCTACATTTTAGAAACTCCTTTAAATTTTCTAGAAACCTTTTACACATTGTTCACTTTCAGCTGTGACAACTTCAAAAGATGATGTTCCCGATATGACAGTTGGCATTGGTTAAGGATAAAATTCATTTATAGAGTACATTCGATGTCAATTTGATCAGACAATGTCTTCATTGCAATTGATATCGAATTTTACCTCCTGTTTACATCACAGAGAACAGTTTGATATTTACTAAAGTGATCCCGTGAAGTCATATCCTGCAACTTTTTGTACGTATTGTGATGCAAAGTCACACAGACAATTCAGCCAAGTAATACATCATAACCAAGATCTGGCCAAAACTCACCGCCAAGCTGCTGCAGCTGTATAGGCGCAGAGTGTAAAAGAATAAGCGCATCCCTCAGTATACTTGTGGCTACCCAAACAAAATTATAAGCAAGTAAACACAGTCTCTCTAAATATCTGTCGCTGACATGGAACACCTTCATCTTTCTTCCTCAGGAGTGTCGCCAGTGCTCTTCGGATTATGCGTTACAGCCCTAGTCACGTCTTGGCTTGTGATACTCTGTATACTTTGGAAGGGACGCCGTTTGTTCTTTACCAGTGAGTCATAATTATGATAATCGCTAATTTATACTCATTTTTCTCTGACAGTTTTTTTTTTTCCGTTTATTTCATTTTGCAGCTACAAAGGGACAATATGAGAAACAAATATAAAAAAGCCCATAAGCCATACAACATGAAATTTGTTAAAACGTGGCGGTCTGAACATAAGAAATGTCACATTGTGTTCGTCACATAGACCTATGTCCTTCAAAACAGTAAGAGTCATTTTTAATGATGGTTTTGGGGACGTTAAAGGGAAAAAAAAAGGCTCCTGTGACTTGCTGAAGCGCATTTGCTGTAATTTACATATCTTTGACAGATTATATTAAAAAGTCAGTTAAAATGACAAAACATTACGACTGGAATATGCAAACATAAACAACGGATGTATGAATGATAACAACAGAAAACAGCAACACCAGCGACATATTACCCCTTAAATGATTTATATGATTATCTAAGCAAAAGTTTATATTGAATGTAAGAATTATTGATGAATTTGGACCTGTTAATTTCTCTAGGCATAACATATGATCGATAACACTCTTATCAAATGATAGTGGCAAAGCGTGTAAGACTGGTTACGAAGTAGATCTTAAAGTACCTTCTTAGAAATAATATCGTTCCCTATTTTTCAAGACCTAATATGCGACGTACGTAACATTCGAATAGTGTTCACTTCAATCTTCAAGAAGAACGACTTCCATCATAATTTAGTGTATTGGGGAGAAAGATAGGTACACATGTGCAATTCCCTTTGCGTGTTGTACAATAAAATTCAGAATCGCGATTTTGTTCTTTTCTCACCAGCGAGGATACATTTGGCCGAAGGAGGAGATACAGACGCCACAATGAGAACACTCCTGAATTCTTTGAAGAAGATCAAACATCAGAATAATTATAAACTCACAGGTTTTTATGCTCCACCAAGAGTTGAACCCCAATTAAAAATAGTGACTAAAATGGCAAAGCATGAAATGGATGTAGACTATGCAGCAGAATGTTGAGGAAAGGGGGATGGGAAGGTTTAATAAAGATTGCAAAGTACAAGAGAGGGAGAGAGAGAGTTTGTATGTATGCTGAGGGACAGAAATGCTTCATTGGAAATTGGTGAAATTTCCTCTGAAATAGGATCGTATTTATATGATATCATCTGCAAGAGCAAGCATTTTTTGATACCTGCTATAGGACGTAAAAAATGAGCTGTTAATTCCTTATTAATCAGATTTCTTCGTAATGTATACATATATTTCACAAGTGGGAGCTTGTAAAAAAATATATCAAATGAATACTTTACAAAAAATGCACTTCTCTATTCTTTGTCTGAAGTAACGGATCAATGTATCACAAAATAAACAAATAATTACAAGCCAGCGCATATCAATATTATCATCAACAACAACAACAACAACAACAACAACAAAGGTACGAATAGAATTAACGGGAAGTAAGTCTGGTTATCGATATTTCTGTATTCAAAAGAAAATCAAAAACAACTTTGGTCGGGTTTATGATATCATTAATTAGATAATTTTTTTTTTCATCTCATATGCATATGTCATATACGTTTAGCAAAAGCCCGACACGAGGAACCCTGCTACCTCGTAATAATACTCATTCACCACCCTTCCTTCCTAAATTCATCCTCTTCTCTTCCCTTCCTTCTACCGCTAACCTCCCCTTCCCTTCGTCTCTTGTTGTTTGTCCTACGTTTTTGTTTATCGTGCACGTCCTATGCTTATGTTTATGCTTTTGTTCCCTTACATTTCCTTCTTTTTCACATATTGCGAATTCGATTTTCTGAATGGTACACATTTCTACAAGCTTGTATTTTACGTGGTCCTCTCTTTTGCCTCAACACAATTACTTTGAAACTTACTTCCGCATGTATAATGTATGGATATTTTACTATACATGTATATTACATTGTCCGGATTCCCTTGAATTGTATCAGAACGTGCTGTTGTAAATAAAATATTTGGTTTTAATTGAATTGAAATAGCGATTTGTGTGTGTGTGTGTGTGTGTTTGTGTGCGTGTGTGTGTGTGTGTATGTATGAGAGAGTATGTGTTTGTATGTGCGTGTGTGCGTTCGGTATACATTTTTCTTGTTTTTTGAAGGAAAAGACAATAGTCATATCATGTACCGATGTTAAGCAACATAAGACATTTACTGAAGAAAAATAGAGAAAAGGAAAAGATATTACATAATAGGCATATATACACATATATACGGGGGTTCGCTCGCAGAGGTACATGCAAAACACCAGTGGGAAATCCTTGCCGGCAAGACCTCACAGGCAGCTCCAACGCAGGTACTTCGCAGTACCCGTAAATGGCTAGTAACAAAAAGCCGATCGGTTTCGAAGCTCTCACGCAGGTCATACGGAATACATGCAAGTTAGAAGATAGAAAGCACGCCTCTAGGGGTAAGACACAAGTGCGAAATTCGCAAACATTTTCCAGCGCGCAGGAGAACTTGCCGCTGGCGGACAAGAATGTTTGCGAGTTTCGCACTTGCTTCTTACCTTCTACTTGCGTGTATTCCGTGTGACATGCGTGAGAGCTTTGAAATCGATCCGTTTCCTGTTACGATGTTTATGTACGCATTGAATATTATATGAAGAGTTTGTTTGCAAAAACCGATAAGTCCATTTTTGAAGATTTTGAAGTACGGTCTCAGTCATAGAGTACAAAATAATACCTTTTAAATTATATATTGGTCACTACATAGAGGTACATTTTTGAAGTTATGGTCAAAAGAAGCGAAAATTTGCTTATTATTCTCTTTAGTTTTCTTGACCTTTAATCGCAAATATCTCCATTTGACAAATATGGACTTATCGGTTTTTGCAAACAAACTCTTCATATACATAATATGAATATATATTATATTATATCATATATATATATATATATATATTTATATATATGATAAAAACCTAAAATGGCAATAGATCTAAAAACGCTTTATCTTGGCGAGGAAACCATATATATATATATATATATATATATATATATATATACATATAAAGAGTTTGTTCGCAAAAATTGATAAGTCCATTTTGCAAAATTTGAAGTACGGTTTCTGTCATAAAGTACAAAATAATACTTTTTAAATGATACATTGTTCACTACATATAAAGGTACATTTCTGAATTTATGGTCAAAAGAAGCAACAATTTTCTTATCATTCTCTTTAATTTTTTTGACCTTTAATCGCAAATATCTCCATTTGGAGAATATGGACTTATCGGTTTTTGCGAACAAACTCTTCATATATATATATATATATATATATATATATATATACATATATATATGTATATATATTGTAACGAAATTCGGTGGAACCGATTCGATTTAACCGTTCGATTATAATTTGTCATAATCGATTGTGCCGGTAGTATAGAAATGGGCGCATTATCGGAATGTTGGACAAACATTTTAATGTGGTAGTGCATTATTATGAGTTTTAAAATGTATTATTATATATGTGACCGTGCACCTCAAAACGAACATAAAGTCGCACACACTGATTTTGCGTGAGGATTGAAAATAAGTGAAATGGGTCAACCTAGCCGAACTTGACTTTTTTCATATTTTCTGAAAGAGCGAGTCTTCTTTTACATTATGTTAAAATTTGGTATCATAAAACGAGCAGGAAAGTGGTTTTTTTTTAGCAGTTTATCTCGAACATTTTTGGTAGAATAGTGTGATTAGGTGTATCTTTAGAATCCCTTTTTCATTTCTGAAAAACCTTGTCCACACTCTTCACTTTTAACTCTAATAACTTTTGAAAGGATAGTGCTACTGCTTTGAAAATTGGCATTGATTATGGACAGAATGTGTTAATGAGACATGTTTAATTGCAGTTTAATCTGATAATCCCTTCATTGTTGTTACTCTGGTGGTTTACTTCCTGTTTTTTGTCCCATTCATCGCACAGCCAGCACGGTTTGGTAAAGATTAAGCGCTTGAATAGACACTGTACTTCAGAGCCTCTTTTCTCAGTTCACACTTTTCCTGAGTTTGTGCTTTCTTTCCAATATTTAGATAGGTTAGGAGAGTCCATTTGATTTGAGTTATACATCATTTTAAAGATTAAAGTCTGCTCTTTCAGAATATGGTCTTAACTAAAACTTCATGTTTTGCGACTTTTTGTTTGTTTTGAGGTGCAGTGTCACATATGTGGTTACTTGTTTGTCATGGGCAAGTTTGGATTATTTTAATACCAACTCCGGTTTAGACCGATGATACATGCCGAATTATAGTAACCATGTACAAGAGATACTGTTAAAACGTATAATCATTGTACGAATTTTTTGTAACCACGCCAACATTGTAAATAATTTGAACGACTGCTGCGGGTATTTTCCGCGTGGTGTACGGCCGTGCGGGATTGCCTCCTCATTCCGCGATAGGAGGAGAGGCATATAAAGTGGCCGTTGTGTGACATAGTCCGCAACAAGTAGCCCGTGTATGATACATATCCAATGTGTTGTTAATGTTCACATTTATGTGTAATAAACTGTTCATGTGTTCCTGAATTGCTGTCTTCACTGTGTCTTCTTGAGGGTTCTAACCCGTTACAACAGCTTGGAGAGTGGTGGTACATTTTCCTGAGTTGGAGCGCCGTTCCTGAGAATACCAAGTAGCAAGTCATTGGATTTCGGGTATAATGGTAATGTGACTTGTCGCATAGTCCGTGCCCAATCCAAGTTCCTGTCGTCGCCGTTGGATTTCGGGAATAGTGGTAATGTGACTTGTCGCATATGCCCTGTGCCCAATCCAAGTTCCAGTCGTCGCCTGAGGAAGTTGGTAACGGTGCGATACAGCACTTTACCCCGTGCCATCAGCGATAACTATGCCACTATACAGTTGTGAAAGGTATTCCACGTTAGCGTGATCTGAGTTGGTAACAGGACTTGGTAGTAGAACTTGGTAGCAAGAGTTGGTAGCAAAAGTTGGTAACAAAATAAGTGTTACCAATTTAACATCCTCTACAAGTGACGCTTGGGAGTGACATACTCTCTAAAAAAGAAAGAGTGAATTTTCACTCGATTTTCACTCCCCTTGGTAGTGACGTCAAGGATCACTAGAAGTGGAGTGAATTTCGAGTGAACAGAAATTTCACTCCAAAAGAGAGTGAAAAAAGACGGAAATGTTTTTGGTGGGATGTTCACTCCTTTCTCACTCTAAATTCACTCCTGACGTATTTCACTCTTTTGTCAGTCGTTTTTCACTCCTTTCTCACTCTCAATTCACTCCTATTTATTTCACTCTTCTTTAACTCCGGAGGTTTTTCACTCCTTTTTCAATCTTTTTTCAATCCTTTTTCAATCTTTTTTCAATCCCAAACAGAATTACACTCTACATGAGCACACATCTCTATCACAGCACTCAGTGCACTAGTTATTCAACCCTGGAAGAAAAAGTGACAATGGTGATGAATTTGGGAATAATCTAGGTGGTCTGGAGCCATTTCTGGAATAATGAATACCAATCAAACTAATACAAACAAAAACAGCAAGCAACGTTCATAATATAGATATTTGTTAATATTAATGCATGTATTTTGAAGCCAACGATCCACCACTGGTAGCCCAGTGCATTGCCAACTTTGTGTTCCAGTTTTGAAAGTCATTCCTACCCAAGCTGGATCAATACATGAAACTGAATAAATATAAACTAGTAATCCAATTTGCTGTTGTTTCATTCTTTCTTATTAATTTATTCTTTCTTTAAGTAGCATTGAGGGGGATATAAGAAGATAATGTACTAAATGCTATGCATGATATGTTTTTTTTTATGAGCTGATTCTCTATATCAAATAAATGTGTGATATCCACTGGATCACCTGAAATTAAAAAAAAAAAAGGAATACACCTCTTTATATATCTAAACTTCAACTACAGAGCAGTACACCATTACAAACAGTCTTCATGTGCTGAGTATCTGGTTTTCCATGAATTATGTGGCCAATAATAATTATACATATTTTTATCATTTAAGAACAACTGTCACCATAATCATCACAAGGTCCTTGTAAATATGCTATTCTAGCTGTCATTCCCAAAGCTCTACAAATGAAGAGTTTCGTTTGCAAAAACTGATAAGTCCATATGTGCCAAATGGAGATATTTGCGATTAAAGGTCAAGAAAAATACAGAGAATAATAAGAAAATGTTTGCTTCTTTTGATCATAACTTCAAAAATGTACCTTTATATGTAGTGACCAATACATAATTCAAAAGGTATTATTTTGTACTTTGTACTTCAAAATCTTCGAAAATGGACATATTGGTTTTTGCAAACAAACTCTTCAAATATTAGCATCACACATTTCCCCGAAAATATGCCAAATTCATAAAGTTTGTCCAAATTGAAAAATTTTACAAGTACCCTTCCTGAACATGTTTAATTTTCGACTACAAGTGAATATAATTATTGCATGTTCAATGATAAGCTACAAAACACTTGCAAAGTATAGTCACCATTATCTATATTATAATACAAAAACAATTACACATGTACCAGGAATTGTGGTTACTTTGAAAAATTGACAAAAATACAGAAATTTTCAATACTGCATGGTCAATCAAGTTTGGGTCCTCTGTCATGTAACACAGTGATGCTCTACAAGTACATTGCACAAATACCTAAACATACTCGATCAGAGAAGCATGGTCTTGACTTTAAGTAGGCTTTAGGTGGGGTATTTATGTAGACGATAGAGCCAGAGGGGGGCCTCCCTGAAACCCCCCAGACCTCGGCCATCAACCGTGCGATCATTACAAAATCCACACACAAATTACCTGTGACATAATCTATAAAACGGTAATGTTGATTTTCAACAACAAAAAAAGTCACTTGGCTAACTTATGCTAATTTGAGCATGAAATCAGACCATTTGCCATAACTAAAGTTCCAAAAAGGCACATTTTTTTGTTTTTTGTGTAAATATTCTTTCTAGCGTCCATAGCAAATGAAAGAGAAAAAAACTGTGCCATCAAAAAATTCTGAAGTATCTATTCTTTTCTATTTACTCATGTATTTCTTTGTTTCTTACTTTTTGTTTTTCATTGCCTTTTCAATGAAATTTGTCAGCGACACGTCCAGCATGAAAATATTTATGTTATTGATTACAATCAATAACCCCCCCCCCCCAAATAATCATGATTCATGAAATTTGGCATGGAATGTCAAAGGGGAGGAGGGCTCGTAGGCCCCCTCCCCCCCAACCGGGCCTACTATTTATGGAAAAAGAATTGCAATCAATACAGTTGACACAACATGTATCATATCATTGATCTTCTTCACCTAAATAAGGCATCATTGTACGATATTGAACACTTGTAATCCTTCCGAGTTTTGCCAGATGTAGCAACAACTAATGCATGCAAACTGAATTTCTTATAGAGTACTGATTTCATGTGACGTCATGTTGGCCACCATAATGGTGGCTTTCATAGCAAAGGCGATCAATATTCATTCATGCATGCCTCTGTAACAAAGGTGTTCTGTAGCCTTAGGTTTCCCTGAAGTAAACATTGCTGCAGCTCTTGTATGCAGTTTTGATTTCTAGTCAGTTTAGGCAATTGACTTAATTAGGCTGCGTTCACATAGAAGTATACGGTATACGGTATTCGCTATTCGGGCACCCAGTACACCATCACCCTCACCGTCAACTTGCCATCCCATGCAGTGAGGATTTCTTCCTCCTACATCCCAGCAAATTTTATTAACAATTTCTAAACTGCATCAGAATGTCAGTCTACATGCTTATTTTTGCTAAAGGGCAAATCCAGACCAAAATTGTCATTATTTCATAAACGTGAGACGGTATACGCTGCAGGAAAATCGAACAAGCTCGATTCCCACTTTGCTACACTATTCTATGATATTCGGTACATTCAAATAGTGCCCTCTTATGTGAACCGGTGTTAGGAAATCCTATCGTTCGATTCAAGCTATTCGCGTGCCCTCGAAAACGAGCCCCGAATACCCAAATAGTATACTTCTATGTGAACGCAGCCTTATGATGGGCAATTGTGACATCACTGCTAACACTCTATAACAAAATATGATTGTCAGTTGCAGGTTATCTTAATAATTTGTTATGAGGTCAAGGGAAGAATTATCCATAAGTTTGACTTGGCACATTAGTGAACTAATCTATTTGGCTCCATCTACTCTAATGCCGTGGGTTTATCAATGATGGGCTGCAGATGTTTCGTGGAAAAAGAAGTTGAACCAATTGAGCTTCTACCCACAAGTTTTTCAAAGTACAGTACATCAATTACATAAAGGTGAAAATGTACAAAATAACTCTGGGTCCCGTAACCCTAGGGATCAATGATTCCCATCAATTTTGTTTTATTTTTTTAAAAGATTTTTCCCTCTAATCCAAAGAAGATGGATGCAATAAATTTGAGCACATGCATATTGTACTGCATCACTGTTAATCAAAGGGGTGGCAAATGTATGTGGTACATGTAACTTAATCACAACATGGAGACATGATCTTCATCCCAAGAGCATGGATGACCGTTGGAATATTCTACTATTTAGCTGCTATTTGTAGCATTCCCCCCCCCCAAAAAAAAAAAAAAAAAAATGAGGGAAAGAAAAAAAAAATACATACGAGTGTCTGTCAACAGTTTTCTCTCTTGAATATTAGACCATAAAAAGGTTTTATTAAAGCAAGTCAGAATTGCCTGGAGAGAAGGGGGTGCTTAATCATGAGCGCAGCCAGATTCGTATCATGCGGAATGCAGAATTACTAAATATAAGATTTTGACAATTAAAGATTTGTATTTTTTTCAGCTTGGTCAGTTCATGTTTAATTACAATGCAAATGCACTTCCCAGTATTTTCAATTCAATGTTTCCACGGAATCAGTTTTTTCATAATTATCCGACTAGACAATCTAATGAGTTTCATTTGCCCCTCCTGAGAACTTTATTAGCTCAGAGTACATTTATATACACCGGTCCTAGATTTTGGAATTCATTAAGCTGTGAAATAAAAAATTCCCCTTCTTTGCATTCTTTCAAGCGCAAGTTGAAATCATTTCTGTTAAATCCTCTTTGATATATTTCGTCATTAGTTAGATCTCATCAACCTCAGGGTTCATCATCCATCCACCAATCTTTCGTTTACTGACTTCATTATTACGTAAGGGATTACATGGATTATTATGCAATAGCCATTAAATCCCTGCACAGCTGCGTGCAGTACCAGCCCTCTGAAGCACATTCTCAATCACCCCCTGTTCCATTTCCCTAGTTCAGCGTGTAGGCATTCTCTTATTCTCTTTCTCTTTTTTTTCTTTTCCTTTCTCTCTCCCCATTCTTTCCGTCTTTTTTGTCAAGTCGTGTCATGTCTTTTGTATTTCTCCTGTCTTGTTCCTTTCTGTCGTAAATTATAACTGTGATAAGTATTTGTAAATAAGTAATTCATAAGTTTGTTCATTTTTTGAGTGGTTCACAACATACAAGCTCGCTTTTCAGTGGACCTCTCAGTTCTTTTTTCCCCCTCAACTGAAGCATAACTTTGTACTTTTTTGCCAGTATGCATTCTTTTGTTTATTTGTATCATTTATCTTTTACAAAGTCGAATGTTTATGTTTATGATGTAATTCCAAATATATTATGCGTTATGTTTTGTTGAAAAAAAAGAAGAATGAAAAATAAATGAATTGAATTGAATTGAATTGAATGCCAAGCTGTGTGTGGCCAAACATTCTTTCATATGCTTGGAACACCTTACAGATGAATGTATTGATTAACATACTATATAAGTCAAAACTATTTTAAGTTACTAGTATATACAACAATCAACAATTTAAAGCATTAACAATCACACATTCTATGCAACAAACTCTTTTCATCGGCGAGCCCTGTTCTACTTTTAATGTTGAAGTGCTGCAGTACATCCTGGTAACAGCTTCATGCTAAACTACCGCTGAGCCTGATGAGGCTGACTCTTCAACAAGAATGTAAGTTCCAACGTCAGAGGAGCATATACTGTATCTCAAAAGAGGAAAAAGCAAGGGTATTTAGACCTATACACCGATGGTAGCTGTCTCTTCTCATTGGGCTTCTAATCTAACGATGGAATGGTGCTCGGTCAGGGGCTTGGTGGGAGCTGCAACTACTCTCTCTCTCTGCCTGAGGTGATGAGTGGTGTCATAGCTCCTCAAGGTCTTCAAACGATACTCAATGAATCCATGATCCTTGCCATACAGGTATACTCCTGAAATATAAGAATGCATTGTAAGTCAAAGCTTTTTCTTGAGTCTCAACAAATTTGACTTTGGCACAGAGTTGACTATAACTGATGAAGATCTGATAGCAGTAGAAATACATGTAGTGGCATTCTTATGGAAGAAAGCGAGAATAGGTTTATCATAAATGAACGGCGCAACTGGCATGTTGGAACTTAAGTTACATTACGTTACGTTGAAGTTAACGTTTATCGAACCTAAGTCATGGAATCAGGCCAATCTGCACACAACTTTATTACACATCTATGAGAAGGTACATCAAAGATTATAAAAAGTCCCCACATTGCCTGTATATTTGCACAATGAATTAATTAAGAAATAGATGCAATTTTCCTGTAAAGGCCATTTTTTATTTTTATTTTTATTTATTTATTTTTTTTTTTTGGGGGGGGGGTCATGCCCATAACCTGAAAAACTTTGGGTCCTTGCCCCCTAACTAAACAAGGATGATCAACTCCTCATTTGGTTGCTTAATTCTGTCCACTAGCTCTTGAGAAAAGTTGAAAATGTTGGAAGTTTTTGCAAGCTAGATGAATAAGATACCATGTTACAAGGTATGTCACTTAAGCTTTCTGCTAAAGAGGGCTAAAAAAGTTGTAGATCATATAAACTTACGAGTATAAACTTACATGTCCTTTTGCACCTTGTGTGGTGTCTCACAAAGTGGGGTACTGCATCGCAACAGCCTTGGCTACAACATCCTTTGCTCACTACTTGGTATCTGAATTTAAAAAGAAAGCAAGAAGAATGTTAATCATATTCTAGGACGCAAATATATAACATCAAAAATTTGGCCCTCATTTTAATCTTTTAAGGGGCTGAACTATTTTTATGTTTTTTTTTTTTCTTGGCATTAATTTCTATTGCTATTCAGTACCACTGTTTCAAGTACATTTATTGCTACTTGAGCCAGATATCAGTTAATTCATACGAAAATTTCATGCAGATAGGTTAAGTGTGAATGTGCACAGTTAGTAGAAAAATTTATACAAGATGTGATTATCCATTGAACTTCATGGCACATCAACTCCCACTTTTTTATCAATCATTGTGTTGATTAAATCATAAGTATTAGGACTATTATCAAATCAACATACATGTGGCCTGATGGGGCTACCAAGAAAATAATTCAGCGTGGAGTCTTGTACGTACACTCTGTTTACATGTCTCATACAAGTATACCAGGCTTTATTTTTAAATCTGTAACCATCACTTCATTAACAATGTTATACTTACCAGTCCCTCCTACTTTCTTTCCTTCTTTCTTTCTTTCTTTTTTTTTTTTGGGGGGGGGGCAAATTTTAGTCTGCTTTTCTCTATACTTAAGACCAAAAAAAAAAAAAAAATGAACAGGCAAATTACATGGTTATATATTGGATGGAAATGTAGTACAAGATATGACAATGGGAAACTGGTATTCCAGACCAATTTTCAATAATTATGATAATATAATATATGAATAATAATAATATTTTAAATAATTGAACTTACGCTGTACAGTTTTCTGCTTCCATTTTCAACAACAAATATGCTGCAATGATCTGGGTGTGCAGTGTCTCCTCGGAACAGTCAGAACTCCTTCCCTCAGCTTTTGAAGTATCTCTTCCCCCTTGAAGTGATGTGTGTGTTGAATTCCTGGGCAAATAAGTTAAATTTAATGGTTTTATGAATAATACAAATGGCACGAGGATAGTAGGTTCCTCCAGTTTACATTATAAACTTGAAGAGCAAAATCATTTAACATACATATTTGACATAAGCAACAGCTCTACTTACACAACTCAAGACTGACCATAACATGGTTTTCACTTGTCGATACGGCAAGTACACGGTACACATTTTTCTTAAATACAAGTACTAACCTGTCAAGACATTCATTTTCAGAGGGAAGGACAGCTCCAAAACTGCTCCATGAAGTATCTTGAAAATCATTTCTTCAAACAAAATAAAACCGACCAAGCATTCAGTCTCTTAATGTAGCCTCTTATGTAATTACTAAGACTCCAGAATGTAAAATAAATATAAATCAATTTCAAACTAGTCTCCCTTCATTAATCATAGTCGAAAACAACAGAATAGCTTACAGCAGGGTTAATGCAATGGAAGTCCATATCTCAGAGGCTCCTTCGCTGATGTTGGCCCGGTGTTTCCAGCATTCCTCAACCCTGAATTCAATCGCTAGTCGTAGACCACATCTGGTACTTTGCAATCTGGTGATCTGCACCCTCTTCGTGTGACAGAGACTGTACAGCTATCAATATCTGTCTTTGTTCTCCAAATGATGACCCCTACACCGAGTTCCTTTAAATCACCATCACTCCCAAAGAGCTGTCATGTCTACGTCTTTCCTGGAGGAAAGTACGAAAACACAAGGTTCAGAAATGTATTTAGAACTCATTTCCACAAGACAATAATTATGCAGTTGTTTTGTCCACACAAATACTAAGTGAGCACCAATATAAAAGCTAGTAGGCCTAATTACTTTTTTAGCTACATCAGCATATTTAATGTTAGAATTAAAGACCCAAAGATGATCTCTGCCAAATTTCAATACCGGTACCTAAGGTCACCTGTACCGTTCATAAAAAAAAAAAAAAAAAATGTTGAAAATAGTACCAGTCATCGTCTGCTACAAGGGGGATCGATCTCCGTGATGTGTGAGCACACTGATCTTCAGCTAGAAGTGTGATGTCACAGTGAACCAACACTTAACACGAACAGTACACGCATCATACTTCTTACCTAGTACAGTAGTAGATGATCATGACACATGACGTGGGAGCTAGTGAACGTGGTATTCTCCCAGCTGTTTGGATGCTCGAATGTAGCGGCAAATAAAAGTCCTTTTTACTACATACAGTGTTTAATGAACAATAATCATAAATCACCAAATTTCACCATTCTTTATTACCGTACTGATCGAGAACACCATATCATCTGGCAACACAGACCAGTGTCAGTGATTCGGCTGTCAACTCAACAATAGCAATGTAGAGTACGTGTCTGGCGCTAGGCGCTTCTAATCTATTGCTTTAACTAGCACAGCTTAGTAACAGTTAAAGTTCGATCTCTACACTCGACCACAGTAATCTCTGTGTGATGATTAACTATACACAGCCCAGTCGCTGTACATTAAGACGTACCTACGTACAGCAACTGGGCTGTGTATAGTTATGTGATGATGTTATGCTTACGAATGTCAATTCAATGGCTAACGACCAACGTTTCATTCATCACTCATTTTTTTTTTTGAATAGTTCAAGCCCTAGATCCCAATTAAGCTAAAGTCTAAAGACTCAACGTATTATTAGATCCCAACACCTAGTGTGTACCAGTTGAGTTTCGGCCTCGGATTCTAGCTGTTCGTAAGGTGTTCTATGATATGACAAGCCCCATATAGCTAACTGTGCCACGGGCGGCCCGGGGTTATTCGTATAGAACCCTACTTATGGTCGTTTACGGAGAGGTATAACGTTAGACTAGCCCGTAATGCTGAAAAAACTCAACAAGTTATAATTAGATCGATCTATGGTTTGCTTACCTCCAAAAATGTGAATAATATCTCCGCCCCGCTCAATTTGAAGACAGACATTTTCTCACGTCCATCACGACATCCAGGCTCAGATTCTCACGATTGCACTTACACGCACGTAAATTTGTGATCCTATGCATAATACACGCACAGCTAGCACACAGTACGCAATTGCACACAGTCCACGCACAGCTAGGCGACGCGTCGCTGTTCAGGTAAACCTGCTCGCGCCCAAGCCAGGGGAAATTGCGGCTGGTGATTGGCTTAGAGTAAACACATGACAGGGGAATTCTCAATTTCTATTGGCCTAGCCAAATGCGTTTAATTATGTATTCACTCGGAATTCACTCGGCTTAATTTTCACTCGGAATTCACTCGGCGAATGGGTTTCACACAAATTTCACTCGTTACAAGAGTGAAATTCACTCGACAACGAGTGAAAGTCACTCTTAATTGAGTGAAATTTTATTCACTCCTTCCGAGGAGTGAATTATTCACTCGAAATTTTTTAGAGAGTACTTTAAGTGATGCTGAACTTGGTATGTGTGCCGCTTGTGTAATAGTGAGCTGCTTCTGACACAACATAATACATGGTAGTGTACAGACTAGTAGTTTTAATAATTTAAAGGGATCGTTGTAAACTGCAACAAAACGAACCCCGCCTACTCGGCCATCCTGACACGGCTCGCGGAGACATTTGTACAAACAGTCAAATACACTCTCTTAATTCACGACGAGAAGGCGAGTTCGTCACAATATGATATAATATAATGTATATATTATAAACATATACACGTATAATAATATGAATCTTATTAGAAGATCCTGCTGAAGCACGTGGCTGGTTGTTATTCATAACTCTCTGCCCCGAAGAAGGACCATGCGCATAAAGAGTTGTTGTTGTTTTTATTTGCGTCTTGCGTATAGGCCTACATTGCATCGATACATACAGAAGAAACGGGGCATTTCCCCCGTTTAGTCATATTTGCAAAATATGACTGTTCTTTCACATTTGAAGGGTTGGTCCGTTGGTCTAGTTGAAGGTTTGGTCCGTTGGATATTCGACATTGGGTCGGCATGAACCACTATGACGTCTCCGTGGCAGAGCTATTAAGGCGTTGGCGTTCCTTGCCAAAGATTCCCGGCGGAGACCATTTTTTTTTTTACGTATTTCGCTATTCCGAAAAGGAGGAACAGTAAGAGGAATGTTGATGTCAAAGCTACTCACCGATGTCTCCTTACTTTCTCATTTATCATATACACACAGACATTTTAATAAAACACACTCAAAACAAACAAAAAGTCGCCAGACATGAATTTTTAGTTAAGACCATATTTTGAAGGAGCAGACTTTAAGCTTTAAAATGATGTATAACTCAAATCAAATGGACTCTCTTAACCTATCTAAATATTGGAAAGAAAGCACAAACTCAGGAATAGTGTGAACTGAGAAAAGAAGCTCTGAAGTACAGTGTCTATTCAAGCGCTTAATCTTTACCAAACCGTTGTGGCTGTGCAATGAATGGGACAAAAAACAGGAAGTAAACCACCAGAGTAACAACAATGAAGGAATTTTCAGATTAAACTGAAATTAAACATGCCTCATTAACACAAAAAAAAGAGAAGATATAATTTTTTGAATCGTGAAATTAAAAGGAAATTAAAAGGATGTAAAGACACCTGGCTCAAAAGCTTGTGTGCAAAAGTGGACAAGGCTCACCAGGCAGCAAAATCAAAGGAGGTCTACTCAACGATAAAGATCATTACCAACAAAGCATCTATCAAAATGCAAACAATAAAAGATAGGAATGGAGAAATTTTGACAGAACTCAAAGAGGTCGAAACTAGATGGAAAGAAAGCTTTGAGGAACTGTACAATAATCAAAACCCAGTTGACGAGGACACAGCAAGCTGTATACCCCAAATGCAGAACACAGATGAAGAACCTGATATTACAAGGGAAGAGATTGCGAGTGCTATCAAGAGATTAACTGATGGAAAGGCAACCGGATTTGATGGCATTTCAGCTGAAGAGATAAAAGCTGCTGGAGATGCCGGGATAGACGTCTTGCATCAACTATGCCAAAAGATATGGCACAATGAGTCTTTCCCAGATGATTGGGGAAAGGCAATTATAACCCCCATCTATAAGAAAAAAGACAAACTTGACTGTCGTAATTACAGAGGAATTAGTCTTCTCAGCCATGCTGGCAAAATATTAGCCCTTGTCATTCAGAGACGCATTCTAGATAGAACAGAACAAGTTTTGTCAGAATCACAGGCAGGTTTTCGACCAGGAAGATCAACAGTAGACCAACTCTTTACTCTACGACAAATCATTGAGATATATATGGAAAGAAAAAGAGGACTATTCTTATGCTATGTAGACTTTGAAAAGGCCTTCGACTCTATCTGGCAAGAGGCTTTGTGGAAAGCACTCAACTTCTTTGGATTTCCTAGAAAAATCATCAATATTTTGAAAGCACTTTACTGGAAATCACAAAGTGCAGTTAGGGTAAATGGCGACCTAACAGATTGGTTCAAGGTCACAGTGGGAGTAAGACAAGGATGTGTAATCTCACCACAACTATTTAACATCCTACTTGAACTTGCTATGCAATACGCCCTCCACGACATCAAAATTGGAGCTAATATCCAAGGACAAGTCATCAACAACCTATGCTATGCAGATGACATTGCTTTGATAGCAGAAAGTGAAGAAGATCTGCAAACTCTTGTTGACAAGGTACATCTCAGCAGCTCCTCCTTGGGTCTGAAGATTAATATCAGGAAGACAGAGGTGCAGTATATCAGTAAAGAGCCCAAACAAATACACATCAGTATAGAAGATAAAGAGCTGACACAAGTGGAAAATTTCACCTACCTAGGTGGAGTTATTAGTCAAGATGGATCCAACGCTCCGGAAATTAAAAACAGAATTGGAAAAGCCATGGGGGCAGTCCAGAAACTTCACACCATATGGAGTTCAACAAATATTAAGTCATCAACAAAGACCGAATTATACAGGGCACTTATTCTCCCTATATTACTATATGGAGCAGAGACATGGACACTCAGGAAAGAAGATGAAAACCGCCTGATGACTTTTGAAATGACATGCCTGCGGAAATATGTGGCGTAACACGAATGGATAGAATAAGGAACACCACAATAAGGAACCAATTGAATGCAACAAGAACAGTATTAAATAGAATCTCCCAAAGAAGACTACGATATTTTGGACATCTCATACGTATGCCGGTAACACGCCTTCCTAAATTAGCAATGGAGGGAAGAATTTCTGGTAAGAGACCACAGGGAAGACCACCAAAGAGATGGACAGACTGTGTAAAAACAGACTGTAGGAGCACAAACATATGCTCACTAGTAGAAGCCTGTCATCTAGCCAGCAACCGTCAAGAATGGCAGGACATCATGAAGCGGATGCCACCACTCAACCCTTTGTTGGAATGAAAGGCATAGGTCAAGGTCAAGGTAGGTCATTAACACATTCTGTCCACGATTAATGAAAACTTTCAAAGCAGTAGCACATCTTTTCAAAATTTATTAGAGTTGAAAGTGAAGAGTGTGGACAAGGTTATTCAGAAATGAAAAAGGGATTCTAAAGACACACCTAATCACACTATTCTATCAAAAATGTTCGAGATAAACTGCTAAAAAATACACTTTCCTGCCCGTTTTATGATACTAAATTTTAGCATAATGTAGAAGAAGACCCTGTCTTTCAGAAAATATGAAAAAAATCAAGTTCGGATAAGTTGACCCACTTCACTTATTTTCAGTCCTCACGCAAAATCAGTGTGTGCGACTTTTTGTTCGTTTTGAGGTGCACGGTCACATAAATATATATATATATATATATATATATATATATACAGACATGTACATGTACATATATATCTATCTACATATATATATATATATATATATATATATATATAATTCATACAAAATCAACACCTATATTTCGCATTACCATGAAACGATTTTAAAAACACACTAAAAAAAAAATGTCGACATAACAATCACTAAAACTAAATATATATACCCTATATATGTGTATATTTTCATAAATATTCTGAATCTTAGACAACATTTTCCGAGCTCTTTCACATCTTTATACAATACACGTTGATTCCCTCCTTTAATATCAAATTACTGTCTGGGGTAACGCGGGGTGTTTGGATGGCTCTGAATATGTTTTGAAGCTCTGGCAGACAGGAATATTTGTCCACATTTATTCAAGCATGGAACACGCAATCAATTCAAAAGGACAAACCCTGCCATGATTTCGATCAGAACAAAATTGTTTTATCCACTATTCCATCTACTCGGGATCCCCCCTACCCCCCCCCCCCCCCCCCACTTGAAAACATTTCCATCACCAGCCCTTTAAACTTGTCTGTTTTGGCAGTATGTTCGTGTAGCTTGCCATGCCACGCACTGATATCATTGTGAAACCTTCGCGTCATAACCAAGACAGAAATTAAGGAAGGAAAACACGATGCAGGCACAGTGTCCTGGGCTGTAATGCATCGAATCCATCAACTCATTTTTTTTTTTTTTTCATTTTCAATTATTGGTTGCTTAAGCATCTAACTGCACAAAATGAATGTATTCAATTCATTATGATAAACTTATTTTATGTTCTTGTTTCACACCGCTTGGCATCGCTTCACAATTCCATACACTGACACATAATATTTGATACAAATAAAAATTTGAAGACCTGAATATAAGAACCACCCAAGTCCAATTTTTGGCCAAAGTCAGTTTGACATGGGGAATTGTAGCTTATGCATGGAGTCATCTTGTGTATAAATGATAAATCCGAATTACCCCCGGAAGTGCCTGAAATGAATGATTTAAATCTTATATGAATGTAAGAATGAAGGACTTGGTTCATTCTTACATTCATATTATAGCTCCCTCTCTCATCCTTCTCTCATCTCTATAGCAGAATATCATGTATATGATTCAAAGAACGACCCAAGTCCATATGATTCAAAGAACGACCCAAGTCCATCACACTCAATGGCCTCTCCTCAATTAATGTAATTGTTAATTGTCATAATAATATATGTTCTAATTTGTTTAAACAATGTTACCTTCCCATCACAGTTAAATAGAATATTATTGGACAAATAAGAAAGATATGATTTTTTTTTTGTTGTTTACTGGACTGGTCGTTCTTATATTCAGATACTCATTTTCTTCCCTGTGAAAAGCGTAATTATAACACAGTATCTATAACAGCATCGTCTAATTAAGTGCAGGCCGGGAATATACGGAGCGATATTTCGTAAATGTCCTTGCATTTTGGTTTCTACTATGAAGGCTCTACATGAAGAAAAAAGTACTTCTCTAAAGTATGTTTCATCACTCAAATTCATGTAAGAATATAGATTTCATTTTTGACATGTTATGTTATGCAGCTGTCATTTGTATGACGCACCTCTTGACCCCCGGGATAGGTGCGTCAAAGTACCAATGTGCGTCATACCTTTTAGGTACCATGACGTACCCTCCGTCACAAAAAGTGACACACCTCTATGAGACATTGACGCATTAACCAGTCAAAATGGTGACGCACCTCTTCGTGAAAATGACTGACCCTTGACGCACATGTTATTCGCGGTACGTACCAGACTGGAATGCTGCAGAGCTCTGACTGATCATAGAAAAGTGTGCGCTCACGCAATTCGCTGCCTGCGAACTGTGTACACCGAACGGGACTTCGCGCGCGTGAATCCCTGTCGCCTACACGGAGCCTGGATGTTTACATCGATCGCCGTGGTACTGTATCCCCATGTGTAAGTGGGCGGCTGGATAAAGGGGAGCGTGAGTATAGTAGCTTAGCTGCACATTATAGCCAGCTGCCACTACACTACAGTACCCTGTTTCGATTTGAGTCGGGGTAGAAGCGTTCCGTTGTGCAATGTCTGCTTCTTTGTCTCTTTTTCTCTTCTTCTTCATCCGCTTGTCCCTTGCCTCCCAAGTACGAAATGATTTATAGAGTGTTGTGTGTGTTTTTTGTAACGTTATTGCATCATTTTTCTGCAAGGAAGAGGTGAGTTTCTGTTCGTGTATTGATGTGCACTGCAGTATGTGCAGGTGAAAAGCGTTCGAACTTTCTTTCCCCGAGTATCGTGGAAACTCGATGTATTTCTAGGCCTATCAAAGGAGATCTCATATAACAGAATACTTATAACAAACTATTTCCGGTCAAAATGAATTGATTTCCTTTGTTTTGTATCGTTTATTGACTTGCTCCTAAGGATCTCGTCGCAATACCGAGTTTCCAATGTGTAGGCCTATTTATTTTTGCGTAGCTTTCGGTGCTGTAAACTTTTCTAGGGCCTAAGCTAGCCTGACCATGACCAGACCGCTGTGCAAAGCACAAGCGACAGCGGCTGCGTGTAGTTAGGGCCTATTTAGCCTACTACTAAACTTACCGTTCTCCACTGTCGTTCCTCACACCTCGTTTGGTACGATTTCTTCCATTTTATATCACTTTATCCGTTCCCTTTATAATTTGAAGTATTTGACGTAATTTTTTCAAGTGTCTCGCACTGCTATTTTCGTAACGGCGATTTCTCCGCTTTGCAATACTTTTTCGAATCGAAGCGACGAAGTTTGATACCAGCCGCTTTGCCTTTAGTGTGCTGTGTGTTGTCTTTTCTAAATATTTGTGTTGTTGGGAGGTGTTGATACTTTGTATTTGTTATTATTTTCCTAGGTGTTTACCTCGAGGGACTATGCGTGTTTCTTAATGTTGATAGGAAAAAGCTAAAATGGTGTGAGTGATGTCTGATGGTGATGATGATAACTATGCTGGTGTAAAAAGACGGCTTACTCTGAATGCTGAGCGTACGTGCCGTTCGTTTCATTTCACTTTCCCTCTTATTCTTCTTTCCCCCTTACTCTTCTTTTCCTTCCCAAGAATGATAAAAAAAGAAATTACATACACCTCACAACAAAATAGAACCACGTGCTACCAACCTTCGTTAAGTTAAATCTAAATGTTCAATATCAGCAAAGAATAAGGAGAAAGCACGAATGACAATAAATTAGAGCGAAGAGATTGTTTTACATGCAGTCTCTTCGGCTCGAAGAAACTTGACACCCCACCCCTCTCCCCTTGTGGAAATTTCCACAAAAGCAGGTGCCAGACCCAGGTGCGTGCCAGACGAAAGAATGCGCGCACTGGAATAAACATATTGTAAATATCCTGGAAATATCGATCGAAGAACCAGCTCATTAGTTGAATTAAAGGAATCAATTGCAAAGATATCGTGATTCTATAGCCTTTCTTTTGGCGCGTAGTAGGAAACATCAAACAGTCGAATATAGTGTACTTGATCGAATATCTTATGTTCCCTGAACAATTTAAAAAAATCGATTAATCAGTCAATTAAAAATGCAATCACAGAAATACTTACAAGGTCTCGTATGCCCAGAGAAATTCACTACGAGTAGGTTCAATGAGATGCAGTCAGTGACCTGGTTAGACAGCAAAATCATGACAATTACTTTCAGTTCACGCTCATCATAACTGCTTATTACTTATCAAAGTTTTGGCTATCAACATTCGTTCGTAGGTGTTTTTTGTTTGTTTTGTATGTTTTTCCTCGTGAAAGACGTAATGATTTCTTCGTATCGAACGTAGACTGCATGTTTACCGTTTATCCAAACAGTAGGCGCCTATAGGCGTACTTTCTGAATATATTCAGAAATTTCTATCAACATTTTTAATATATTACAAGACTCCCAAATACCAGTTGAAAAAATTAAGAAATCGAAAAAAAAAATAAAAATGCGTAGGAAAAAAACACTTCAACTTCGAATGACTTCGAATTTCTCAAAACCGTTCCCTAGTTCATGGACATCCCACTGAGAGGGGAGATCAGTGGGACATCCCATAGAAACGCGTGTTTTGATATACACGTTGCTATGGCATGTCCTCGAACTATCTAGTTTCGCGAAACTACGTCCTGGCCACAGTAATTTTTTCCGTATTAATCCTCCCGCCTCCCCTTCCCCGATTCGAAAACAGCTTGATTGAAGCCCCTGCCTATTTAAACACGAACCTTATCAAACCCCAAGTTAGGTACATGGTTTATATGGCTAGTGTTTAAATAGAATTTACTATTTTAAGTTAATATAGGTTTTAATAGACTCTCAGTAGTTCCATAATCGTTTGTATGTGTTTTGCGGCCTGGCCTCTGTCATGCCTCGTCTTCTGTACGTACGTACGCCTGTACTGTATACGTGTACCACATGGTCACATCACGCACGTGGTTTTGCTGCAGATTCCACGGTCGACGGTCGATGCTACACTACAGTGAATGCGATTGAAGGATAGCGAGCTTCGCGATGCCGCGGGCTGTATGTGATGATTTTAATCACAAATCGTGTTTGGTAGTGTGGTTTTGGAGCAAATTTGTGCTCAAACTTTCTGAAAAGACCTTTAGTCTGACATCTGATAGAAAAAGAAGACATACGAGAATGAAGTGAGTATCAGTATGTTATAATAAAACTGAATGAAAATTGCGTCATTTTCGCGTTTTCAGGAGCCGGTGAATTCGGCCAGCTCGCGATCGCGCGTTTGTTTTATTCTGTTACGGAGGGATACCATGCAAGAAGCCTCGCAAAATTACATGACGGTCCTATTAACGAACCTGTTGACACACTCTGGTTAAATGACCGACTATGACGCACATAATGGGTCAGTATTGTGACGGACATTTTGCTCCCGTGACGGTACCACGCGTCATCAAATTGGTGGTACTTGACGCGACCATGACGCACATTTCCCGGGGGTCAAGAGGTGCGTCATACAAATGACAGCTGCATTATAATTGAAGAGTGTGTTCGCAAAGGTCAAGAAAAATAAAGAGAATAATAAGAAAATTTTTGCTTCTTTTGACCATTTCTTCAAAATTGTGCCTTTATATGTAGTGGCCAATACACATTCAAAAGGTATTATTTTGTACTTTATGACAGAGACCGTACTTCAAAATCTTCAAAAATGGACTTATCTGTTTTTGCGAACAAACTCTTCAATAATAGTAACGACTACTGTAGCTGTTTCAACCTTCACCTTAAAGATAATATAAAGTTTTGTTACCTCAAAAGTTTCCCTGAATTTCCTTGTCTTGGTTTGTGTTTCAGGTTAAAGTACGTTCTCTGTGAGAATTACTCGCCCCAAAGTGCTCTCATGTCTTAGTAATCATGCAATAATGGTTTCGTACCAGAGCCGTCGCGGTACCGCGTCGATAACTATTGTACGAAACCACTGACTGCGACCAGCAGCGTGCAGCCCATTGTACGCATAGCTAACTGCGACCAGCAGCCCCATGCGCATAGCGTAATGGGGCTTCGCATTGTAGCATTCAGGATCATGACAGAATTAGTATCGCGGGTAAATGTCAACTTAAAATCCAAAAATTTCTTCGATTTGAAGACTTACCAATTAAGTTGAAGTATTGAAAACAGGCTTCGAACAACGTTTGGTTCTGCCAATAGTCCCTTTCTGTTCGAATTGATGACTGAATGTGACTCGGTTGAGAGGACCTTGAGAGAGCTACATACACTGAATATTACGGCCAGCGCATGCGCACACAAACATCTTATCCGTTCATGGATTTGAAATTTGTGCGCATGTGATGTGTTCGCATGCACTGGCTGTAATATTCAATGTATGTAGAACTCCCCCCCCCCCCCCAAGGTCCTGTCGACCGAGTCACATTCAGTCATCAATTCGAACAGAAAGGGACTATAGGCAGAACCAAACGTTGCCCGAAGCCTGTTTTCAATACTTAAACTTAATCGGTAAGTCTTCAAATTGAAGAATTTTTGGATTTTTTAAGTTGACATTTACCCTGCGATACTAACTCTGTCATGATCCTGAATGCTACAATGCGAAGCCCGATTACGCTGTGCGTATGGGCGACTGCTGGTCGCTATGCGTATGGGGCTGCTGGTCGCAGTTAAGTGCATGATTACTAAGACATGAGAGCACTTTGGGGCGATTAAGTCTCACAGTGTTAGTTATATGAAAGGTACTGTAACCTTAAACACAAACTAAGACAAGGAAATTCAAGGAAACTTTTGAGGTACCAAAACTTTAAGGTGAGGGTTGAAACAGCTACCGATCTTGCAATGTGATTTGCGTAATATTACATAGAAGAGACGATGTTTAGTTTTGTTCTGTCCGTGTCATTTTATATTTTGTTTCTTTCGGTTTCCTTTGCATGTTTGAAAAACACCCAATTATTTTATTGCAACTGATTGACAAATTGCCCTTCATCGACGTTAATAAGCACTGAATTGATCACTGTTTTAGTAGTAGACATGATGAAAAATCATGGGCGTTCATACTCGAGCAGGATTAAAACCTGCGACCTCATGATCACCGGACAGGCGTCATCTCCACTAGACCACCGACCTTTCGCTGGACAGTAAGTGTTGTCTCTAATCCTTAACTCTTTATGTGCCACGTTCCCACGTCCGACTCAGTCGACGGCGTGCCAACTTCGCATATTCTGCTCAACAAACAAAGCCGCCAAAACCGATCAATAAACCGCTAATTACTGATAATCCCGTGGCACAATGAAAGCGTTTCTCGTGCTTTTGTTCCTCTCATATACGGCTTGTATTCTATGTGGTGATCGACTATCAAGCGATGTTCCCAACTAGATTTGCTCGTACATTCTAAGTTTCTGTCATGGTTTTATGTGCAAAAGTCATGCCTTTACAGTAATGTAGCAACTGGTCATTCAATTTAAAAATTGAAAATATAGTCGTCATACAATTTATATCGAAACAAAGCTTGGCATTCCTCTTTACCTTTGCCTGCTATTATGCTCATCTTAACAGAAATTTGCAGAAGTTATACAAATTAGAAAAAACAGAATTCTTTCTCAAAGCATGACTACCTTCGTGTCTCAGAATAACGTGGCACACAGGGGGTTTCCACCATGACACATAAAGAGTTAAAAAGCATTCAGCAGGTACCGCGCGATTATTCAAATCCTTGAAAATTCATTCGTCGAGATGTTTTCATTGCAACTGATTGCCAAATTTTACGTCGATGTAGGGAAATTTGTCAATCAGTTGCAATGGAAAAGAAAACCTCTCGATGGATGAATTTCATGAATTTGAACCCAAGTAATAGTTTGTTTGTCTGTTTACTGTCTCTTAATGTTTGTTTTTTTGTGTGCTAAGAAAGACAATGTGTGAGAGTAGTCCAGGTTGAGCTCTCGAGGGAATGAATTTTGCCCATCATCATTAATTTCAAATGCTGCCCTTATCATGTTCTACTCTGAAAGCAAAATCATAGATCGGTCATAATCATGGTTCATATCTTATTTTTATCATAATCATAAGCATTCCGTGCTTCTCCCTTTATTTTTAGTATAACTGAATCGTCTTTTCTTAACTTTTATTCGTTCTCCGTTTCTCTATTACAAACACTGATTATTCGTGGCTTCCGGCCAAACAAGGGGGATTTCATATAGGTACCGCCACACTTTTTACAACCCGAACCGAAATGTTGTCAAGTGTTCGTCATTATTTTTGTGTATCTCATGTATATATATTGTTTTTGTTTTGTACACCATTGGACAAGGTACAAGAATTTGTGCTATCACTTTCGATGTATTATGTGAGAAATGAAAATTGAATTTGAATAGATATTACGAATCAACTTAGATTTTACTTATGTTCAGTTTCTTTGGGGAATTGTGCCATTCACTAGCCTAAGGTTCGTTATTCCAAACAGAAATTCCCGTTATTTCGTTCTTGATTAACAACACTTCAGAAATCCAAATAGTTCCAGCTGTCGTAACTGAAATGAAATTAGGCTGCGCATTTAAAGGTACTTAGTCCTATTGTTTTTCCATAATCTGTCTTTGTCTCCAGTTGTAAATGTAAGTAACAGTGGTTGATTAAGGGGGCAACTGTGGTTGTCAAATCGAGGTTTGGTCAAATTCTGAAGTCTAGAACGTTCAGTGTTCATAATGTATTGTAAAGATAGTCGAGATGTTAGGGCCGCGGGATTCAAGAGCCAAGGTTGAAATGTTTATTAAGAAAGTGTTCATAGCACACTTCGGAAGACATGCTGGTACCAACAGACATGTTGTGATGCATTAGGATGATAGCAATAGCATGCTCGTTGTATTGAATTATCAGTCAGTTTGACCCCTTTGAAAATAGCATTCAGGTCGCCATGAGGCGTTGGGAAGAATCTTAGCTTATTATTTAATCATGCATATCTGCATATAGGCGGATTTGCTGAGGGCTGCAGGCGTGCCTTTAGATATTTCGACAGCATTATGGCGGTACACAATGCTATGGATAATCATCATCATCAAGTACCGGTAGTTATCTGAATTGAATTTTTATCAATCTGCATGAAGTCAACTTCTTTGAAACACTGTTTTTATTTATTTAGAAGTCATTCTACTATAAGTGCCTACCCCAACCCCCCCCCCCAACCTTCGTCTGCCATTACTACCATATTCCTCAGACCATTTTTATGTGATCCCATGGTTGTTACCAAACTAGAAGGTAAAGAACATTTGAAATGGTATAAATCATTCCTCCTTTCTCGTATATAGCAGAACGGAGGGAGGGGGATTACTGTGATCACTAAAAGGAAATGACGACGTGGTTACAAAAAAAAAAAAAAATAGTGAAGGCTCTAAAAAGTGTCATGCACCATTTTTTTTTCTTTAAGTACGTGACTACAACTGATTGACGGATTTAAATAAATTGCAATTAAATCAAGTCGTATTGGCCTGGGATAAATTCTCCTGCACCCCTACCTTTTATTGCGTATAGCGTATTAACACGAATAGAATTCCACTTGAATTACTATTTATTTTATATATCTATTTATAATTCTATTTATTCATTGAAAAAAGCAGTGAAGAAAATGTTGATTTCACAGTACCGGTGATACTTTCTGTAGAAACACTTGACGAATCATTCTTTGTCCATTGTTGTATCTATTACGTTTATGTCTTTCTGAGTCACTGCACGTACGGATGCACCTGCAGTACTGTGCTCCTCTGATCCACTGGGATTCATTCCTTCTCTGTTGTTCATTATGCATGTTATGTCGGGCAAATCATGGTTCACTGTAACGTCATGCCCTGAAAGGGCACGTAGAAATTTATACTGTGTATATAGATGATTGCTTTTTGTGTTCTTCTTCTCCTTCTCTCTCTTCTCATCCAATGTAACTTTTACATGACGAAAGCAAAACTTATTATGTGAATACATCACTGTAATATATTAGTATAAATGTGACCCTGGACCACAAAACAAACAAAAAGTCGCCAGACACGAATTTTTATTTAAGACCATTTTCTGAAAGAGCAGACTTTAAGCTTTAAAATGATGTATAGATCAATTCAAATGGACTCTCCTAACCTATCCAAATGTTGCAAAGAAAGCACAGACCCAGGGAAAGTGTGAACTGAGAAAAGAGGCTCTGAAGTACATTGTCTATTCAAGCGCTTAATCTTTACCAAACCGTGCTGGCTGTGCGATGAATGGGACAAAAAACAGGAAGTAAACCACTGGAGTAACAACAATAGAGGGATTATCAGATTAAATTGAAATTAAGCATTCCTCTTTAACTTATCCTTTCCAAAAATCAATGTCAACTTTCAGAGTAGTAGCACTATCCATTCAAAAGTTATTATAGTTGAAAGTGAAGAGTGTGTATAAGGTTTTTCAGAAATGAAAAAGGGACACACCTAATCACACTATTCTACAAAAAAAAAAAAATAAATGTTCGAGATAAACTGTTAAAAAACACACTTTCCCGCCCGTTTCATGATACCAAATTTTAGTATAATGTAAAAGAAGACCTGCTTTTTCAGAAAATATGAAAAGTCCAAATCGGCTAGGATGACCCATTTTACTTATTTGCAGTCCTCACGCAAAATCAGTGTGTGCGACTTTATCTTCGTTTTGTGGTGACGGTCACAAATACAGTATGTGCATGTATGTGTCTAGGTATAGAGGTATGTCGAGTTGATCTGGCGAGTCTAGTATCGGGAGGTTTTTATCATCTCCTCCCCTTCATTTCTTATCTCTCTCTCTCTCTCTCTCTCTCTCCCTATATCTCCCTCTCTCTAACCCTTATTCCACGAGCATCATGTTGGACCCTCTTGTTTTTCTTCATGGCAATGTTATTTGTTATCAGTTGCCAAACAGTCAGGCGTTGTGCTTATCATTGGCAATCGTCTGTATGCAAATTATTAACATGTTACTCATATAATTATACTACACATGTATTGTATAATTGATGAAAATGATGAAAATTGTTGAAAGTACACTACCGGAATTTTGTACTTTGTTAATGAAATTGCAGAAAGTTGATGTATTTGAAAATAAATATGGCATACAAAGAATAAATCAAATCAAATCAAATCAAAACACAAAAGACATGAGGTAGGTTTGTGATTCGCATCACACCTACACACACACAAACACACACACACACACACACACTCAAGTGCCATGCAGGTGCGTTCTCACTTGCATTGCAAATAGATCTGACCGAGCATACTAAAGAAAACAAAACAAAATGAAAACAACAGTTCTATGACCCTTATTTCAGTTTGGATGTTTTTGTCTTTTCATAAAACCACCATCACATCTACCTCTCATGTATGTATCTCTAGTCAGCAATGGTCTCTCAAAGACATGGTATCAACTACAACAACTGAAATGGATGGGGAGGGGTTCAGGGGCAGCCTAAGGGAATTTCCCTCATTTCGCAATCGAACGATGGTTTATATGTTACCTTCCTCAATGCGTATCACGCGAACAATTGAGCATAATACAATGCAGATTTATAATAAATGTTTATGGTCATGGTAAAACCTCTTTTTCTCTTTATCCACTGGCTTCGTAGCTTCCTCTCCGATGATCACTTGATCTTCTAACATTGGACCATCCTCTACAACCCCATTTTTTTTTCCTTGGCATCTTGACCACAATGTATATAGTCCAAATTTAAAGTGTGAAATGATCTACTCTGTCGACTGGAGGGGGTTATAACTCCTGTCATTTGCACTAGCATCGATCTCACACAAGAGCACGAACGTTGCATAGTATGGGGTATTCAATTTCCACTGCTATGCGATCGGTCGTCCAACTGCGTTTGACGTAATGCCGCTAGCAATTGCTAGTTCAACATTGGAATATGAAGCCACAAAGTGAGTGAGCATGAGAACTATTGATGCTTGTTCAGTTGGGGTCTTTTCGTCTTTAGTTACAGGTGGAAGCTGTTGTATTTGTGAACACCGTTCTGCGACCTGATGAGACCAATGGTGATTGAAGCCAATGTCACTCTTCCTGGAGACCAAGAAATCGTCTTGAATCGAGAATAAACTAACCTGCATTCCGTTTATTCTCTTCACTCCAACTCCCTTCTCGTTCCATCTCTCTCTCTCTCTTCTCCCACCCCCTAGTCTGGTAGGAATGACGGGTCCCCATGCACCCCCCGAACACATTTTTTTAACTTACTTTTTTGTAACCCTTAGGGTGTCTAGTTAATGAATTTTTTTTGTTCCCAAGAAAAAATCGTGTCCCATGGGGGTCATTGGCGGCCATCTTGGCAGCCATCTTGGGTTTTCAGGGAAAATCATTATTTTCTATAACTTTTGAACTACACAGCATAAAATTAGAAATAAAGCATTTTTTCAGGGTAAACTTGACACGAGGAATCGATCGCAATGGTTATTTACATGATTAAAGCAAGTTTGAAACAAGAAAAGCCTAAAAGCATGCAAATTTCGGTGTCATTTTCACCGAAAAATACCCAAATAGTTTAACTTTTCAATTACACAACATACAGGGAAAAACAAAACAGTACTCCAGAGTAAATACGGCATGAGGAATCGTTTGAGATAGTTATTTACATGATTAAATCAAGTTACATACAAGAAAAGTCCAAAAATGCGAGGAAAACCAGTGTCGCTTACTCTAGAAATATTCCCAAGTAGTCCATATACATGTACATGAAAATCTCATACCACCAAAGAGTGACTAACCACTTTTTCTTAACAGTCTGGTAGAAATGGGGGAGGGGTCCCATGCACCCTCCTTTTTCTATCCCTTAGGGTGTCTATTTGATGATTTTTTTTTGTTTCAAGTAAAAATCGTGTCACATGGGAGTTATTTGCGGCCATCTTGAATTTCCAAGGGAAATCATTAATTTCTATAACTTTTGAACTTTCCAATATACAAGGAATAATAAAACATTTCTTAAGGGTAAATGTGACATGAGGAATCGAGCGAGATGGTTATTTTCATGATTTAAAAAACGTCTCATACAAGAAAAGTCCAAAATATTAAAAAAAAAATCTATACCGGTTACACCCATCGCTACCTCACAAAGTGACTAACAACTTTGTCTTTTGATCATTGCCCAAATAGGCCTTTTTTGTTTTGTATCAAAAACATTAAATAAAATCTGAAGAGAAAATTAATTTCAAGCATTGTTATCCCCTCACTTGGTGAAATCGAATAAGAATTTAAGCACTATGGTAATTCATATGCAACTACCCTTAAAAGGAGGTGACACGTGATAATGATGTTGATCACAACACGTGAAAGCGACTAATGGACAAAGATAAAACTTGAACCGTAATTTAACATTCTTTGTGCAAGTTCACTTTCGTTTCATTGTGTATTACCTGTGTATATTGATTGGAAATGAAAATAAAAAAGCATACATGTGAACATGCATGCATGTGTGAAGTGAAGTGAACGTAGGAGGCCATTATTTTGAAAGATTCATGACACATGGTAGCGTTTAATTACATGCGTTAAAACATCAACGGCATATAAGTAGACCTCTTCAACTGTCTTGACATAATTATAGGTTTTTATCTGTTTCATCCATTTTCAATGTATATCAGTCAATCAATCATATAATTTCTTGCATTACGTGTGGGGGGAATGTATCCTACAAACCGAGCTTTTTAGCATTCCTCCCTATTTCCAACATTTTAGTATACTTACAATTTTTCTGTAAACTTATCCTTTATTTTGTATTATGGTGGAATTTATGTACTGTATTCAATTTCTGTAATATATTTATATGTTTTTGTTGGAAATGAAAAATAAATGAATGAAATGAATGAATGAATGAATAAATGAAATGAAAACGAGTTTGAGTTGGGATTTTTTCCAGGAAACAATCACTGTGCCAAAATCTTGAGCCGATTTCAAAAATTTAGATGCCAAAATATTTTTAATTTATACTCAGGTTAAAAAAGCAATTCATTCAAATGTATTTGTTGAAAGCTTATTGTCCGAAAACAAAGAGAAAATTTTCATTTGAAAGCCGAAAATCTACCCTGTGAATAGGGACTGTAAATCAATGTGGATTGCTGCTACTTCAATTTAGAAATATTTGCATATGAATCGCTTTTGTGCTTACATCCTGTATACATTCAATTCTCGCTATCGCCAATGACGTAAAAAGTACCCGGATGTGGCTTTTTCGTCAAGATTTAGTGCACTTGGTAGCAAGGGCACTTCCGGCGCGGGGCATAATTTGCACAACGCTAGCGTGCGCGTACGTGTACCTTACCTATAGCGCCGCGCCGACCACACTACATCTCTATGGTACTAGTCACCGAACTAAAACATAGTGGAATGCGTGTTCACCCAGGAAATACGCAGCCACCACTAAGTACGTACAATGTACGTAGGCATGGCACTAGGCCTACTACCTAGTGCTACTATAATACTACCATACCACTAGCACTACTAGTAAGTCGCGCGTGCACGTACTGCGCTGTGGAGTCACCCGCAAACTTCACCCACGCGGCCACGTCACGTCTCGCATGCCAGTAAGGGTCCTATTTCTGCAGATTTTTTTCATTTATTGTCGTGCGAACAATACATGGCAGCTTCGCAGCAACAACCAATAGTCGTATTAACAGCAATTTCTTAAGAATGGAGAAATTTCAAATCATATTAAAGCTGTAATTCAAGTCGAGAAAACCGGAAGTACACGTAGAATACAGTCGGTTGTGTGTGTAAATAGCATTAGTCACGTATCACGCGCGTACGAACGGAAGTGACTTTGATACCGGACTATCCCATAATGCACCGTAAATGACGCTTAAATCAACATCCGGGTACTTTTTACGTCATTGGCGATTGCGAGAATTCAAGTTCACATTGATTGGAATTAAGTTTTCTTTCGAATTCGGTGAAAAGTTGTCTGATACAAGACACAATATTCAAGCTACTTTCAACAGACAAAGTGATATTTTAAATGGGTTAGTCAAATACCGATTAGTGATTGGCTGAACACAGTCACGTGATGGAGGTACATTCGTTCTTGTAATGTTCTTCCATGGGAAAACATTTTCACGTAACAAATGACAGAATTAAGGCCTAGGACCACACCACACTTATAACCTCCCTCAATAGCATTTCAAACCCTTCGGATGGAATATTGGGTATGTTCCCTCTGCCGCCAGTCATCATCTATATATTTTAACATCTGTGACATGTGTATATGCTTTCCATGAAGTACGGAATTAACGTATATTGAAAAAATAAAGAAACACAATATGACTTCGCTTTCCTAAAAGTATTCTGAATTCTCATCCTGTGTAACTGTACAAACCACAGAAGCGGTTATGCGATATATCAGCTTTTAATTTCACACTTCTTTAATTTCTAGTCATCATCAAAACGATCATTGTAATCAATGTCTGGCTCCTCTTCTTCATCCTCCTTCATCTCCTCAGTAATTTTCTGAAACAAGTCAATGAGGGAGGTCGGAAAGAAAGGGCCACTTGACCACACTGGCTCCATCATAACAAAGGCTATCTTCTGCTATCCTTGCCCAGGTTCAAAGTGGTCATAGAGCATCAGAAGATTGGTTGGTCAGCTCTCTTTAAGATGGCAAGGCAAAGGGTCACACATTTAATGTGTGGGATAAAGTTGTCTCTGCAAGGTGGGAGCATGAAGAAATCCACAGTGGAGTTTGTCGTCATTTGTTCGCCCTCTCCCATCATTTACTTTGGATGATGCTGCTGTAAATAGACTTCTCCAGCTCTTATGGTCATACCAAGGAGGTTTATATGAGAGAAGCCATACCTCCTTGGTCATACATTAGGCATGTGAATGCTCCAATGTCTTCTGTCACCTCTTATTGGCTCTGCAGACCACCCATCACCAAGATTTAAGTGGGGGATAAAAACATTGGCACATTTTAAAGTCATGTTCTAAGATTTCAGCAGTGTTCATTATAATGTAATATTGAACAATTTACCACATTTCAGTAAAATATTGCAGAAGTCATAATGTCATATCCTACTCTCACCTGAATGCTGTGTGTTACATGGGGTGGCTTTGTAGATTCGTGATAGGGGTCCGACTTTGCCCCTACTCTTGAAGGCACTTGTTACATCTTCCCCTGTAAACACATGTAGTCCAAGTATATTGTGGTACAGTAGCCAGCTCCCTTTGATTCTGTATGCCAGTTCAACGACATTCACAATCTGGCAATGCTCGACAGTCCATTTATCAAGAAAGATAGTGAGGGTGACGGAGTAAGCATGGTGCAAGAAGATCAAGAAAATGCCTGTGTCTGGTTTCCTTACCACAGCTGCTTTGCACCCAAGCTTAATAGTGGAATACTCGAGGTAGGGCGCTACCCTGGTGTCCTTCTCCTGGTTAGACAGCAGCTCATGGACAGAGCTTTTTGTCCCCTGGGATGATTGGATGAACAAAAAGAATGTAACAGGAATCACTTAAGCTTCAGAGAATGTGATTTCTGTTATACTTTCCTTTTGTTTACACAATGTCATGTTCCAGGAGACAATGGTGCAATATCCATGAGTGACTGTCTAACCAGTATAAGGAGACGGACACCAGGGTCGTGCTCTACCTCAAGTGCGCTGCTAAGCTTGGATACAAGGCAGCTTTGGCGAAGAATACAGACACCCATTTTCTTGATCCCCTTGGTCCATGCTTAATCCATTCTACAATGTAGTATCTTTCTTAATAAACGGACGGTCACGTATTGCCAGGTTGTGAATGTCAATTAACTTGCATATAGAATCAACGGGAGCTCATTACTGTACCAAAATACTTGGACTGTACATGTATAAATGTTTTCACCGGGGAAGATGCAACAATTAAAGTGCCTTCATGGGTTGGGAAAAGTTGGACTCCTAAAGAATCTACAAAGCCACCCACATAGCATTCAGGTGAGAGTTGTTTGATATGATGATTTCAGAAGTATTTCACGGAAATCTAATACGTTGCTCAGTATTATATCATATTAAAGACTACTGAAATCTTAGAATACGACTTTACAATATGCCAAGTTGAGTGTTTTTTCCTCACAAATCTTGGTGATGGGTGGTCTGTGGAGCCAGAGGTGACAGATGACATTGAAGCATTCACATGCCTAAAATGTATAGCAAGGCCCGGGAGAAGTCTATTATAATGGCGTTCGCAGCATCATGCTGAAACAGATGGTGGGACAGGGCGAGCAACTGATGACCAAATCCAAGGTGGATTTCTCCTTGCTCCCACCTGGCAGAGGCAACCTTATTTCACACTTTCAATGTGTGAACGACGGGTACCACCTTGCCATCTTCAAGCGATCTGACTAGCCAATCTTCTAGTGCGCTACCTCGTTCATCCTGGACAAAGGTGGCAGAAGACAGCCTTCGGTATCATGGATCCGGTGTGGCCAAGTGGCCCTATCCTTCCCCTTCCCTCATTGACTTGCTTCAGAAAGTTACTGCGTAGATAGAGGAGGATGAAAAGGAGGAGCCAGATATTGATTACAATGATCGTATTGATGATGACTGGAAATTACAGAAGTGTAAAACCAGAAGCTAACATATCGCTTACCGCATCTGTGGTTTGTATGATTGCACAGGATGAGAATTCAGAATACTTTAGACAAAGTAAAGTCATATTGTCTTACTTTTTTCGATATGCGTTAATTCCATACTTGATATGTATGAAAAACCAAAACGGCAATGTATATATGTATATATATATATATATATATATATATATATATAGATACATATAGAGTGGATTTCTGGCTGTCAAGTAAAATTCATATGTTTTTTTTTTTCAGACAGGAAGGCTTTAAACAAATACGTTTGAATGAATCATTTTTAATTTAATCTTAAATAAGTTTGAATGATAACAATCTGGCACCTAAATTGGTGAAACCGACAGAGCATTTTGGCACAGTGATTTCCTTTATGAAAATACCCTTATTCAAACTCTTCAAATACAAAATTAAATGAAATAAAAGATGCACACAAAAAGTGTTCCATTATATTTTAGGTTTGAATTTTGTTGATTAGTCACTTTCACATGTTGTGATCAAAATTTGTATGTTCACCTCTTTTGATCTGCTATTTTAGGGGTATCTGCATATGAATTGCCATCGTGCTTACATTTTTCATTTGATTTCAACAAGTGAGGCGTCAAAATGCTTAGAGTTGCATGTTGCATCTTTTTTTTTTAATATACAAAACACTATATGTGACCCTGCACCTCAAAACAAACAAAAAGTCGCCAGACATGAATTTTTAGTTAAGACCATATTCTGAAAGAGCAGACTTTAAGCTTTAAAATGATGTATAACTCAAATCAAATGGACTCTCCTAACCTATCTAAATATTGGAAAGAAAGCACAAACTCAGGAAAAGTGTGAACTGAGAAAAGAGGCTCTGAAGTACAGTGTCTATTCAAGCGCTTAATCTTTACCAAACCGTGCTGGCTGTGCGATGAATGGGACAAAAAACAGGAAGTAAACCACCAGAGTAACAACAATGAAGGGATTATTAGATTAAACTGAAATTAAATATGCCTCATTAACACATTCTGTCCATAATCAATGCCAACTTTCAAAGCAGTAGCACTATCCTTTCAAAAGTTATTAGAGTTGAAAGTGCAGAGTGTGGACAAGGTTTTTCAGAAATGAAAAAGGGATTCTAAAGACACACCTAATCACACTATTCTACCAAAATTGTTCGAGATAAACTGCTAAAAAAGCACACTTTCCTGCCCGTTTTATGATACCAAATTTTAGCATAATGTAAAAGAAGACCCGTTCTTTCAGAAAATATGAAAAAGTCAAGTTCGGCTAGGTTGACCCATTTTAACTTATTTTCAGTCCTCACGCAAAATCAGTGTGTGCGACTTTATGTTCGTTTTGAGGTGCACGGTCACATATTTGAGCTATGATCTAAAGACAAAGTGCTAAGTCATTTTTTTTTTAGGTAGTCTGTCATGTAGGTATACGGATTTGGGGTAGTCTACAGTGTAATGACACCAAATTGTTCGTATTTTGGCCTTTCTTGTATCAAACTTGCTTTAATCATATAAATAACCATCTCAATTGATTTCTCATGACACAGTTACCCTGAAGAAATGTTATATTTATCTCTGTATGTTGTAAAGTTCAAAAGTTACAGAATTTACTGACTTTCCTCTCAAATAAAAAATTGCCGCCAATGACCCCCCCATGTTTACTTGGAAACAAACCAAAAAAAAAAATAAAAAATCAAATAGACACCCTGAGGGGTGCATGGGGATCTCCCATTCCTACAAGACTATTAAGACTTTAGTGGTTAGTCAATCATATGAGGTATATAATTGTCATGTATGTATATGGACTATTTGGGCAATTTCCAGAGTAAACGACATTGTGTTTTTTTCGCATTTTTGGATTTTTCATGTATCATACTTGTTTTAATCATGTAAATAACCATCTCAATCGATTCCTCATGCCAAATTTACCCTGGAGATATTATTTTTATGTCCTTGTATGTTGGAAAGTTCAAAAGTTATAGAAATTAATGCTATTCCTCGCAAATCCAAGATGGCTGCCAATGACCCCCCCCCCCCATGTGACATGATTTTTACTTGTAAACAAAAAAAAAATCAAATAGACACCCTAAGGGATACAAAAAGGTGGGTGCATGGGACCCCTCCCCCCGTTCCTGCCAGACCGTGTTAAGAAAAAGTAGTTAGTTTACTCTTAGGAGGTATGAGATTGTCATGTATATGTATATATGTCCAACTTGGGAATATTTCTAGAGTAAACGACACTGGTTTTCCTCGCATTTTTGGACTTTTCTTGTATGTAACTTGATTTAATCATGTAAATAACTATCTCAAACGATTCCTCGCGCCATATTAACTCTGGAGTACTGTTTTATTTGTCCCTGTATGTTGTGTAATTGAAAAGTTAAACTATTTGGGTATTTTTCAGCGAAAATGACACCGAAATTTGCATGCTTTTAGGCTTTTCTTGTTTCAAACTTGCTTTAATCATGTAAATAACCATTGCAATCGATTCCTCGTGTCACATTTAGCCTGAAAAAATGCTTTATCTCTAATTTTATGCTGTGTAGTTCAAAAGTTATAGAAAATAATGATTTTCCCTGAAAATCCAAGATGGCTGCCAAGATGGCCGCCAATGACCCCCATGGGACACGATTTTTTCTTGGGAACAAAAAAATTCATTAACTAGACACCCTAAGGATTACAAAAAAGTAAGTTAAAAAAATGTGTTCGGGGGGTGCATGGGGACCCCCCATTCCTACCAGACTACCCCCCCCCCCCCTCTCTAGCTGCTTCTTTTCCCTAATTTATCACTGATCTTTACTGAGTGACAGCACACTTTTATAATTGTGACTTTCTTTTGCTGTTTGTTTGTGTTCTGTTCCAGTTAGAGTGTGAGTGTTTGTTTAAGTGTGTGTGTTTCTGTGTGTGTTTGTTTGTTTTGGGATGGGTGCGAGAACATCATGTTACCATTTATTTAATGGCGAAAATACTTTAACACGTGTTCCTTTGCTTCATGTTTGACATTGGTTCTTTGTGAGGTTTATTTGTTCGTCTTTGTTTTCCTTCGGATTTTTGTTTTGTTTTGTTTTTGATTTAATAATGCATTGCAACAATACCAATGTACCGTCCGTGAGAGAATGCATTACACAATTCCTTGTCATATCGAAAGCGGTAAGCACCCTCTTACTAGTTGGCAAGCATATTCAGATATGCTATTTCATGTAGGAATTTGCAACAAAACGTTATGTATTTGTCTAGTTTACAATTGAAGCATGATAGAGCCAACGATCTACTATTCAAGTAAAGAAATGGGATTTATGAAACAAAAAAGTGTCCCAATTGTTTAATGTTTATTCCGGTGAGATAAATGTCGAGTGTGATTTACATTGCTGAAAGGGTGAATTTTGCATAAAGAAGTAAAAGATATGATTAATTACTTTAGAAACATTTCCCTAAGCAAGACGACAGAAAAGCAGAAATCAAGGTGGAACATACTGATTCCTTGAAATTTTTACTGAAAATATCATATTTATTTTTTTTTAAGAATAACTCTGTTCACAGATAAATCATAATCGATGTATAGCTAAACTAATGTTTAGAAACGCTGTATGCATCCAAGAAAAAAAAAACAAACAAACATACGTTTTAGTTAATGTGCAAGCGTATTGGAGCCTGTTCTGATTTTGATAACAAAAATAAAAATACAAAAAATGCATATACAGTGCGTGAATATGTAACATTCAGCGGACATAACGTAGTTTATTTCCAGGCTTTCAGTAATTTCTTCAAACCACTGCTTCTGTACACGGTCGGGATCCCTTCTCTCTCTCTCTTTCTTTCTTTCTTTTTCTCTCTCTCTGTCTCTCTCTGTCTCTCTCTTTCGCTCCGTTATTTAACTGATTTACGATGTAAGTAACAGTGGACCTAACAAGCAAACCTGTTTAAAACCACAATAAATCAGTTCAGAAAAGAGATACGGTTCAGTTAAATTCAATTTAGTTCAGTTTAGTTTAGTTGATGTCTGCACTCCGTTTTCAAAACAATGAATAGTAAAATTTGACGATTAATCATAATTCATATGGCTTTTTGAACACATTAATACACATTTTGAGATACGGTTGTATCAAGTAAGCACAATGGGGAGAAAATATACACCAAAGTCAAATTTAATGTAGAATGTACTATAAGAAACAGTTAAATTAGGGTTTAATAAAAATAGTATATATATGTATATATACATACATTATATATGTGACCGTGCACCTCAAAACGAACACAAAGTCGCACACACTGATTTTGCGTGAGGACTGAAAATAAGTGAAATGGGTCAACATAGGCGAACTTGACTTTTTCATATTTTCTGAAAGAGCGGGTCTTCTTTTACATTATGCTAAAATTTGGTATCATAAAACGGGCAGGAAAGTGTGTTTTTTAGCAGTTTATCTCGAACATTTTTTGGTAGAATAGTATGATTAGGTGTGTCTTTAGAATCCGTTTTTCATTTCTGAAAAACCTTGTCCACACTCTTAACTTTCAACTCTAATAAGTTTTGACAGGATAGTGCTACTGCTTTGAAAATTGGCATTAATCATGAACAGAATGTGTTAATGAGGCATGCCTAATTTTAGTTTAATCTGATAATCGCTTCATTGTTGTTACTCTGGTGGTTTACATCCTGTTTTTTTTTTTGTCCCAGTCATCGCACAGCCAGCACGATTTGGTAAAGATTAAAGGCTTGAATAGACACTGTACTTTAGAGCCTCTTTTCTCAGTTCCCTTTTTTCCTGAGTTTGTGCTTTCTTTCCAATATTTAGATAGGTCAGTAAAGTCCATTCGACTTGAGTTATACATCATTTTAAAGCTTAAAGTCTGCTCTTTCAGAATATGGTCTTAACTAAAAATTCATGTCTAGCGACTTTTTGTTTGTTTTGAGGTGCAGGGTCATATATATATATATATATATATATATATATATATACATATATTGTATAAACAAATATATATATGTACATATATATATATATATATATATATACATATATTGTATAAACAAATATATATATATGTATATATATATATATATATATGTGACCGTGCACCTCAAAACGAACATAAAGTCGCACACACTGACTTTGCGTGAGGACTGAAAATAAGTGAAATTGGTCAACCTCGCCAAACTTGACTTTTTTATATTTTCTGAAAGAGCGGGTCTTCTTTTACATTATGCTAAAATGTGGTATCCTAAAACGGGCAGGAAAGTGTGTTTTTTTGAGCAGTTTATCTCAAACATTTTAGGTAGAATAGTGTGATTAATTGTGTCTTTAGTATCCCTTTTTCATTTCTGAGAAAACCTTGTCCACACTCTTCACTTTCAACTGTAATAACTTTTGAAAGGATAGTGCTGCTGCTTTGGAAGTTGGCATTAATTATGGGCAGAATGTGTTAATGAGGCATGCCTAATTTTAGTTTAATCTGATAATTCCTTCATTGTTGTTACTCTGGTGGTTTACTTCCTGTTTCTGTCCCATTCATCGCACAGCCAGCACGGTTTGGTAAAGATTAAGCGCTTGAATAGACACTGCACTTCAGAGCCTCTTTTCTCAGTTCACACTTTTCCTGAGTTTGTGCTTTCTTTCCAAAATTTAGATAGGTTAGGAGAGTCCATTTGATTTGAGTTATACATCATTTTAAAGCTAAAGTCTGCTCTTTCAGAATATGGTCTTCACTAAAAATTCATGTCTGGCGACTTCATGTTTGTTTTGAGGTGCAGGGTCACATATATAGTTGAAATTTGAAATGCATGGGCAAATGTTCATAAGCAGAGCTTAACCCATTGAGGACGAGTCCCGAGTATACTCGGGCAAGTGTCTATGGGAAATACGTGTTGTAGCAAAATCAGTCAGTCCTCAACGGGTTAACTGGGAAGATGGTCCCAGGTATCAAAACGACATGAAATAACACTATCCTGGGGTACAGCTTATTATATCGCAATTAACGATACAGTGAAAAGTAGTGAAAAAAGAGAACAGTGCCGTTAGGTGTGCGTTGTCCTGTAATAACGTTGATATGTGAAAGTATATTCAGTACAAATCACAATACAGAGTTCTTAGATTTCATGGTTCATGGTCACAAATAGTTACAACAAACATTCGTATCGACGCACTCTAGAAATCAAGAAAAACATATTATTTAGATGGAAATCATCAATAGCATGAGCAACGTTGACAATCAAACCAAGGTATTCTTGAAAGGCACTCTGCCCTCCTTTTTCAAACGTAACCTTGGAGTCAGTAAACATGTTTTGCATTGAAAAGAAAAAAAAGCTTAAAAAATACATTTTGTTGCCTGAAATACCTGAAAAATGAAATGATGACGTCCAGAAAGCCAAAGATTTACAGACAACCATTCGGTAGATCAAAGTAATTATACCAGTTATGTAACTTCACATACTTCATCGGTGGATCTCCTCTGAACAAATCAATGTACTTGTTTGTTTGTAAGTTTATTTGTTTGTTTTTGTTTGTTTTGTCATCTGTTTGAATTCAGTCCACATGTTATTTTATTTTTGGACAAGAACATAGGCAGTTCACTTTTTTTGGTACCAGAGATTAAGGTCTTATAAGCAAAACATAGCAAATTAAGTGGAGCAAACAATAACTGTGGGAGCTTGCTATCACGTATCTCTTTAAAGAAATCCCTCATCTTCATTTCCTCTGCCTCCAGATTCGTCCATAGATGTTCGTTCTTGCCCTGGTCGGTATAATAATAACAACATGAAATTTGAACTTTAAACATATGTGTTCTTACATATTTTGATTCATAATGACAAATCAGGACGTTTTTTATTCGTTTCTGGTATGCAATATCACATAGGCGTTATCTTACATGACATATAATTTGAATAAAATAATGAGTACAAGAATGAATAAAAAAATGATGATGAGTTGCATATTATGTTTATTTGAGAAAGGATATTTCACAAGAACTTACTTTGTATGGACCAGCCAGGTTGCTTAAAGCATAAATAGATCATTGCAAACAAAGAAACTAATATGAGTGTCACAAAAGATCCGAAGAGCACCATGGACACTCCTGAGGAGAAATAAAACAAGCTTTCAGTAAATATCAATTGTCTACTTTAATCTAAATTCATTTTGCATTAACACAACGAGGGAAACAACTTCTTCTTGACACTCTGCACAAACAGTACACTAAACATTATCTTTTGTATATGAATCATAATGATATCTTAGGAGAATTGTGTATTTTACTTCCAAAGCTTGAGTTATTATGTTCAAAGGCTTACATTCTCAACAGAAATTACCGAATGATCACGAAGTTGTCAAGTTTAGAAAATCGGAACCTTCATTATTCGAGCATTGGTCCAATTGTGCAATGCGTCAAAGCACTGCTTTTACTAGCTTGCATCGTTACATTAAAAGAACTGGAAGAAACGAGAAAGAGAGTCATTATAATGCCATACTTAAATATAAAGAGCTTGCTTCAAAAAGGCACTAGAGAGAGTGAACAAAAAACCGAACAAAAAAAAAACATAACAACGAATGAATAAAATCGAGGAATCTGACTTTTTTGGGGGGGATCATTTTTAATAATAATATAATATAATAATAATAATTAACGTCAGAGTTATCATGTAACATGATATAGAAGTATCATACATATTGCTTTTTGCGTATTTCATTTCTGGTCATCGCAGTGTAAGGACACCATCGTACCTTCTGTGTGGCATTTGTGGAAGATGGAAACCGAAAAGAAACAAAATGAGGTGTCACCTGTTAAAATTGAGCCTGTCATATATTCCTGAAATGTCATTTTCCACAAGATACTTCACATTGGGAACATGTAGAACATTTTTTTTTCAATACATCGTCCCGAGAATTGCATAGGTTGGCTAGAACTTGTTTAAAATTGGTTCATATCAAGAGTGGACATAAAATGCTAGAGTTATAAAATTGGCAATAGAAAAGAAAAAAAAAATCTTCATTGAAGATATAAGCTCATCAATTCAGACGTTAGTAGACTAGGATAGAACAGTGTCCATTGTTAAAAAAAAAAAACAACAATGCGTGATTGGATAATGTACAAGGGTACTGCCACGATTCCGTAACTGATATACATTGATCGTTTATGCTTTCATAATCTCTTGTTTGTTTGTTTTTTGTTTGTTTGTTTGTTTGTTTGTTTTAAGATGAAGTCTTTATTGGCCTTCTGAAACTTACCATGAAATTTAGTCGAACAATCAATTGGGGAAGGTGAAGTAGAGACACTTCTTGTTGATACCCTCTTTTCTGTGGGATATCCTGGTCATGTTAAAGAAAAAACAAACAGTTAGTTGAATATTTAAACATTTCAGCGAAATAATGAAGTAAGCATACTCATTCGTTTAAAAAACACCAAATCAGCAATAGAAATGATATTGTAAGCAGATTTAAATATTGGAAGCTCTCACGTTGTAATTTCTTCCTATTGTCGTGGACACAGGTTAGCACAGCATTTGTTTTTCTTCATGACTGTATTCCCCATTGCCACGGGAAAACGGCACATTTCTTCCTTTATAATAAACATATAACGGATACAAATGACAGATAATATAAATTTCAAGTTAAATTCTCTTGTTGTTATGGTACTGATTTGTGCATTTTGTTTTTAGAAAGACAAACACTTCCGAATGAATGACTCTGAAATATTATAACAGTGATTACATGTATAGATTTCATCATTCAATTGTAAGCCTAGCCATTTCCAAGAACGTAATCAGTAGGCGGAATCTGAACTCGGGTCCTCCAATCAGGAGACGTGAGTCTCATCCACTCCGCCACAGCGCCCCACTTATAACACTAAAAGTCAAGAAACTCACATGAACTGTATGACCATGCATCACTAAACCAACAAAATTCGCATACACGAATTTCTACTTTAGGGCAAGTTATTCAAAAGCAGCCTTGAAACATTAAGATAATGCTTATCTCAATACAAATGGACCTCCCTTGCCTATCTGTATAATGAACAGAAACACACATTCTGGGAAAGTGTGTTTATAGAGCCAATTTTAAGAAAGGAAGCTTTGGAACTCAATGTAGTAAGATTGCACTCTGAGCAAAAAATGGGACAACAGAGTGTAAAAAAAACAGCTAGCCACAATGACTCATTTATCAGATCAAGCTAAAATTGTGCACTCTCTATCATTATAATTGTCTAACATTATTATTTCCCCTTCAGACGTTGATACATTTGAAAATGTAAAGAGTAATTAGGTCTGAGACATTCAAGTTTATTTTACAAATTGGAATGGTGTCTCCGAGACACACATAATAACACTAGATTTTACGATCCAAGTCTTTAAAGTAGTGAAGAAGAGTTTTGTTTAGTTTCAATGGGTTCTCTTCATATTATATATATGTATATGAGAGAGAGAGAGAGAGAGAGAGAGAGAGAGAGAGAGATAGAAGCTTAACAAGGTTGAATATTTTTAGTTATTTCAATTCCTGGCATAAATCATGGTGTGCAATTTTCTGCCCATTTCGTGATGTCGGGGGCCGACAGTCACATTTCCATAATGGGAGAAAAAGTAAAAGCATTTTGTAAGTATCCGAAAAGTCCAGAAAGTCTTGGAAGGTCTATTCCATGTGAAAACTTGGTTTGACATCAAAAACTTTTCTTTAATCCAATGTCACACCCCCTGTAGACATGGTGGATGCTTAGGCAACGACTTTGGAAATATTGTTTTTGTAACAATAACAAGCATGATTAACACGAATCCTGCAGCACACTAATGGTCGCTCTGATGGCTATATCCAATAAATGTATAACATCAAGGTCAAAGGGGATTGCTGGTAACTGATCAGTGGGAATGCTCGGGGATGATTGTTCCAATCTTTGTTGTATTCATTTAAGAATACATTATATATCTATTGTTGTGTGAAACTTCTTTGCTTCAGAATGGTCTCATATTCAATTAATGTGCAGTTTAATGTTTCCAGGTTAGCATGCCCGTACAGTGACAGGGCGTTAAACTGCACATTACTTGAATATGAGACGGTTCTGAAGCAAATAATTTTCACACAACAATAGATATATAATGTACTCTTAAATGATTCCCACAAGGATTGGAACAGTCATCCGTTCTAGTATTCCCACTGATTCCTGCTGATCAGTTACCAGTCATCCCTCATAAGACAATTGCCATGCCAACACAGTGACGGGCATGTTTATGTCCAAAACCAAGGTATTCCTATCCAAAGGTGGGATTCACATTCATTACCATCACTTCGTTTTATTTTATATTTTGTATATTTTGTATTACATTATATTGGATGGAAAGGAAACATCAAAATGAATCGAATAGAATTACAAAGAATTCATGTCCGCCTCAATCACAGAGTATGTCACTGAAATGAGAAATATAACAAACCTGTAGTGCGAACAATTACACGTGTTGAGTTATAGTATGCAATGTCGTTTCCTGAGCTCTGGGCCAGGCACCTGTACAGCATCTCATCTTTAGGTCTGACTGTGTTTATTACCAGGGAAAAGTCGTCTGTAATGTTGAATAATCCGGCCCCATACCCCTGACCACTCCTTACAACCGGTTTGCTGTAGAGATGGACCTTTGCCAGCGTGTAGTCAGGGGAATAGGCCGATCCGGTCCACTTTACAGAAGCTGCGTTATGGCTTATTCTGCAGGGAAGTATACCCGTTTCTCCCTCCGTCAATTCTACGAACGCGTTAGTAACGACATAATCACTGGAGACGTCAGTATCAGTACCTGCAGAATATAAAGAGGGGGAAGACATGAAAGTGAATGTTACTAGAAGTAAATAAATGAATACATAACAGAACATTATATGCAAGTCTGCATGTTACAATGCAGTCTTTCGCACTTAATGACACAATCTCTATAAAAACAAAACAAAACATAACAAAAACAAACGACGCAAGTGCGTGGTTTCCGACCGGAAAAGGTAACATAAAAAAGTAAAATACGTACCCTAATTATGAAATATGTGCAATTTTTCATTTAAGGTTGGACTCTAAAGATAACATTCTTAGCTTTAAAATGATGTACTGGACTCTCCTAACGTACCGAAATATTGGAAAGAAAGCACATATTCTTGTGTGAAAGTGTGAATTGAGAAAAAAATATATTGTTCTTGTGTATATGGTCTATTCAAGCGCTATGCTTTTCCAACCGGGCTAGCTGTGCAATGAATGGGGCAACACAGGATGTAAACCAACAGAGCTAAAACAATGAAGGGTTTAACAGAAGGGTAAAAGAAGGTTTACTCTATCAACGCACTTTGTCTATAATCGATTCATTTTTAAAAAAGTTACTTGATGTGAAAATGAAGAGTGTGCAGGAATTACAATAAAAAGGGGCGTCTAAGACATACTCAACCACATTTCTGTACCAAAGATAAAAGTTTTGTAGAACAAAAAAAAAAGCTGAAAACGCTGTTTTCATTTGCTTGTTTTCTTTGTTTCTTTAGTTGTTGCTGCTGTTCTTGTTATATCTTGCTGTTTGCAGGAAAAAAATCTAATGGCCCTATTACAAGTACTCGGCCAGACCAAATACCACTTTATTGAGACTTTGGGTATTAATAGTAGTAATTATGATGATGATGATAATAACAATAACAATAATGATAATGATAACAACAATAATAATGAAAATAATAATTATAATAAGAATAACAATATTATTTTTATGGATAATGTGAATAATTATTAATAATTATAATAATAATAATAATAATAATAATAATAATAATAATAATAAAAAAATAATAATCATACAATCGACAAAGCTTATAGATGCAAGGGATGCATTTTCATTATCCACACAAAAATACAGAATCTCATACCTTCTGAATGAACGGAAGCTATTGCAGTTTTCGAATATATAATGTTGTTGACCAGGTCAACTGCCTGACATTCATATTCCCCCTCATCTTCTTTTTTGACCTCGTTGATGATCAGAGAAAAGTCATCTGATACGTTGTACACGCCGGCCTCATATCCATTACCAGACCTTACAAGTTCACCGGAGAGGTGATGGAGCACAATCAGAAAGTCAGGTTGCACAACATCCGTTCTCCACCAATACACGAAATCTGTCCTTCGGTTCACCACGCAAGGAAGGACGCCTTGTTCCCTTTCCTGTAGTTCCACAGACACACCGGACACATCATAATCCAATTGTTCCGCAACTGCGTCTGTAATGCAAAATACTTTCAACGTTAACTTGATCTTATACACTCACACTCACTCTCTCTCACACACACACACACACACACTCACTTAAAGAACAAGTTCACCTTCATAGACATGTGGGTTGAGTGAATGCAGCAATATTAGCAGAACACATCGGTGAGAGTTTGAGGAAAATCGGACAATCCGTTCAAAAGTTATGAATTTTTGAAGTTTCTGCTTAGGCACGGCTCGATGAGAAGACTACTATAGCTTGTGATGTCATATGAATACAACTATATAAAGAAAGTATAAAGAAAATTCAAGATATTCTCACTTTTCTCACATAATAAAAGAACACTCGACTTCTCTCTTTCAGAAGTCTGGGGGAATAATATTACCCCTAACATAAGTCAGTAACAAGTCAAGGAAATGTGCACTTTATTCAAAAAGTCAAGTTTTGTGAAATTCTCTTTTTATTCTCCTTATATCGTTGTACGCATGTGACATCATACACTGTAGTAGTCTTCTCCTCCAGCAGTGATTGCACAGATATTTAAAAAATTCATAACTTTTGAACGGATTGTCGGATTTTCCCTAATTTTTCACTGATGTGTTCTACTAATATTGTTGCCTTCACTCAATCCACATGTATATGAAGGTGAACTTGTCCTTTAAGAAGACAGAAACGGATGATTCTAAATAGAATTACTCCCGTACATACAAACATCGACGCCCGTCAATACACATTCACTTTGGACAGATTTTTTGCAATCTCACTTCAAAATGTCTGAGTGGTGGTTTTTTTTTTTTTTTTTTTTTTTTTTGGTACTAATGACAATGAATGAATTTGCGCCTATTTATACTCACAGTGCAGACTGCAGACTGTTATAAGAAGAAGTACGGCTTTCCACTCACACACACGTTGATAGCTCCTCTCTGTCATGTTAGAAGTTGAAAGACAAGTCAAAATATACTGCTTACAAGGACAATATTGCGAGCATGCACACGTAGATGTTCATGAATATCAGTCGCTCTGGATACGCTCTGTGGGATTGTCAACACCACTCCTGCACTCCTACATGTTTTTTTTTTTTTTTTTTTTTTTTTTTTTTTTTTTTTTTTTTTTTTTGTAATAGCAGGTTTGTGCGTGTATACATTATGTTTGTCAGTCCAAGCAACTACCCTGTGAAGGATAACGCCGAAATACCCTATAGAGGATAAAACGGGAGAACCGAGCGAGCTCGCCGAACTTGGCTCAGTGTCAAGAGAATCGCCTTCACGTGTAAAGTCTATGGGAACCGACAAAACCGCTTCGACATGCGTGTGTTTAAACACACACCGTGTATTTTGCTCCCCGCGGATTGCGCTCGTTTTTCCTTAGAGAGAAGATTATTAGTCTTTCCTTTCATAGACCCTTTTTAAGGATAATCCGCGGGGAGCAAAATTCACACGCTCTCTGTCATAGCACAACATGTTCGAAAATTTTGTCCCCTTAGCCTCATTCAATCCGGCCTGAATTTTTCAGGCTATCGCTACTGAAACAGAAAAACGCGCGCACACCGCGTGCCTCCGTGCAGTTAGCCCACGTGGAATGGTGATCGTATTGCTCTCTGGCTCGCCTTGCTTGCTTGGTTGCCACTTTCGTGGGCTAACGTTGGCTGCTGTACGAAGGAAGCTCGCTCATCTCACATTCGATATACTGTACATGTAATCACAACTGTAAATTTTGGAAACACATTATGTAGGATGAAATCAATGCTTACATCTTTATAGTATGATCTTCAGGGGACATTAAAAGATGGTATCAACGCAGTTTATCAGAAAAATCAAATGTGCATTGATTACGTCCCTGCGTCGATCTTGAGAAAGTGCTGTGACATTGCACTCTCGCTCGGCAGAGTGTCTGCTGTGGAAAATCACTGTGAAACACATACACATACCATCCAGGCCCTAATCAACCGGTGGGGGTGGGGGAGTAATGTTGTTTTTGTGTTTTTGTCTTAATTCCTTAGTCGGGTTTCCTCGATACCAGTCAGCTAGCGGCCACTGAGACCATACACGGTTCAGTTTATCCCTGTGCACTAACTAGGCAGAATTATTCAAATCTCTTTCCACCTCCCTGATGGTATGGAATATACGCTGTCATGACTGCATCGATAACATTTTTTGAAGACTAAGATGGCGTTTTGTGTTATATCTACTTGGGACTGTGATAGTGTCATAACTGAAAATACAGCTGTAGTTCCAGTTGAGGAGATGTGTGATACCATCGCGTCTTTACAGTTCGGCGAGTGTACCGGCCACGGGCAGGTAGGAGAACGAAATCCATTCAGTTGCCAAAACTGGGTTTTGAAATTGCGTTTGATCGTCTATAGAAGATGTTCTTACTCTTATATTATAGATGCGTATATATTAATATGTCCACACTGCAGATGGCTGCTTTCTCAGTCACAGAGCGGTACGTTTTGATACTGGATGTGACTATTAAATACAGATTTAATAATTGATACATCATGAACATGATTTGAAAAGAAAAAAAATGGTTATACGTTATTCTCAAGATACAAGTCACAACTGTATCTTGAAACCCGAAATCAACACGTTCTGAATGATGCCAGTTTTCGTTTTGTTTTTGCTTTTGATGTTGTTGACACCCTTGTTGTTTTTGCCGTGGGTGCTTGTGCTTGTATGCGTACGTGAGTGTGTGTGGGGGGGGGGGGACTGTGTATTTTGCTTATTTTTCGTGGTATCATCATGCAACGACTATGTGCACTTAGTGTGGTTTTCGATTTGTGCAAATTGTTGAAACCATCTTAGCGCGGGTTATTACAATACTTGGTGGATGTGAAGACTGTGTGTGGTATCTCCCCGGCTGGTATGTGACGCTGCGACTTGTCCGGCCTGCATGTGGGTGTACAAGGCCACCCAGCTCACTGCAAGCGTGCAGCGCTCGCACGAGCCAGCAAAATCCGCAGAATTTCCAGTCATAAATCGGAACGACCGGCAATGAGAATAGAGATAACGATCGCAACGCTTCGTTGAGCCGCTGAATAGCCCTGAGAGGGTATTTCAGGTTTATCCCTCACAGGGTACTTGCTTGGACTGTTTGTGTGTTGATGTTGGGATGCTGTCGTCTCTAACACTTTGGCTTAGCGTTAAAGTAATATTATTTCTAACTCTAGAGAAAGTAGTACAAAGTGTGTGGTGATCTTTATAATCACCAGCTTGGTGAGATTCGGTGATTTAGGGTTTTGTTTTGATTTGTTTGGTTTGGTTTTTGTTAAACCTTACAAAACTTACAAAACTTACAAAGCAAACATACAATGCAACTTTGACATCAAACCAATGCCTAATGGTTTCAGAACCTGGAGCAACACAGTATCACAGCGGGATATAACTCAAACGTGTTTTGAATAGACAAACAACGATTTGCAAGCATGCAGAGATCAACATAATTCATACGCAGTTAAATGTAATAGGTGATTCATTGCCGTATCCGTTGGACATTCTGAGTACTGCATAAACAAAAACATTGCCGAAAAAAGACGCTCATGAGAAGCAAACCTTAATATTTACATTTACCATGACGCCATCAGCCCAGTCAATCTAAGGTTTTGCTGACGGTGTCCTGCTTCCTTGTTGAGTTAAATGTACTGCATTTTCTGTGCTGTCTTCATTATTTTTCAGCCATAAACATTGTACAGTGGTTTGTTGTGTATGTATTATAAACTGCAATGTTTTATTGCTCCTCATATTGCTCCTTTGCCATTTGGTTATGTTTTCTTTGTTTGTTTGTTTGTTTGTTTTTTACCACCATGTGATTATGCTCTCCACTAGCTCGACATTATAAAAAAAGACACACAAAAAAACAAAAAAACATTGATTTGGGAATTGTTTGCGATCCTGTGTTTTATCGTCCGCAAGTTAGCGGATACGAATCGTATTGCAGGGTAACCCTCCCCACCCCCTCTTTCTCTCTTTCTCATGGCATGTTGCGTAGCTTTGACTGTTATGCCTGTAATGCAGGTACTGACAATAGATCCTTTTCAATGCAAACGTCAATGTATTGTATTTAGTACGGTCTGCTATGTCGAAATATTGGATCCCGTGAGATTTTCGTGCCAAAATTGATTTTCTTAGCTAACTTTGTCAATTTTGGGGTGCTGAATCCAAAAAACTTTGGTTCCATTTTTTTCGACCACGTCTTCAGCCGCCATTTTGAATTTCAAAATGGCCGCCATAGCAAACTGTATTTTGACCCAGTTCTCATAATGTGAGCATCAATGAAGGTTCAAATTTGACGCAAAAAGCATGTTTATGACATCAGACATTCTGATACACCATTTCCTGATATTGTATAGTGTTTAATACAATTTGAGGGCTGCCATCTTGAAATTCAAAATGGCCGCCATAGCTAACTGTGTTTTTACGTGTATCTCAGGTTGTAAGCATTATGGAAAGTATAAATTTGAGGCAAAAAGCATGCTTATGATGTCAGACATGCTAACACATACATTTTTGTTTTAAATGATGGATCATTTTGGTTAGCGGCCATCTTGAAATTCAAAATGGCCACCATAGCATATGTAATTGGGCCTATATCTCATATCGTATGCAGTGTGTAAGGTTCTAACTAGGGGCAATGGGCATGCGTATGCTATCAGACTTTCTGAAACATCTTTTTCTGTCCATTTTGATATTATACTAGTAGGTAGCCATCTTGAAATTCAAAATGGCCGCCATACCAGAATGCATATTTTGACCCATATTTCATGTTGTAAACAATACAGAAAGTTCACATTCCGGGCATAAACCGGGCTCATGATGTTGAACATTCAGATGCACTTTGATCCCCTCCCTAAAATTGCAGATCATTTTTGAGGCTGCCATTTTATCTTTCAAAATGGCTGCTTTTCAGCTAATATCTGTGGTTACAAGCAACTTTTAGGCATATCAAGTTTATGGAGGTGTACATTGTACATTCTTTTACAAACATACAAACACATAATTATACATTCTGTAATAATGGATTATTCGCATTGGCTGCCAATCTTGAAATTCAAGATGGATTTCTACCCATATTTGGTGCTGTAAGATCTTTATCCTGCAAACTCAAGCATGTTGGAGCACTTTCATGGATAGGACCTACAAATATGTGGAAGTCAATCACTTCAATAAATAGTATTATCATTGCATAGGTGGGATTGTTTCCTGCAGGTACACTGCCACATTGAAATGCAAAATGACTGCCATGGGAAACAATCCTTCAACAGCATTGCATTTGGGTAAAACTTGTGAATGGGAAATCATGTGATTCTGGTGTCAAAGCAAATGACTTTCAAAAGCGCCTCAATAAAATACTGTGTCTGAGTGACTAAATGCCCCCATTTAGACGATTTGGTTGTGGAGTTCAAATAAACAATATTAGCCGTGTATCGGAAATTTACTTAGTTAATGTCTTCTAGGCTCGTTCCCTGCATGTGTTTTTGAAGTCACACTTGTATAGGGCTGTACACAGGGGAGAATTGGTTCTAAATTCTTCCAGAAACAATGACTTTTGCATTTCTTGCCATATTTTGAACATGATAATGAATTCTGTGGCTATGCCGTTGGTGTAGGGAGCTCAAAGAATGTAATTGCACAGTTTATGTATATCCGCTGGAAATAATGACAATGTACAATGTGCCATATTATATTCCCCTGAAGTAGAGGCACAAATTAGGTTGTGAAGGTTTACGAGTTTTGTTCTCTGGATGTGTTGTATCAAGATTCTACGAGAGCAAATTGTCCAGGTTGAAGTCATCCACGCCCAACTTCTGGAAGGCATGGACTGTTTCATTCCACATTCTGCATGATTCAAGGCTTAGAGAATTCTTGATCCATCTGCTCTTTGAGACATCCTCAAATTTTCAACTTCAGCCTGTGCCATGAAAGGCATGACAGAGCAGACCTTTGTTTTTCGCAACACTTTGCAGAACATAATCTCTCAACAGTGTCAATTGTACTTTATCATCTCCTTTTCCAGTGATGGAGCAGACAACGTACGATGCAGTTTTAAAAGTAAAGCAAAGATCCATTGGGAGAATGAAAATGTCAGTGTCTAATAAGTAATAATCATCAATATCTCTGAAATTATCTGTTGCTCTTGAAGTAGCGTCTAATATATGCAATGGAATGAGGATATCAGCTTCCTCGTTGTGACGGGTGACAACTCCCATGGTATCTTTGATGAACCCTTTGTTTCTTTTTTTCCCCCGTTCTGTGTCAGATGGAAGAGAAGGCCATGAAATTGTTAGATGAAGAGTCACTGTGGAATTACTTAGAACAGTAGAACTCATATACTTCCGATAATTGTATCGTCCAGTAATGACTCGATAATGGCAAGTCTATCAGATTGTTGTACCGGTAGAAGCGTTATAAGAAGATAGTGGTCCTCTTAAGCTTAATGACTTTTTGATCCAATCGTACACAATGTATTTCAATTGCAAGAGCTGAATGTCTGGCCTTTCTCACTCCAGACAGATCTTTTCTCATATTATCCCAGACAGGTTTTTTTTTTTTTTATTCTTTCAGATACAAATTCTTAGTACAGAACATGAAAACTTCCCTTTTCATCGCTTTCTAGAATATCCTCCTTGAATGTTTCCGATATCTGATTGCCTAGCACCATATTCATAAGTTTCAATGCAGTGAAAATTTTTGAGATTGCCCTCGTGAGATTGTGTTCTAAATTGTTGAGGAATTCTGATGCATCCTAAGTGCCACAGAACTGAGCTATTATTGCTCCTTTGTATTTCTAGAATCATTGGCAGTACATCAATAATCATCTTGGAAGTCTTGATAATTGAGGATGACCCACACGAGGGCGATCAGGTAAAATCTACTCATTGGCATTCCTTATTCATTCTGTGTTATTCCAGAAATACATCCAGCAACTATGAGCTCCCTGATGAGTTGTTTCATTTTGTGGTCAACAAACACGCTTGTGAGTGGGATGCCTGGTAGGGTGACTATGGCATTTTTTGCCATTGCGAGACTTTTCCTTGTTTATCTTTATTCTCTCGAGGCGGTATCAAGTTTTTGAAGATCACCTTTAATCGGATCAATGCTTGCTTTTGTTTAACTATTTAATAACTGGGATTAAAAATAAATATCAATGAGGTTCCATGACAACAAATAATGTCTTGTCTGAGAGGCAAAACAAATCACGTGTACGCGAACCACATACCCGCTTGGCTAGTATGGGACGTGGGATGTAACGCTTACACACTTGCCCACACTTATGGGAAGTGGTATGGGACCATTCCCCCCCCCCCCCTCCTTACGCAGTCTTTGCCCCTCAGGATGGCTTGATGACGTCATTGGAACCTCGTCCTTACAGTCTGAATTTATGGCGGCCATTTTGAATTAAAAAATGGCTGTCGTTCTGCGTGACCTGAAAATGAATTCGGTCTGACTACGACAATTTTGGCAAATTCATCTATGGCTCTTACCACAGTTACAGTATTACATGTATTATGTTTTTCTTTGGCCACCATCTTGAATTTCAAGATGGTGGCCTATCTAATGATCTACAATAGGAAACAGCTGTACTGGAACGTTAGACACCACAAGCATGTGCATTACTGAAAATTTGATGCTCCTACAGTAATTGCAACATGAGATATGCATAAAAATGCTACGGCAGCCATTTTGAATTTCAAGATGGCAGCCTAGTAATTGTATCAAAACAATCCACAATATCAGAAAATGATATATCGGAGTGTCTGACATCACTACCATGCATTTTGCACCAAATATGAAGCTTCTACAATGCTCGTGTATGAGATGTGGTTCAAAATACTGTTTGCTATGGCGGCCATTTTGAAATTCAAGATGGCAGCCTACAAATTGTATCAAAACAATCCACAATATCAGAAAAAGATATACCAGAGTGTCTGACATCACAACCATGCATTTTGCACCAAATTTGAAGCTTCTACAATGCTCATTTAATGAGATATGGATAAAAATACAGTTTGCTATGGCGGCCATTTTGAAATTCAAAATGGCGGCTGAAGACGTGGTCAGAAAAAATGGAACCAAAGTTTTTTGGATTCAGCACCCCCAAATTGACAAAGTTAGCCAAAAAAAATCAATTTTGGCACAAAAATCTCACGGGATTACATAGTAGCCCCTACTAATTGGAAATTTATCAGATAGCAAACTATACGCAGAGATCTTGGACTTTTTTGTACACAATGTACTATGTGAATGTACACTGTGCATGCTCACCTCTATTATTCTCGTTTCCCTTCACATAATGGAGTGGTGTGTCTAATTGTGCAAAATGGCGGATATACACGAACGGAAGGCCATGTGTCTACTGTTTATAGTCTCCATTTCTTACTGTGAGTATAAACCAGCACTGTTCTTCCTGTTCCAACAGTCGATGTAAGAAGGAACATTAATGTTTGTTTGTTTTTCAGGCATATTTGTTTATTTTGTTACTGTTTTGTAGTTAATTTTATGTTACTTTACACTAAAATTAAATTACCAACGGATTTTACAGAAATACATATCGCTGCCTACTATTTAAGGTAAGTATGCGTGAGTGTATGAGTATGTTTGTTCGTTTGTTTGTTTGTTTTGTCCTCCTCCAGAAATTGGAATGATGGCATAGTATCCACATACCACGAATATGGATGTCCGATTGCAGCTTGCCTTCAGGCTGCTAAATAGCCTATTTTACTATACGCATGTTTTTGTCAAAACCCCCTACCAACATGGACTGAAGTAGATTTCAAATTGAATCATAATCACTCCATGAATGTTGGTTTCATTGAAACATAAACAAGAATGAAATAAGACTGGATTTCTCACCTACCTGTATAGATTTACAGATCTATGATAAAAATACGTACTTGATAAGTAGCTATCTGCATGTGGTTAGGCAGTATGTTCGACGAGTCACAATAACAAAATATGTGCTGTAAAGTATATCAGCAACATGTTGCAACTCTTGACACAACGGTGTTATGAGTTAGCAATGTTCATTTGTGACCCTGCACCTCAAAACAAACATAAAGTCGCCAGACATGAATTTTTAGTAAAGATCATATCCTGAAAGAGCAGACTTTGAGCTTTAAAATGAAGTATAACTCAAATCAAATGGGTTCTCCTAACCTATCTAAATATTGGAAAGAAAGCACAAACTCAGGAAAAGTGTGAACTGAGAAAAGAGGCTCTGAAGTACAGTGTCTATTCAAGCGCTTAATCTTTACAAAACCGTGCTGGCTGTGTGATGAATGGGACAAAAAACAGGATGCAAACCACCAGAGTAACAACAATGAAGAGATTATCAGATTAACCTGATATTAAGCAGGCCTCATTAACACATTCTGTCCATAATTAATGCTAACTTTCAAAGCAGTAGCACTATCCTTTCAAAAGTTATCAGAGTTGAAAGTGAAGAGTGTGAGCAAGGTTTTTCAGAAATGAAAAAGGGATTCGAAAGACACACCTAATCACACTATTCTACCAAAAATGTTCGAGATAAACTGCTAAAAAACACACTTTCCTGCCCGTTTTATGATACCAAATTTTAGCATAATGTAAAGGAAGACCCGCTCTTTCAGAAAATATGAAAAAGTCAAGTTCGGCTAGGTTGACCCATTTCACTTATTTTCAGTCCTCACGCAAAATCAGTGTGTGCGACTTTATGTTCGTTTTGAGGTGCACGGTCACATTTATTCACCTGTTTCTAACGGAACCTATTTTACCAGTTAGAAAAAGGGGCTTAACAAACGAATCCAATTACAACTGGTCTTTTTCTTCTGAACCCATGCCCGAAACCGCCATTGAACATGAAGTATATGACAAATTGGCTTTAAAACCTTTCAGATAGGAAGGCCGTTTCTTTTGTATATCATTCCACTGAGACAAGTAATCCTCTTAAGGAAACATTTCTTCATGATTGCAACATTACTGATTGTCCTTCCCTCGAAAATTGAATACTATTTTTATCATGACAGACAGACTGAACTTCGTCACCAGATTTAGCTTATGCATACAGGTTTATCGTAGCGTCCTAGAGGGGTACTGGCTATCTAGTCTGGATGCCGACGTTACATATTTGCCCTAACTTTTGATCATGTCCATTCGCTGTATTTCTTTGTGACTCCACCTACACACTTCGAGCGTGTTACATGCAAATCTGTGTGATGCAACTCTTGCATTTTTGATATTCAATATGACTACCAAAAGGGCCAACAAATGTGCCCTACTTGACCAAACCACAAAGACGTAGCAAGATGTGACCAGATTCTTAAAGGGCAATTTCTAAACTTGAAAAAAAAGTTAAATCTCTGAATAATTCATCGACATCATAGCAAAAAAATAAAAACCCATCCTCAATGCAATTTTTTTTTTCAATTCAATATATTTATTTTCATTCTTCTTTTTTTTTTCTCTTTCAACAAAAATATAACACAAGATAAATCAGGTATTACATAAAAAAAAATGCAATAAATTAATGATATCGATAAACATAAGAGCGCATACTGGCCAAAAAAAAAAATACAAAGTCAGCCTCAGATTCAAATTCAATTTCAAATTCAAACTTTATGCCATTTTTCGAAAAGAACATAAACATTTCACTTTCTTAGGTAACATAAAATAATGTTGCATAATAAACACAAAGTAAATTGGGAAAATATATTTGTGGAAGCGTGAGGTAACAAATACGTTGTCATGAATATTGATTTACTGGAGTGATAAAGACGATATAACCATTCGCGAAACATCGAAAAATGGAGGGACCCACTAAAAGACAAAGCTTTTAAAATGTGGGCCCCTCATGTACAGTATGTCGAAAAAAAATAATAACTGATGCAAAAAGGGAAAAAAGGACAGGGAGAAAGTAAAAGAAAAACCAAAGTCTGGAAGCCCACTAAGAAGACAGGGCAACAAACAGACCACATACACACGCATATAACATTGAAACGTTAAACGAGACTGGGACGACGACACAAAGGGAGATTAAAAGACAAGACAGAATGAAACAAGACCATGGGCGTCACCAGGGGGGGGGGGGGTGCGTTGGGTGCGAACGCACCCCCCTTCCACGTATGTGGGGTCGTCATAGGCGCTTCATCACCGTACGGAGAGCGCGGCCATTGTGCAATCCGTCGAGAGAGGGCTCACTTCACCATTTACATTAAAAATACTTCGATTCGGTCTCCGTTCGAAACTACTCACTATCGGAAGATGATGACTCAATATCTGACGTCATTAAAAAAAGTTCAGAGTGGTTATCAAACATATTAAAACTAAAATCCAAAGGAGCAACACATACGCAATCTCTCACAAAAAATCAGAACGTTCCTAGCTGGACATTCACTTCACAATGCGCGATATATCAACCATGTGTCGCTATCATGCATGAGTCGGTCCCATGGGACGCACAGACAGGATCGTAATTAGCATCAGATTTCAACACATTTTCTTGACTTTTTCATATCTTAAGTTGCAATTTTCTGTGAAATGTGACAGTCTTTTTGACATCATTTAGGACATTTCTGACAATTATCTGTGGTTTCTGTTCATCCTACAGTTTTTTTGTGAATCATTTATGCCCCTTGCATTTGACCTTTTGTTACTGCTCAGGGCTATTCGATTCACGCTTACGGCAAATCAAATAGATGGTCAACGCGCGCGGGCTCTGTTTCACACGCCCGACACACGGGTTGTGCAGATATCATGCGGGCCCGCGGGGTAGCGGAGCGGGGCTGGGCGCGGCCGGGCCGGGCCGGGCCGGGCGCGGGTAGGCAGAGGGAAGATGGATCAAAGGAGTGTGTCAATGTTCATTACACTACTTCCTGTATTGTGCTGCTGCTGTCATGAGCTTACAATCAATCAAACTTCCTTCAATTAAAAAAGACTGGATTGCACATGGCACTATACAAGACTGCACAACTCTGTATGCAAGTGAAATGTACTTTGAAATCATAACTTCATTATTGCCATGCTGTTATCATTCACATTGTCATCACAATACAAGTGATATGTACCTGGTAGGTACCACTACCAGTATCACTATCAAATTGAGACTGCAGACAATTTACAGGAAAGCAGAAAATACTGGTAGCTGTAATTTGATTAATTTGTTTATAAATAGATACAGTGCAATATAATTTCATCTGGCATACGATTATACCTAGTTCAAATTATTTGTTTGTTGCTGCACATTATATTGTACGTACCCGGTACATTTCAAGAACTATGAACAGTTGAGTATGCTACAGATGTCATATCATTTGATCCCATTGATTCTATGATTGTGTGGCAGAAGTATCTCAACAACATATGAACAGAGGACTATGCTACAAATATCATGAATATGTTATTTGAACCAATTGATTCCATGATTGTTTGTGTGTGGTAGTAGTATCTCAACAACTTATGAACAGTTGACTATGCTACAAATATCATTTGAACCCATCGACTGTGATTGTTTGTGGTAGTAGCTTGCTAGAAGAAACTTTTGTTCAACACTGGGTACCGGTACCGGTACTCCACTATTTTCCTACCCCTATATTATAGTGACACCATCACCTTTCATTACTTTGGTCGCTGAATAAAAAGAAAAAAAAAATGACCAACTTTCATTGCATCAACTGTATTGTTTTGCAGCGCGAAAATCTGTACCTTCAACAAAGAACCAGGAAATTACATCTCTCTGTGCGACACTGTTAAAAAAAAATATCACTATAGCAGTAGCTAATACCGGTACTTTTTCAGGTCTCGTCACATTATTATTGTGCATTTTGTCAAATTCATCAACAAAGATACAAAGTAAACAACCTCCGCATGCACTGTCACTTTTATAGACTCATATATCACGTAACGTATCATGTATATTTGATATAGAAATTAATATGTACCAGGTACTTTTTTTAAATTTCTTTTTTTGCCACATGATATGCACCATGTATGGCAAGTATATTATTAGGCATGTGTTGCAAATTGCCCGTAGCAACCTACACGTAGATCTACTATCAGTGTTGTTAGGGTCTAGTAGATATAATTTGATAATATTAAAATAAATACTATTACTAGACTAGTTTATATACTACAGGCTACACTCAATACAAGATATTGCAAAGCCAATGTGTAAATGCACGAATTAATACCTTAGGTTTGATATGTAGGCCCACTATTTTATTACTGATGATCTGATTTAAAATTACGTCTAGACCTTAACAACGACAGACTGCTGTCTGAGTAATCACACTGCTAATGTAGCTAATTGTTAGCACTCTAGCTGGCTACACATAGGAACCTAGTCCTTTCTGGTCTATCTTTAATAACAAAAACATATTGGCCAATGAACCATGCGGTACAACATGCATTCTGCATGCAAACTAGCCTATAAACCAGCAAAATAGCACGACATAATGCAGCGGCCACAGGCATGCGCCAACTCCCAAAATGCACGTTCACGCACCGAACAATGGACGACGTGGGACCAAATCGCTGCGCCTACACACAAGGGGGAAGCGCGAGCGCCACACCGATAGAAATAAAATTCTGCGGCTATTTTGTCAGGAAAGAATGTAATATTTTTCCCGCTACAGAGAAAAAATGCAATACCAAGGGCAGTCTACTTGATCTTTATAACAGAAACAATAACTTGACACGAGATCATAAATATATCACCTCAATATAATAAAAATCTGACGCTAGCAACGCAACAGGTCACATTTCAGTAGACTACAGGGTTCACGAAACCTTATTATACCCGTTAATCGGGCCTATGGATCAATGAGCAAAAAACTGTAGGATGGAAGCCGACTGCATGAAACAGGTAGACGTGACCTCTTTCATTCAAATTTAAAAGGAATAGATACAAAAAATTGTTAAAAAATTATTATTGACATGTTATTGATAGGCTATAAATAATTTGCATAAAGTCATATTTAATGCATAAAATTAGGGTTACGAAAATGTACACTTATATGGAAATTTTATCAAGATCTTGCAACTATGAATGTAGTGTTTTGAACATATGAATATGCATGAAGTGAGGAGACCTGTACTTTCCACCCTCATTTTGTTTTTATTTTTCCAGTTGCAATTCAATACAGGGGTAATTAAAAATGCAGAGCTCATCAGCGACGAATTGTTCATGTTGTCAAGTTCGATTACGTCATAATCAATATGGCGACGTACGTATATGCGCGCACGCTGAATACGTGCTTCAGATCCGAAAAAAAAAAGAAAAAAAAAAACTTCCATTCTGCGAGCGACCTCAACGCCGGACGCTAAATAATTATTCTTTTCTATTTTTTTTTAATATTTTGCACCAGGAACAACAACAACAACAACAACAAACTCGTGGGCAAAAACAATTCGCACCCCTGGTTCTGGCAGCACTGATTTTATACATATCTACTAGTATTCTATACAGTGTTTACTATTATCGACCATACTGTACATCCGTACGATACGGAGCGCGTACACGTTCGCATGTACGTGTGCTACTTACAAGTATGTAGGGTCTATGTACGTCACTTCTGACCAATCCATATTGTCAGCCCAAGAGTGAGCCTTAGACTCATTAAAAAGAAAAAAAAAATGGAGGGGCAAGCATATCATTTTGCCCACCCCCCCCCCCTCCATAATTCCAGAGACGAGAAGATTTTCTTACCTTTTTTTTGTTGTTGACAGAAACACAAAAAGTTACCTCCATAAAAATATTGGAGGGGCAAGCATATTTTGATTTTGCCCCCCCCCCATAATTAATAATTCCCGAAATGAGAAGATTTTCTTGCTTTTGAAAGAAAACAAAAATGTTGCCCCATAAAAATATTGGAAGGCAAGCGCACCATTTGCCCCACCCCACATAATCATAATTCCCGCGATGAAATGATTTTCTTGCTTTTTTGTTATAGAAATCTGTCTAATCATTTCACCCAAAAGCAGTGGCGTAACTACGGAGGGGGGGGGGGGGGGGGGGTGCCCCCCCCCCCCATCCGCTGGTTAAAAAAAAAGACTTACCAAAATTGTAATTCAAAGGTTAGTATAAACTGCTTTTGAATGAAAGGGTGATCAAGAAATAAGATATTTTTCTATGATTTATTTTAACCATAATTAAGTAGGTATATAGTGTGAAACATTGTTCAAAAAGCCCGGACCCGACAAAAGATTGTGATTCAGCGTGATTCCTGGTTGGCATTCTGCATATAAGCAGGATGTGCGCAGTGTACTCAGAACATCCGAACGGCAAAGAGAATCGCTACAATGTTGTGCAATGTGATGTAGAATATACACCTTTGTACCTTACGCTTTGTTATATCAAAGCTACAATTTGTAGATCATTGATTTTGCAGTGTTGCTTCACATATTAGTCTGTATAAAAATGTCTTGCATTGCCAATAAAAAGACTTGACCTGGGCTAATTCCTAACTTTTCCATGTATATAATATACACACACAAACAACCAGTGGCGGATCCAGGGGGGGGGGGGGGCGCACCGGGCGCCCCCCCCCCCCTCTTAATTTCCAAAGCGAAAAAAATATAGCTTCAAACGGCAGTGTTTGGACTGTAAAATATCAACATTTTCAAGCTCGCTCGCTTCGCTCGCTCGCATTTAGTCGTAATGCCATTCTCCTGAAGTTGCTGCCAGTAATTGCCAGCAGTTGCTCCCGGTGCGCCTCCCCCCCCCCCCTTGATTTCCACAGCGAAAAAATATAGCTACAAACGGCAGTTTGGGGACTGTAAAATGTCACAATTTTCAAGCTCGCTCGCTCCGCTCGCTCACATCTAAATTCTCCTGATCTTGCTGCCAGTAATTGCCAGCAGTTGCGCCCGGTGCGCCCCCCTTAATTTCGAAAGCAAAAAAAGATATAGCTTCAAACTGCAGTTTTGGGACTGTAAAGTGTCAAAATTTTCAAGCTCGCTCTCTTCGCTCGCTCGCATTTAATCGTTATGCAATTCACTTGATGTTGCTGCCAGTAATTGCCAGCAGTTCCACCCCGGTGCCCCCCCCCCCCCCCAATAACAATTTACTTCAAAATGTACTGATACCTTAAACAAGTGGGACTGTTTCAAGTCGATAAAACACGCAAAAAACTTGCATCAAATTGCACTATTTACAACATCTAAATGCAAAAAGTGCTCACGGTGGGAGGGGGACACTCCCTCCCACATCCTCCCACAACAGGCACTTCCACACCCTCCCCCCTCTCCTTTCTCGCTCCCTCCCATACTAAACCCCCTCTCCCCCCCCCCCCCCCAAGATGAAATCTATAGCTACGCCAGTGCCCTTTCCCCGCTTGGTTTCCCTCAAAAAACAGTAAAAGTCTAGGGATTGAGAGCTTCCTATATTCCAAATAACTGTCCCAAAATCCCAAAATCTCGTTACATTTAGTGTCAAAACGCACCCCCCTTGAAAAAAAGCTGGTGACGCCCCTGAAGACTAACATAACATGTAGACAATACAAGGGACAGAAAGGCAAAACAGATCCAGCGTTCCTCGACGTACGGAATTATATCGAAAAAATAATGGGATCCTCTGGCAAAGGTATACACTAACACTGAGTAATTCGAAAGTACTTAGTCCTTTAATAAAAACTACTTTGTAGGCACTAACACATTTTGCAAGTATACATGTCTTCTTTCAGAGAATCAAAAAAAAAACAGGACATGACATCTTAATCACCTTTGCCATTGTGTTATGGGGATATTGAATGTGATTTAAACATTTTTTTTTTTTTGATTCCAACTGATTATAAGTAGCCAGATATGTATTTACTTAAAGATGTGCATAATTGTTCAGGTAATATTACCTTTGCTTTGTCACTTATCTTGTTTAAAAACAAGCAAACAGGCTTGTCATCAAATGTGTTACGTTACAGGTACGGCTGCAAAAGGTTCTAACTACCAAGATGTGTTTCGCGTAACCGTAGAACTGGCTGAAGGAGAACAAGGTGTCCTTCCGTGCATAGAAGGCAGAAGAACAGATTCTGCATTCTGGTGGAGAACGGATGTTGGGCTAAATGAAATCCTAGTCGAACTCGATCTCATCTCTGGTAAAAGTGTGAGGTCTGGTCAGGGATTCGAGGACGGTTTGTACACCATATCGGACAATTACTCTCTGATTATCAAACAGGTCAAACCTGAAGACGAGGGGGTGTATCAATGTCAGGCGATTGACCACGTCAACGATATTGTATACATAAAAACTGCAATTGCTTCAGTCCATTCAAAAGGTATGCAGTACTTTGTATTTTCGACCACCATGCCCAACACAAAAACACACATACCAATGAGAAAGAGAGAGGAAGAGCGACAGAGAAAGAAAGTCTTGCCGAAATCACAAAATTGGTATACACGTAAAATATGTAGTGACAAGTTTGTATGAAACACTTCAACGTTTCTTCATCGGTATGATTTATCATTAGGTTGAGTAACAATGCACAACGCAAAAGAAGTAAAAAGCCTTAACATGCTTATGCACGTGTGTGTGTGTGTGTGTGTGTGTGTGTGTGTGTGTGTGTACTTGTGAGTGTGCATGTGTGTGTTTCTGGCCAGAATTTTACTCAAATCTAGTATTATAATGTTCCTCTCATCTGGAGGTCCGAATGTCATTTGCGTGCTTTAACTCTTAATGTGCCAGGCCCAAAACCCCTAACGTGCCAGAGGTTTTTACTTAACGCCAGAATGTTTCGAAACAGGACTGACAATGTAATTTAAAACTGTCATATATTTGAAACTATCGACTGTTTTGAATTAAGTTCTACACAACAATTGTCAAGAAATGATTGTTCTTTCGTGCCCTGTAGTCAGTTTGCGGTAATATCTATCTGAACTTGAAATATTGCAGAAATTATTAATATCATCAAAAAATTAATAGAATTTTTTGTGTAGTATGAAAAGAAAGAGTCAGTCGTGGTTTTTCTTCAATAGAACGCTCCCTTGACTCTGTGTGAAAGTTTTAGAGCTACATCTCCCCTTTCAAATGATAGCAACTTTGTCTTCTAGAATTGTATGATTCCAAAGATACAAGCAGTTTATTTTGTCTTAGCAATTTCTCTTTCTGCCTCAGTAATTCATTCCCAAATCTGAGTCCTTTAGTCCCAGATCCTGTATTTGAAACTAAAGTAATTGTCCCGGGGCCTGGAAAGTGTCTTTTGTCCACTTGAGAAGGAAGCACCTACTAATCCTTCTTTTGTCTATGCGAACTGCGGGCGGACGTACTCTATTGAAATCGGCAGGCCTTTGTCAGCGAAGGATTTGTGCGCGCGCAATTCCTTGGTAACGGCGGAGATAATCCGAGTACTGATTGAGTACAATACATACTAGCGGTTGCTAGGGGCAGCTTGGAGGATGAACATAACTCCTGATTGAAAGCGAAGATGCTGCCGTGATCTGACTGATAAAAGTGTACACGCCTTCCGGATTTTATTGTTCTAACGCCGTACCCAATCAAGAATGTTGATCCGATCAACCTATCGCCAGCCACTGTCCTTCCGATCACAACATTACTAAAATATTATAACAAAGTTAATTCACGATAGTATACCACTTACGTGTTTATTATATTGCCAATACAGGGAAATCAAACTGAAGTGGGTTTTGCTAGATCTGACCTGTTCAATCTCAGCACCACGAGGTCAGTCGCTCGGAGTAGCACACCACGTGCTTGCAAGCCCAGCGCTGGTGTTTGAAGCCACGTGCGTGCAACTGGAAAAGCTCACCATTCATTTCATGTTTCGGTAAAATAGCGCTACGTTGGGCGGAGCCCTCTCATTCTCGAAACGATCATCCCACGTTAAAATAGTAAAGTTCAATAGCGCTGTAGGCCTACTTGTGAACTATGCAGCCAGAGTTGTGAAGTAATTGCATCTTGCAAACGAATAAATTCAGTCAGATTTGAAATTTTCAAAAGCCAGATCAGAACAGCGAAAATAACAAATTGTGACAAGACACTGAAACATGACACAGATAAACAGTGAAAAGAGAAGCAGCTTGCACATATCATGATGAAGGGACAAACAATGCAATTACAATTAACAAAATGATTACGGTAAAGAATAACACTTTGAAAGAATCAAAAGCCCCCTGACAGTAGGCCTGATCTGCATAGCAAAATTGGTGACAAGAAGACAAAACTGTACGTGGTGATATATTGAGCCTACACGTGCGTAAACGACAAACATGAAATCAAGTTTTACATTACTCGTATGCTTTTTCAATATTTGCTGTCTTTGATTGTCTTTAGTCTCATTCGCTAATCACATTTGATTATCTGAATATGAAATTATTCAGCGGCACATTCCGTACTTTCACATGGCGTCGGAAATCTCTAGCTCCTGCCAATATAGGTTTCATACCGAGCGATTTGTTACCATCAGAATCATTTTGATTGTTCATGGAAATTATAACATCACTCTACTACTGAAGTTCCTTCATCCGTTTATAATAGCCGATGGATGTTAGTTCCGTAATTGAATTCAAACCTATCATTTACCTTCATTGCGCTGTGACACAGTTGTCATGAAGCAGCATCATCCGACATTTCTTTCTTTCTTTTTTTTTTCTTTTTTTTTGTGTGATCTCCAACACTGATTTGCTCCAAGGACTGAACAGCGGGATCTGAGTTTGAAGTTTTCAAGATCTGCATGCTAACAAATAGTTTGAAGTTTTCAAGATCTGCATGCTAACAAATAGTTTGACGTTATTTTGCGTTGGTCATGCTCTCTCTATCTCTCTCTCATCTAAAGTTCTACGTAATAATAATTTTGAACGATTTGCTTGAGTTTGAACATTTTCCTCTTCACCTGCGACTCGGGGAAAATAATATGTCTCTATGATAAATGGTAGGAATGAAACGATAAGCAAAGCTCAACAAATAATATAAATACGTCGGTGTCTCACTGAGCGATGAATGTTTGGAAACCTATCAAATTTTAGGTTTCGAGCTTTCTAAACAGTTGAAATCAAAATCAAACAAGAAAACCCGTTTGCGAATTTGATATAGGCTGTCTACGAATTACTGATCGAATTATGTTCTACTTTATCGAGCCTGTGCTGTAGGGATTGTGTCTGCATCATCGCTTGGCGATAAACGATAAACAATACTGCTTCGATTTTTTCATCATGAAATGATAAATAATTATTGATCCTTTTGCGTGGTTGAGTAAGCAATTTCTATGATACACCAATCCACTGTCGATGGTACTTTTTTGCTTGTTTTGTTTTTGTTTTGTTTTTTGGCCAAATGAAATAAAATATATATTCTTGACGTTCGCAACGATTGTGGTCGCTAATTCGAGAGTACGTAGTTAGAGACATTTGCTGTTCCCATAGCCAAGGTTATATTTACACGCTATTTATAGCCGGAAAGCTACAAGAACCAAAACATCCTCCAAAATACGGCAGCACAATGACAAATTATACGGATACGGAGACATGCACAATGAGTGAAAAATGGTTTTCTTCAAAATGTATAGGGAATGAAAGAAGCAACATAATAAGAGAGAAGGCACGCCGAAAAACGTACAGTATGAAGACCAATTGAAGAAAAACCCTAACAGAAAAAAAAAATGCAACGGTGGACACAAGCACAAACACAAATACTAGTACATAAAAACAACATAGTTTGACTGCTTTTCACGTGCACAACGTCACATACAGAGAATCAGGCGCTATAATGTACTATCATATCCGTGGAATAAAACCAATACAGTCAGTTGGCGCCACAATCACAGAGAATACCAGGTAGGTTTATTTCCAGTCACTTTCGTAAGTTTGAGAAGAAAAAAAAAATCGGTTTTGGGTCAAAAGCAGTGTTGATTTGTATTTGTACTATTTGCATTTAGTCGCTCAAAACAACAGCTCTCTTCGCGATTTGCGAACGCTGCCTACAATTTTGAAACTGAACTAAGTAAAATAATGTTCATCTTTTACGCTCTATATTTTGTACTTTGAATTTCAATTCGCTTCGAACTAGGAGAAGATGATCACGCCAAAAACAAACTAGGAACTACGTGTGGTACCAAGCGGCATAGTTTACAGGTCTACTTTCCGTTCATTCCACACGTGCATAGACAAGAACAAAAGCGTTTTCTTCTTTTGTACGCTAGCGTGGGGCGATTAGTGAAGTTCACCAAAACAAAAGGATGAAAGACTTGACCGACGAACGAAAGCTGACCCTCTTTGAGGGACAAAATCAAAGCAGCTTCCCACCGGACAGCATCCAAGCGGAACAATACAAGTGGAACCGCATAGACAATACACGCAGATTCAATAGCATACACACGCGTGGTTTACCAATGAGACTTTTCATCTATACACATCTCGCAGAGGGTGCGCTCGCTGCGGATTTTCCCGACGCGAAAAAAATACATCTAGCCGAAAAATCACATATTTACTCAAAATTTTCTAATGTAAGCATTCTCATATTTTTAGTGGAAACGATGGCTATACTAGTCAGCTACCAGTACATATCATTGTCAGTTTCTTGGTGTAACAAATAATGGTACCACAAGAACTTAAATGATCAATGTTTTTCGCGCTCTTCTTTGTCGCCGATCGGCGACCATGGCACGTCAGGACTAAGGTCGCCGTTCGGCGACCATGGCACGTTAAGAGTTAATTTGTAAATGGTAAAAAAATTCGTTTATACGTTCATGTTAGGTATATGCTTACATTTCATTGTGTTGCTGTTGTTGTTGTTGTACGGTAAAATATGAAAAGAAAAATGTTAATTTTATGACAATGTTGGTACTACTCGTAAAATATTATGATGTCTTGCTCAGGAGTATTTAGAACTTTATGTCATCTATCTTCTCTCTCCCTCTCTTTCTGTCTGTATATCTCTCTCTGTCTCTCTCTCTGTCTCTCTCTCTCTCTCTCTGTTTCTCTCTCTCTCTCTCTCTCTCTCTCTCTCTCTCTCAGGTACGGATCTTGGCGTATCAAGGGGTAACGTTCTTACTTACGAGTCCGTTGAATTGACAGAAGGAGAGAGAGGCGTACTACCATGCAAAGTGAATAGGAATGTAGCTATTGTTAGGTGGTCCAGGGCCGCTGATCCTCCAGGATATGTGTTGGCAAAGCTTCATCTCTACAGCAAACCGGTTGTAAGGAGTGGTCAGGGGTATGGGGCCGGAATGTTCGACATTACAGACGACTTTTCCCTTATTATAAAAAATGCCACACTCGGAGATGAGATGCTCTACACGTGTTACGCCACGGGATACGGACTCGACGTCCAATACTATAACTCAACACAAGTATACGTTTACGCGAAAGGTATGACAATGTTTTTCTTTTCGTTGACATAAAAGAACTTCCCTGAGTTATTTGCCGTTGCCGCCCAAGTAATGGAAAAAAAAAGTTGCTATTGATTTTGACTCCTCCTGTCAATCACAGCTTTAAGTCAGACCACGTAATCTTCGTTTGAGCAACACTTTCAGTTACAGAATCACGAATCCTGATTTATTTCGGAGTATCAATTCTTCGGAATCATTTTTTGTTGTTCTTGTTGAACCTAATTCAATTTTAGAATTACAACATTTCTTAGTAACGAATCTTAGTATAGTGTGGGATTAAGGAAAAAAACTGATCACCAATAATCAATAGTTATAAGAACATTGTCTGCAACGAAGTGTCGAAATGGCAGTATCATAAATGAATGACCATACCTTTGTGTGATATTAACACAGATGATTTTTATAGCAAGATGCCCTTTAATATGTGAACGAAATATCATACTTATAAGTTATCTTACCTTCAACTACTTTTTTAAAGGAATCCGGAAGGGAACTTCTTCAATAGAAGCGCCCGTAGAGACTGCGTCAACACACATTCCTCTAAAAACAGGGCACCCAGATATGATGTACGGTAAGTCTCATGAAGAATAGGCGTACATTATACACATTTCCTTCGTTTTCTACGTACCCTTGTTGTTCAATGAAGAGGATTGAATGAAGAACGCATTTACATAAATTATGTTCATTTATGGGTATATACAAAGTTGGTTTCCAGGGTGGCCGGAACCATATGATAATATTACTGTCTACTTTAAAAGTTCGATATCATTTCTTTTTCAGTTCTTACGTTTAACGTAATGCTTTTTTCTTTCAATCAATAGGTCACTCCACGGAAACGGCAGTATCAACAGATACTCTTTCAACTCAATCTACCAAACATTCAGGATGTAAAAGGGATATCTATGGTGAGTTAAAAAAACAACAGTACAATTTCCACTTTTTCAAAGCTTGGAAATGTATTTTGAATGATTAAAAATCACTCTTGGGATCCCACAAGCTTAATAACATTTTTTTTCTTTCTTTTTTTACACAGAACTGTTTTAAAAAACAGACAAACCAAAATCAAAAAACGAACGTTGGCAAAACCATAACAGACACAGAGACCGGAAAAAAAAATGTTAGATAAGATTTTAAACATTACGCTATAAAATAAACCTTTTGCGCAAAGAAAGTCAAATATCAATATTGCATTTTTGGTGTCTGTTATTTTTGATGCACATAAACGTGGAATAACTATAGAAGGCAGCGTTTATTCATTTTTGTTTTTAACAAAAAATAAAAATGGAAATATGCCCCCACATAAAAAAACAACAACAAAAACCTGAAGAATTGGGAAAGAAAAGGGAAACAAATATGTTACCCTTCATCATATGTGAACCTGCACCTGAAAAACAAACAAAAAGTCGCACGAATTTTTAGTTAAGACCATATTCTCAAAGAGCAGACTTTAAGCTTTAAAATGATGTATAACTTAAATCAAATGGACTTAACCTATCTAAATATTGGAAAGAAAGCACAAACTCAGGAAAAGTGTGAACTGAGAAAAGAGGCTCTGAAGTACAGTGTCTATTCAAGCGCTTAATCTTTAGCAAACCGTGCTGGCTGTGTGATGAATGGGACAAAAAACAGGAAGTAAACCACCAGAGTAACAACAATGAAGGGATTATCAGATTAAACTGAAATTAAGCATGCCTCATGTACACATTCTGTCCATAATTAATGCCAACTTTTAAAGCAGTAGCACTACCCTTTCAAAAGTTATTAGAGTTGAAAGTGAAGAGTGTGGACAAGGTTTTTCAGAAATGAAAAAGGGATTCTAAAAACACACATAATCACACTATTCTACCAAAAAATGTTCGAGATAAACTGCTAAAAAACACACTTTCCTGCCCGTTTTATGACACCAAATTTTAGCATAATGTAAAAGAAGACCCACTCTTTCAGAAAATATGAAAAAGTCAAGTTCGGCTAGGTTGACCCATTTCACTTATTTTCAGTCCTCACGCGAAATCAGTGTGTGCGACTTTATGTTAGTTTTGAGGTGCACATTCACATATGCTCTCCTTTTTATTCTTTTATTTTTGCAGCTTGATATTGTATTCTGTAACGACAACTGATATTTGCAACAAAACGTTAAATGGCAACTGGAATACAATTGAGCATAAAACAGCAAAATCACAATATTTTCTATCTTAATCCTATTTAACGATATCATAGTATGTAACAAACTTGAACAATAATATTGTAATAAATAATCAATGATAAAACCCTTAATCTTTATGTTGTTGTTGTTGTTGTTGTTGTTGTTTGTCATGTCATGAAGTCACTTTTACTGTAGGTTTTTACGTTTCTCTGGCATGAGTGATGTGTGCAGTTCATGAAGAATTCATCATTTTACGGTTTCATACTGAATACCGTGTTTCCACGTTCTTTCCCTGAAGTCGATACCTTAACCAATTGTATATGTATGTATGTACGTATATATATATATATATATATATATATATATATATACAGATGTATACTGAAAGAAATTAGACTGAGGCGGACGTTGCGTTCGATCATGAGTCTCCCTTTTATTCATATATATATATATATATATATATAAGGGACACTCAAGATCGAGAGCAACGTCCACCTCAGTCTAATTTCTTTTAGTATATATCTATATAAATATCTATATATCTACATAATATATAATAGGACTATGGGCGATGCAAACTTTTAAAGCTGTAGAATTATACTTTTAAAAGTTATCAGAGGTTAAAGTGGAAAGTGTGCATTTTTATTAAATGCAATGGGTGTTCTACGACACACCTGATCAAACTTTTCAATAAAAAAAAATATATATATATTGTTGATCCAAAACTTTCTTATAATACTTTAACGGACGAAGAGCTCTTTCAGACATATATGACAAAATCCAAGTGGACTTGACTCAGCAGTTTCACTTTTATTTTTCAACACTCCTCATGTCAGATTGAATACGGAAATAAAACAATTCAAATCAAATCAATTAAAGGGTAGGACTTTTTGTTTTGTTTTGTGACGCACGGACACATTTGCGTGTATAATTGTGACCGGCGACAACGGTTTCAGGCAAAAGTCGGGCATTATGAAAATTCATTTTTTCACTGAATCACATTGCCCATTTCCTAAGCCTTGCATTGATATAAAACACTTGCATTTTTTGGCACCATAAGTGGGCATGGAAAGCGAAATAAAATGCACTTTTTAAAGTTGGTAGCCTGACAAAATTGCGAGAAAACGGGCTTTGAAGATTCACCTCTTTCTCAAAGACAATGTCCGAGCGGCGATGGGAGGTGAGAATCACCCATCCGTACGATGGTGCCAATCGATGTTAAGCTCCGCCTCTAGCAACCACATCGCCTTCTGATTGGCTCACTGAGAGAGTCAAATTTCCCGGGCACCCTTCCTAGGAGCTCAGCGTATGGAGCCGAAACACAATGCGCTTCGCTCGGGTTTGTTTTACCATTACGTCTTTCAAGATGGCGGATACGATAATTGCACGAACATGGTGTACATGTGTATGGGTGCACGCATTACGCAATGGCATCCACACGCCATGACCATGTGCATGTATCAGGAGCGGGTGGCGAATCCACACATTTACAAATCGCGTTTTCATTGTTGTTGATTTGACTTTATCATTGGCGACCCTTTTGTAGGCAGAAAAATGCCAGTGCTGGCAAAGGTCACGCTTCCTGTTTGTTTTGTTTATACAAGCCGTGCATATGTTGCCTTGTTCGGTGGTGTTAATTATATCAAAACAAACAAACAAACACGACTAGTTAGTTTCGTGCGATCTTGAGGTGTAGTATTTGAATATAACTGGTTTCATGTGACTTCTCCTTTCCTCTCATCTACCTTCCCTTGAGTCAGTCTGCTGTCATAATTTTTACTACATGTACAAGTAGACTATTGTTTTTTCTTTTCACACGATCACGTCGTGCTAAATGATATTTGTTTCACTTCCGTTGTCGAACATTGCGGTAGAATAGTTTGGATAGAAAGCCAAACGAAGAGCACGCACTACAGCGTATGAACCTATAGCAAGAACAATGGAGCATGTAATCATGCACGCGTGGACAAAGCATTCCCCAAACGCTGCAACTGGTGTCTCCGAAAGCCGAATTATGTAAATGTGTGCGACGCACCAGCCAATCGCATGCGAGACCTTGCGCCGTAGCAACGCTGGGGATATTGGCGCGGCGTTCGAAAGAAGCTCGAAACTGACGAGTGCGATCCAACATAGGGTGCTTAAAATTCCATTTTCGATAGGAAAAACGTAATCTTATGCTATGAAATTTAGTGTAGATGTAGAAAACATATCAAAGATTCGATTTCTGCAGAAAACCCAAATCGACAAAAATAATGGCAAAGATCTTTGTACCCCGCCTAGGAGGAAATTTGCTCTTGCGACTTTTGCCTGAAACCGTTGTCGCGGGTCACAATTATGTGTGGTGGGAAGGGGGGGGGGGGGGGTTACTATCTATCGTATGCGAAAGTGTCGGTCGGTGCACAGGCCTACACTCTGTGTATGATCATATCAAGCCTTCAAACAAAGGAAACCAATCACATCGTGAAGGTATGCAGACTAAAGAATAATTTCTAAAGGCTACTTTTATCACACTTGAATGTAATGATTTGTTGCGAAACTCTGGCTATCTCTGTCTCACAGCAAGTCGTTTGCGTCAGAATAACAATGACACACTTGAGATGTACTATCTCTTAAAGTCTATTTGTGACTCTGCATCACAAAACCACCACACTACAATCTCTCAATATATGACCCTCCATCTTAGCACCAGCAAAAAAGTCGCTAGATATTGACTTTTAATTGAAATGGTCGATTCACAAAGAAGAGACTGTCATCTTTCTAATGATACATAAATCATTACAAAATTAATAAACTTTCGTGATCTACCCAAACGTTGAAAAGAAAACACATCCTCTGAAAAAGCATTTATTTGGCCGGAAGCTTTGAAGTTTACAGGGTATTTAAATGCATATGAACATTACGAAATATGCTCTGTGCAATGAATAAGAAAGAAAATAGGATGAAAAGCTATATGACAACTGCAAGGAAGGGATTACTGGATTGAGTTGAAGTTTTGCATAATTTACTGGCACATTCTGTGAACAAAGCTCACTCTCATATTAGTATCATTTTCTTTTAAATCTCTTTGAAATAAGTATGTCTTTTAGCTATGTAGCTTCAAATTGAATTGAAAAAATGGTGTTCTGCAAAACTGAATTAAAAAAAAAACTGTTCACTCATAAGTTGACATACGCTTTGTGTGAAAGCTGTTATTTCAGTAAAAAGAGAGAGAGAGAGAGAGAGAGAGAGAGAAGGACATAAATAGTCGTGGGACTAATCGGCATTTTTTTTTTATACGAAAATATGTTCCTATTACCCGCAGGAGTGTCGGCAGTGCTCTTCGGTTTCTTCGTGGTAGCCATGGTTTTGTCATTGTGTGTGAGTTATTGGCTTTGGAGGCGACGTAGATGATCCTTTAACAGTAAGTTTCCTCTATTCAATTTTTCTTTTATGTAGATATAAAAAAAAACACATATGTATGTAATTATATGATTATATCTACATAAACAGAAACTGTGTATTATGTAATTATATATATATATATATATATATATATATATATATGACCGTGCATCACAAAACAACATAAAGTCGCACCCCTTGATTTCACATGAAGACTAAAAAAAAAAAGGAACAACAGGTCAACCAAGTCAATATTCAGTTGTTCATATTTTCTTAAAGATCTACCCTCCTTCTACATTGTTCCTAAGTTTGGGCTCAGAAAATGAGTGGGAAAATGCATTTTCAGTCGTTTTTCTAGAACCTTTTTTTTTTTTTTAGAGTAGTGAGATCAGTTGTGTCTTTACGTTAATGGAGGTCCATTTTCATTTCTTGATAACCCTTTGCACACTCTTCACTTTCAAGTCTGATAACTTTTGAATGAATAATGCTACTGCTTTGGAAGTTGGCACTAGTCATGGTCAGAATGTGTTAATAGATCGTGCTCAATTCCAATTTAATCTGACTATCCCTTAACCCGTTCATTACGGGAACCTGGTGGTCCGTGTATTAAGTCTATGGGGATTGGAACGGGTTAATTGTTGTTGCTCCAGTGGTTTACATTCTGTTTTTGTCCCATTCATCGCACAGCTAGAACGGTTTAGTAAAGATTAAACGCTTGAATAGACAGATGGACCCTGCACTTCAGAGCCTCTTTTCTCGGTTTGCACTTTTCCAGAGTGAACGCTTTCTTTCCAATATCTAGATAGGTTAGGAGAGTCCATTTGAATTGAGTTATACATCATTTTAAGGCTTAGAGTCTGCTCTTTTAGAATCTGTCCTTAACTAGAAATCCATGTCCGGCGACTTTTTGTTTGTTTTGTGGTGCAGGGTCACATATATACATATAATATTGTCAACAACTCCCGACGAATATACACCCAACACACACATTATATAATTATATATATATATATATATATATATATATATATATATATAATCATATACATATATCTGCTGATAGACTATCAAATCATTCATCTTAAGAAAGGAACTAACGTATTTTAAAATGCTTCTTAAGTTTTGCAATGTTTTATAGTTTGCTGACTTTTACAATGTTCTACTGTGCATCATAGCTGGCTATCACCTCTTTTTTATATGGCAACATCTCATATACTTTTTATATAAAAAACGTAAAAGGAATGAATCCAACATCTAAATTGCATTGAAGGGCATCACCTGTCAAAGCGCTTTGTTTTTATGATATCTGTTCCCTACATAACCAGCTATTACTACGCAATGACAGTAACATACAAAAGTAGTATAGGGCCATCCTCAATTTTGATAGTGGAAACTGCAGGAACCTTTTTACAGAACCAACTATTCAACAGTCATTAAACAGTCGAGGCGTGTAAAAACCACACCATAGAGTACACGTAACTTGTATTATAATTCGTTCACAAACCCTCTACTATAGGCTTGCTGTTTTACAATTGGAATCGATTTACAATTTGTTGAAATGATAATACCTATAATAATAACAACAATAACCGTAAGGCATTGCATTTGTAACGTGCTTAAAACAATGTTTGGAGCGTAAGCTATACTAATATCGACTAAAGGAAAGAGGCGAATATAAGGAAAATGAGAGAAGACATGTAAAAAAAACTAAAAAAACAAAAACAAAGAACAAAATACACTTAAGAAAAGGAGAAAACGGCAAGCATCAGTGCTTATCAGTAAATGACAGGGTAGTATTGATAGGTTCAAGCTCAGTACATGAGGGCTGGACAGGTGGTAATCGATAATGAAAAAAAAAATGTGAGTATTCAGTACTATTCCTAGTAGCAGCTCTTAATTCAAATTCAGAACAGTTAGTTTGAAAAAAAAAAGATACAATTAAGATTCATGTCCCCTTTTTTTTCCTCTCCATTGCAGGGACAGGATTGAGAAATCGGAGGAGATTTAAGAGAATGCTGTTAACTTCCTTACAGGAGATCAAATATCAGAGTAGTGTTTAGCTCACGATATTGCTCAACAAAACCAAGAACTATTATAAGAGGGGATATGACTGGCAGAGTGTAAAACAGGTTACAAAAGAAATGAAGTGTGGTGGACAGGAAAACGGAGAAACGAAGAGAATGAAAGCATGACGATCAGCTTTTTTACCTGTTTTCATTTAGGGGGACTTCATGTGTCAGTATTTTCTATACGGTTTCTTTTTTCTGTTAATACGACTCTTCCACTTGTGAAGAAGTCCCCGGTACCAGCTGAACAGTAATGTAAATAGATGTATATTGATGTATTTTTTTTTAACAAGAGTTTCTGTTTTGTTGTGACTAGCGATTCGATTTAAAAATGTTCGTTATATTAAAAGGAGGGGGGGGGGCTACATGAAAGAATCATGCCTCCATTTCATTAAAAACATATTCTTGTTGATGTCATAGTTGTTTCATATTCTGATCAGATAATTATCTAAGAAACCTGAAATAGCTGTGTGGATCAAGACGAACTAAAAGATCGGTTCCTTTATTTGATCTTCAATTGGGAATTACTTTTCCGTTTAATTGGCATCATTTTGATGAGCAGTTTCAGTGATACCGCAATATGATATGGAAGCACTGGGTTGTTTTCGTCAGATATCCTATGCTCTGCTCACAAAAAAAAAAAGAAATGACAAAAAAAAAATAAAATAAAAAATATTCCTTGTATTTTTGGAATCCATTGAGGGCACTGTATAGCTCCATGGAGAAAACTTTCAAAAATATATTGGAAAACGATGTATTTCTGTTCTCGTTTACCATTAGTTCTTGTCTGAAGACACTAATGCACTCCCAATCGAAGAAGATACATACTATGCATAGAAATTAAAAGGATACTGGTTAATGCATAACAACAAAAAACAAAACAAAAACAAAAGCAACATCCCTAACCACAAACTAAAAACACCACGGCTTTCCCGTTCGGTTAGTATAATCATGGGCAGATACATTTACCGCTCTGTGCTTGGGCAAAGGGAAATAAGTGATATCAGTTGTCAAAATGTGTGCATTATGACTTGTTAATATATCCAGAGATTTCTCTTTTTCAGAGCTTTGCATTTTTCACACTTTTGTATAAAGATTTGATAGCTTCCTTTAACAGCAAATGTATCATCGTGAATTTCTGCATGGTTCCCTCATCGATGTTTTCTGAAGCACGCAGCTGTGGCAAAATGGAATAATTGTACGCATTTATTCAAGTATGGAACGCTTTGTCCTTTCAAAAGAATGAACCGATCAAATGCATACATTCATTCTAAAAAAAAAACAACAACAAATGTTTGCCCGGATTCAATACGCCCCCGTCTTTCCCTTTTGAGGTTATCCCATCACCTCGGCTGAGGCTGTGCGATTTTGGCAGCATACCCGTTTATCGTGCAATGTCTCATGTAACAATCATCGTGTAGCAGTCACTTCATTGTAATCAGGATCATGTCAAAAACATCATGTTAGCACTGTGGGTGCAAGGATGCATCGCACTGTATTACAGCTATCTACTGAATAAGTTCCTCCATATTTAATGGCTTTGGTGTAACCTGAAGCGCACATGGGCGTCACCAGGGGGGGTGCGTTGGGTGCGAACGCACCCCCCTTCAGACCCTAAAAAAAAAAAAAAAAAAAAAAAAAAAAAAAAAAAAAAAAAATCAGTCTGCGAGCGACCTCAACGCCGGACCTTAAATGATAATTAATATCTATCTTTTTTTTTTTTTTTGCATCCGGGACAAAAAAAAAAAAAAAAAAAAAAAAAAAAAAAAAAAAAAAAAAAAAAAATCGTGGGCAAAAACAATTCGCAACCCTGGTTCTGGCAGCACTGATTTTATACATATCTACTCGTACAAGTTGGTGTATTCTATACAGTGTTTACTATTTAGATAGATTTTGGACATCCTTCCCATGCTTGGTCACTTCGACGCCACCTCGCTGGTCATACCTCCCCCAGTCATGAACATAAACCGACACCCCTGACTACCAGTGGTGGATCCAGGGGGAGGGGCGCACCGGGCGTCCCCCCCCCCCCCCCCGCCCCCCGACCCCTCTTAATTTCTAAAGCGAAAAAAGTATAGCTACAAACGGCAGTTTTTGGACTGTAAAATGTCGAAATTTTCAAGGTCGCTCGCTCCGCTCGCTGGCATTTAGTCGTAATGCCATTCTCCTGGAGTTGCTGCCAGTAATTGCAGCCGGTTCCAGCCGGTTCCAGCCGGTGCGCCCCCCCCCCCCCCGCCTTAATGCAAAAAAAAAAAAAAATATATAGCTATAATATACAAACGGCAGTTTTTGGACTGTAAAATGTCACAATTTTCAAGCTCGCTCGCTCCGCTCGCTCGCATTTAAATTCTCCTGATATTGCTGCCAGTAATTGCCAGCAGTTGTGCCTGGTGCGCCCCCTTAATTTCGAAAGCAAAAAAGATATACATTTTGTAGCTTCAAACGGCAGTTTTTGGACTGTAAAATGTCAAAATTTTCAAGCTCGCTCGCATTTAATCTTTATGCAATTCCCCTGATGTTACTGCCAGTAATTGTCTGCAGTTGCGCCCGGTGCGCCCCCTCCCTTGATTTCCAAAGCGAAAAAATATGGCTAAGAACGGCAGCTTTTGGACTGTAAAATGTAAAATTTTCAAGCTCGCTCGCTCCGCTCGCTCGCATGTAATCGTTATGCTCTCCTGATATTGCTAGGAGTTGCGCCCGATGCACCCCCTTAAAATGCCAAAGCGAAAAAATATAGCAACAAACGGCAGGTTTTCTACTGTAAAATGTCAAAATTTTCAAGCTCGCTCTCTTCGCTCGCTCGCATTTAATCGTTATGCAATTCACCTGATGTTGCTGCCAGTAATTGCCAGCAGTTCCGCCCGGTGCGCCCCCCTCCCTTGATTTCCAAAGCGAAAAAATATGGCTAAGAACGGCAGCTTTTGGACTGTAAAATGTAAAATTTTCAAGCTCGCTCGCTCCGCTCGCTCGCATGTAATCTTTATGCTCTCCTGATATTGCTGCCAGTAATTGCTAGGAGTTGCGCCCGATGCGCCCCCTTAAATTCCAAAGCGAAAAAATATAGCAACAAACGGCAGGTTTTTTTTTTTTTTTTTTTTTTTACTGTAAAATGTCAAAATATTCAAGCTCGCTTGCATTTAATTGTTATGCCTTTCTCCCGATGTTGCTGCCAGTAACTGCCGGCAGTTGCGCCCGGTGCGCCCTCCCCCTTTATTTCCAAAGCGAAAAAATATAGCTCCAAATGGTAGTTTTTTTTTACTGTAAAATGTCACAAATTTTCAAGCTCGCTCTCTTCGCTTACGCGCATTTAATCGTTATGCCATTCACCTGATGTTGCTGCCAGTAATTGCCAGCAGTTGCGCCCGGTGCGCCCCCCCCCTTAATTTCCAAAGCAAAAAAATATGGCTACAAACGGCAGTTTTGGGACTGTAAAATGTCACAATTTTAAAGCTCGCTCGCTCCGCTCGCTCGCATGTAATCGTTAAGCCATTCTCCCGATATTGCTGCCAGTAATTTGTAGTTTCACACCGTCATTCCATAATCCATTTATAGGGGCCAAACCCCTCCCACAACCTCCCCCTTGCTCGTTCCGCTTGTTCGGGCTCGGTCGCGTTCATGACATCAGTGTAAGAATTATTACTAGAAGTTTATTTGAATTATACCTTTTATAGGCAAATTGTTCAATAACAATTTACTTCAAAATGTACTGATACCTTAAGCAAGTGGGACTGTTTCAAGTCGATAAAACACGCAAAATACCTGCATCAAATTGCACCATTTACAACATCAAAATGCAAAAAGTGCTCACCGTGGGAGGAGGACACTCCCTCCCACATCCTCCCCCTCGCTCACTCCTCTCGCTCTTGCTTGGCCGCGTTCATGATATTCAGTGTAAATATTAAAACAAGAAGTTTATTTGGATGATACCATTTTATAGGCAAATTGTTCGATGATAATAATCTACATCAAAATATACTGCTTTACTTTAAACAAGTGGGACTGTTTCAAGTCAATAAAACAAGCAAAACATGCATCAAATCCCCCTCGCTCTCTCCGCTTGCTCGGGCTCGGTCGCGTTCATGACATTTTAGTGTAACTGTAAGAATCAATGCAAGAAGTTTATTGAAATGATATAGTTTATAGGCACATTGTTCAACAACAAATTCCATCAAAATGTACTGCTACCTTAAACAAGTGGGACTGTTTCAAGTCGATAAAAACACGCAAAGAGCCTGCATCAAATTGCACCATTTACAACATCAAAATGCAAAAAGTTCTCACCGTGGGGGGGGGGGGGGGGGGGGGGGGACAACAGACACTTCCACACCCTCTCCCCCCCCCCCCTTGCTCGCTCCCTCGCATACTAACACCCCCCCCCCCCCCAGATGAAATCCTAGCTACGCCAGTGCCCTTTCCCCGCTTGGTTTCCCTCAAAAACAGTAAAAGTCTAGGGATTGAGAGCTTCCTATATATTCCAAATGTCTGTCAAAAAAAAAATCGTTACATTAGGGTCAAAACGCACCCCCCTTGAAAAAAAGCTGGTGACGCCCCTGAGCGCATTCTTATGAATGGTTGTCTTTCTAATTTCAATAGTATTCAGTTGGATACTCATGTTTTAAGGTTAATTAAGGTTTCTACCGTATGGTAAACATGATTATAAAAACAATGTGTATCTTAAAATCGCCCAAGGTAATGGATGAGAACGTCAAAATTTATACTGCATTGATTTGCTAGCATGTTTGTTTCTCCATGCAAGCCGCTCTGTAGAGATAACTATGAAAAAGACAGTTTCAAGAAGTTCCTGTGTAAACACTATCTTACTCTCTTTATTGCGAAACGTTGTAATAACTACTGCAGTGATTCCAAGGAGATCGAGGTTTAAAACAGACATCAATCTTTTAATAAATTTCAAATTCACAAAGTGTTCCGTGACAAGAATAGTGGTGTTTTGTTTGTGATTGTTTGTTTGTTTGTTTGTTTGTTTGTTTTGTTTTGTTTTGTTTTTTTGGGGGGGTTGAGCTTGTTTTTGTTTATTATTGTTGATTTTGATTTTGTTTTTCTTTTCTTTGTTTATTTTCTTTTTGATATTCATACATGAAATTATTTAGCATCCGCCTAACATTGTGGTGTGAAAACTGTAGTCTGGATGAGTGACGTGACACAAAACTTCCCTTCAACAGGGCCGCTTCATTCTCTTGACAACTTTGACCATTACCATTTAGCTCGCACATTTCACATAAAATTAATCCGTTCTGCAATAGCATAAATTATGCTTCTTGGGGATCTATTTCTTCGAAGGTTTTTGTAGGTTTGTTATTAATATGGACACAGCTTTCCTATCTAGACTCCTGTTCATCTGGAAATGAAACAGGGTTCGTTGTTTTAAATATCATTGTGACGTTGTTATTAAGTCTGGTTTAATTCGAGTATGATTACAGTTCGTGAACTGAAATGGAAAGAAGATGCGAACTTCTGGCCTTTACAATCTAAAGAGGACTAGTGCAGGATCAATACTGCCCTCTCGTGGTTATCATGTGCGTCAATTTTAAAGGGGCATTCCGGACGATTTTCATAATTTCACATCATGTAGTACATAAATCAACAGCTCCATGTATAGATCCGTGGAATTTATCGTGGTCCTTGAGCAGAGAAACCAATGAATTGAAAATCTTAAACAAATTACACTGAACAGTGATGATGACATCAGAGGCTCTTATATTTCAGAAATGTAGCAGTGTAATTCCATTACAATACCGCTTGCTCAACAAGTTCACCTGTGAAAAATCCATGCATACCCTTTTCTTTTGTTCTGCTTCCTTGAGCCCGAACTCATGCATTCTTATGGTGAGGCTGTCATGTCATCATCCTTGTTCATTGCAATTCATTATAAATTTTGAAAACGTTCTCATTACTTATCCCAATCACTATAAATTCTGAAACTCTGTACTCAGTTTGACTAATTTAAAGTTGTTCAAATGTAAAAGTCTGAAAATCATCCGGAGGTCCCCTTTAATGGCATGTGGGAAGACAATTGAAGACCTGAATATAAGAACTACCCAAGTCCAATTTTTGGAGAAATTCAGTTTGACATTGGAAATTGTAGCTTATGCATGGACTCATCTTGTATATAAATGATAAATCCTAATTACCTCCTGAAGTGCCTGAAATGAATGAGTTAAATCTTATATGAATGTAAGAATTAAGGACTTCGGTCATTTTACATTGATATTATAGCGCCCTCTCTCATCCTTTTCTCATCTCTATAGCAGAATATCATATATATGATTCAAAGAACGACCCAAGTCCATCACACAAAATTGCCTCTCCACAATTAATGTAAATGTTAATTGTCATACTAACATATTATGTTCTAATTTGTATATACAATGTTGCCTTCCCATCACAGTTAGATAGAATATGATTGGACAAATAAAAAAGATATGACTTTTTTTTTTAAGTTTACTCGAAATGGTCTCCCATGGACTTGGGTCGTTCATATATTCAGATACCTAATTGCTGGTGAGATCATATCTTCGTGGGCCCACTGGTAAAGATGACGTATCATTTCTTAACCATACGTAGATGGACTGTGCGCATTATATGATGCGACGTGTTCATTTACAAAGGTGGCATTACACTGTCTCGATAATGACGCAAGATGGCTAAACAATATAGGGAATATTTTCAACATCTGCGAAACTCAGCTTGATGTCCTGTTCCCTCTTTCCCAGAGAGTATAAATAAGAAGCTAGCGCTAAGAGGGCGTACTTTCGCGATTTCAGAGGGATTTCGCATAGTACGCTCACGGGCGAAACACTTGCACCATTTGGATAACAAAACCGCTTGATGATCGATAGAGGGCGTATAATTATTAACGTGACCATCGCCTTCTTATAACGTTACTAGGCTCTGTATAGAAATGTGGTGAGTTTTGTCTCCCTTTCATTTTCTCCCTTTTTCGGGGGCTCACAGAGGACAATAATTGGTGTACTAAGAACCTTTTTTTTTGTCACACAGAAATATTATTCTTGTCTATTTAAAGAATGCAATGCAATATGCAATGAAGGGAAAGAATATGAAAATCAATATTGGAGAAATGTCCTTATTTTCTAATCTGCGTCAAGCAAGGCTATTAAATGCTACTAATTACCGTAGAACGTATCTTTATGTTTATAAACCATCGTGTGTCAACAATATATCATGGTGTGACCACAAAGCACATTTTATTCTTTTACGTCAAATTGTGTCAATTGTTCAGATTCCCCCCCCCCCTTTTTTTTTGCCTTCTCTTTTTTGAATCTTCATTCCGTCGTTCATTTTTTGGTGTCGTTTTTTTTTTTGCCACCTTAATATGGAGAAAACGAAAGGAAGGTAAGAGTTAGCTTCATAGGATCACGTTATACCCTCGCGACAAGCCACCGCCCTCTCCCAGTGGCATATGAACAAAATGATCACCATTTGGGCTCCATGATTGGCTCTATGGCGTACTTCACCGGTTCGCCTTTGAAATCGCCAGAGTTAAACCCTCTTACCACATTCACTTAATATTTGGAACTTTGACCTCAACATGTAATCGTATTTTTTATCAATGTTTTGCAGTTGTTGTTTTAATGGTCCTGAGACTTTAGAGCTTCAATCGATTTGTCAAAATACAATTGTATGTAGACAATTGCACTTATGTACAATGTACGTTGTAATTAACTCTTTATTTGCCATGGTGGAAACCCCCAGTGTGCCACGTTATTCTGGGACACGAAGGTAGTCACGCTTTGAAAAAGAATTTTGATTTTCCAATCTATATACCTTCTACAAATTTCTGTTAAGAAGGACGTAATAGTGAGCAAAGTTGAAGAGGAATACCAAGCTTTGAATTGATATAAAGTGTATGACAAATCTATTTCCATTTATTTTTTTTTTTTTAATGACCAGTTGCTACATTACTGTAAAGGCATGACTTTTGCACATGAAACCGTGAGAGAAACTAAGAATTTACACGCAAATTGAGCAGGGAACACCATTTGATGGTCAATCACCACATACTACGTGCTTTTGTTTCTTTTACATACAGCTTGCATTCTATTAGAATGCAAGCTGTATGTAAAAGAAACAAAAGCACGAGAAAAGCTTTCATGGTACCACGGGATTAGGCGATTTATCGATTGGTTTAAGCGGATTAGTGGGTTTGAGCAGAATATGCGAAGTTGACACGCCGTCGACTGAGTAGGACGTGCGAACACGGCACATAAAGAGTTAACCTTATTCGAATATTGCGCAGAAATTAAAAACTCCAACCTAATGTTTATTGGTTATTTTACATACAATAATTTTAATATTTCTCAAGAGTTTGGTCAAAATTGAAACCTTTGGGTCAAGTAATGTGATATGGTATTTTCAAGGGTAACATGAAGTTTGCATAATTATTGATTTTATTTACTGATTATTTTGTTGTTTTGTTGTTTTTGTGGAGTGAAGGTTCCTGTATAGAACATGATGTAAGCAACTTGTAAATGCAGAAGAAGTGCAATGATTTCTAGACATTTATTACCATGAATTGAAAAAAAAAAAGAGAAAAATATGAAAGCTCACATGTGACTCCGAAAATAGTGCTGGCCATCTATCTTTCAAAACTGAGACAAGAGGTCCTTCATTCACAACTTCACGTGGAATATGCCTGCATTTTTTTTTTCCTTTTTGCCAAATCTTCGACACTGACTCCTTTACTGAAATCGGTTATCATGTTTATCCTTGGTTTTTCTAATGTTTGTGCTGTTTCTCGAAATGGACAATCAGGCATGTAACCTGTCGTTGAATTGTTTGCTTGTTAGTTAGTTTGTTTGTTTGATTTTTGATTGTTTGTTTCTGTGTGTTTTTTATATAGTTTTGTTTATTTGCTTGTTTGTTTGTTTGTTTGTTTTTTGTTTGTGGTTTGCTTGGTGATTTTTTTTTTCTTGTTTTATGTTTTGTTTTGTTTTGATTTATTTTGCTTTTTCTCGCTCTCCTGTTTTTCCCCTCCCCTGGTCTCTTGTTTGGGACAGCATTCACAGAGTCCACTTACGTCTTTTAATCGCAGATTTGTACCATATTTCCCAATGTTATATTTCGACTGGTCTTTTGAACCATAGAACCCCGTGCCATGAGGCTCCATCTGCAGGCAAGGGTCTGTTTCCACTAATACCTCTGCAAGTTCTGATGATGGCAGATGTGTAGAATAGACTTCACAGCTGCTGGAAATGCATTAATTTTATTTATTTATTTTTATTAATATTATTATAATTTTTTTAGGATTGACTCTTGTTAAGTACGCCCACCCTGATATAATAGTGTCCGATCAGTTTGGCACTTCCTTTTCTTACATTTCAACATATGAGAGTGACAATACATTGAATTAAAATGGCCGCACTATTTCTCTTTTTTTTTTTCTGCTGCTTGGAGTTGGGTCCAGCAGTACAGTTTTTACTTATAATTAACTTATAACCTATCCGCTTGCTTTTTTTTTTTTTGGGGGGGGGGTGGCATCATTTTGAGAAGTATTTTCATTGATAACGCCATATTTATTGTAGTATTGATTTTCACTCTTTAGAAACTCCTATGTTCTGTTCATGAAAATTCATTATTTGTATTGTTAAAATCCTTTGACGGCACCGTATACCTCCACGGAAAAAAAAAAATCAAAAATATACTCGAAAAGAATGTATCTATAGTCTTGTTCAATATTATTCCTTGTCTGAAGAAACTGAGAAATGCATTACCAAAGGTTTTCCTATGTGGTCAGTATTTTCTTGCAGATACCTTTACCGTTTTGTACTTGGGCAAAGGGAAATAGTTGATATCAGTACATGATATACATTCGACGAATTTATATATTTAGTGCTCTTTTTGCATTGCATTTGTCACACTTCTTTCTAAAAAATTGATGCCTTGCTTTAATACCGAATTGCAACTCCGGGATTTTCTGCGGGGCTCCCACATTGATGTTTTGAAGTACGCAGCTGCGGCAGAATCAAATAATTGTCCGCATTTATTCAAGTATGAATCGCATTGTCCTGTCAAAAGAATGGGCTATTCAAACGAATACATTCGCTCTGAAGAAAAAAAAAAACTGTTTGCCTAGATTTATCATGCCCCCATTTTTCCCTTCCAAAGGCCATCCCATCACCTAGGCTGAGTCTGTGCAATTTTGACAGTATGCCCGTTTAGCCTGCCATGTCTCGTGTAATAATCATCGTGCAGCATTCAGTTCAAATCAGGATCACGACAAAAACATCATGTTAGCACCGTGCATGCAAGGATGCATCTCGCTGCATTATACCGTTATATCTACTGAATCAGTTGCTTCATGTTTGTTCCTCCATGTCAAGTTGCTTAGGTGTGACCTGTCATGTATGATAGTTTTATCTTTGTATTCACCTTGAAACTTATGTTTTTGGGGTTGTTTTGTTTTGTTTTGTTTTGTTTAACAGCAAGTTAGCATTCTTTGGCATCGTTAACTGAGAATATGCCTCGATGTAAATTAAGGTCAAAATTTGTACTGCATTGATTTGCTGGCATATCAATCGTTTGATAAATATCAAATTCACACAAGTGTAACGTGATAAGGACTTTAGTGTTTTGTTTGTGTTTGTTTTGGTTTTGGTTTGTTTTTGGTAATGCATTGGTTATGTTTTTGCCTTTCTTTCCTTTTCTTTTCTTTTGATACTCATACCTGTAATTACTTATCATCTGCCTACCATAGTGTTTTTTTTTTTTTTTTACAGTAGTCTGAATGAGTGACGTGACACGAAAACTCACTACATCAAGTCCGTTCTATTCTCGTGACAAATTTGACCATTGCCGTTCAGCCCGCACATTTCGCATAAAATGAATCCGTTCAGCAATAACACATGCTTTTTGTGGATAGTTCGTCTGAACGAAGGTTTTTGCAGGTTATTCATTCAAATCCACACAAACTACTTTATCTAGACTCCTGTTTACCCAAAATGAAACAAGATTGATTAATTTCAATATCATTGTGACGTTGTTTCGAAGGTTTGTTAATTCGAAAATGAAATACAGTTCGCGAACGAAAATGAAAGAAGGTGCAAATCACTGGCCTTTAAAATCTAAAGCGGACGAGTGCAGGGTCAATACTGCCCTCTTGTGGTTATCTCCCGCATGTGCATTAATAAGGGAGTTCACGGTTAGCGCGTGTCTCATTAGATCCCTACATTATAGACTCTTAAACAACATGGATATGTGTTGTGATCAAGAATTCCTTGTTGAAGCATGACATCTTGTATTAAATCAATGCTCACGAAATGCATGAAGAGATTTTGCTAATCAGTTTTGATGAGTGAATATACTAATTTACACCTGTACGTTCTAATTCAGTCTAAAACACATACACATTGTACATTGTAATGACGTAATTCAGATTCCCAGTTGCCCAAGGATTCTATCCACTTTAAAGTCAGTGGCAAAATACACAGACACTGTGACAGTCTCATTTGACCTTTGTTTTGCACATGCGCTAATTACAACCGTGAACTCCCTTATTTAAATGGCATGTAGAAGGATGACAATATTGTTTGTGAGATCGTCATTATCGTGGTGGGCCTTTGGTGCAGTTGACCTATAATCTCTTTAACGTACGTAGATGGCTTGTGTGCCTCCTATGGTGCTACTTGCACATTTACAAAGGCGGCATTACACTGTTACTATAATGACACAAGATGAGGGTAAAAATAGGGAATATTATTTTCAACATGTGTGTGCGATACGCTCTGGAGGGCCTGCTCCCTCCTTCCCAAAGATTGTAATGAACACGCTAGCGCTAAGAGAGCGTACTCTCGCGATTTCACATGAAATTCGCATAGTACGTTCATGGGCAAAAGACGGGCGCCATTTGGGTAACAAAACTGCTGGATAACCGATAGAGGGCGCACGGTTATTATGTTACCATAGCAGTGGCTTATGGTAATCCTTCTGTGTCCTGTATAGATATGGAGTAATTTTTATCTCCCTTTCTTTTTCTCCATTTTAGGGGGCTCACAGAGGACGATATGTCCTTAGGACCTTATTTTGTCATACCTAAGTGTCATTCTGGTCTAAGCATGAAATGCAATATTGAAGAAATGTCCTTATAATTCCAATCTGCCATCCAACAAAGCTATTAAATGCTGATAAGGTCTATGACCTGTCCTGCTGCAGCAAGCTTACAGTCAAGTTCAATGTCCTATTAATCAGCACTTGACCATCCAGTCCAATATAAACTGGAAGTTAACGAAGATGCTGGCACCTTCTGTAGTAGTCCTGTGGTATGTTCCTTTGTCTCATTGCTGTGTAGCTTAGCCTTTTGGTGCTTGATATTGTTCCAGTCTATTCATTGGAAGGCAGGTGTAGCCCACATCTTGATTGTACAAGGATTAACACCCCTATAAGACCAAGGTAGATGCCTTGGTGAGGGGAGATTGTATTTGGACTTCTTGGAGAGTGGAGGCTGAGCTTTGCCGGAAAAAAATTTAGAGGAAGAAATTGAAGAGTACGCTTACCTAGCCCCTTTAGCGCGTGCTTGCGTGCGCTTCGTATCTATTCTCTTTGCTCCTTCCTTACACTGGTATATTCATTGGATGCTGCTGAAGATGTGCCTTCAAATTGTCATAGTCATGTGCATTCTTCAATGAAACAGTGCAAAGGAAACAGAATGTTGGTTTCCTCAACAGAATATCTCTCTTTTCAAAGGGACATTAATCGTCAGGAAGATTGATAGTGGGGTAAGGCCAATCTTGTTAATCTATGCAGGAACAGCAAGTAGTTATTTGGGCAGAAATAAACAAAAATGTGGAGGATATATTAAGCAATTTTTACAGGGGCAAAACTGGTAAATGCTAGTTTTATCAAGCTCGGGTCTTCGTGTCTAATTTTAACAGATTCTTATCATCCGACTAAGTTTAAATTTTTGACCAACGGACAGTTTTACAATTTCATCTGTGAAAATCACATGAGTTACGTAAGGCTTTTCTTTCAGATAATTTACAAAATAAAAAACAAAATGGATGATCCTGGTGTTTCTCATACATTTGTATCATTTTTCATCAAAATCTAATTACAGACAGGAAGAATACACATATGAATATAAGCCCTTAGAACAGTGTCTTATAGGTTAAATAAATTTTGCCATTTTTGACCTCGATATGTAATCTTCTTTCCCAGCAGTGCTTGCAGTTTTTGTTCAAAATTAATAATGGTCCTGTGACTTTAGATCTTCCATGCACTTGTCAAAAATGTGTTAACAAATGCAAAAATTTACAATATACGATGCAATAAATCTTATCTGAATAATGCAGAAAAATCCAAAACTGAAACCATTTTTTTTTTGTAATATACATGCCATAATTTTGATACTTCTGAAAAACTTTGGTCAAAACTGAAACCTTTGGGTAAAGTAACGGGGCATGATATGTTCAATTGTAATTGAACGTTTGCATATTCCTTTTCTTTAATAATTTTTTGTTGTTCTGTTGTTTTTGTGGGTGTGAAGGTTCCTGTATAGGACATGATATAAGCAAATTGTCACAATGCAGGAGAAATGCAATGATTTCTAGACACTGATTACCATGAATAAAAAAAAGAAAAACAAGTAAAAGCTCACCTGTGACTCTGAATATAGTGCTAGCCATATGTCCTTCAAGACTGACCTTTAAGACTGAGACAAGAGGTCCAACATCACAACTTCACGTGGAATATGCCCGAATGTTTTTGTTTTGTTTTGTTTTTGTTTTTGTTTTTTTAAACTCTTCTTCACTGCCTCCTTTCCTGTAATCGGTGATCATGTTTGTCCTTGCTACTTCTAATGCTTGTGGTGTCTCTCGAAATGGACGATCAGGCACTTAACCTGTAGATGACTTTGGTTTACTGGTTTGTTTTGATTGTTGGTTTCTTTCTTCTTCTTCTTCTTCTTTTTTTTTTTGATGTGGTTTTGCTTATTTGTCCTGTTATTCATTTTTTGTTGTTGTTTTGGCTTTGCTTGTTTTGTTTTGTTCTTTTTGCTTGTTTCCTGTTTGTTTTGTTTTGTTTTATTTTGCTCTTTCTCGCTTTCCTGTTTTTTCCCCTCACCGGGTCTCTTGTTTGAGACAGCATTCACAGAGTCCACTAATGTCTTTTATTCGCAGGTTTGTACCTTATTTCCCAATGTTATACTTCGGACTGGTCTTTTGAACCATAGAACCCCGTGCCATGAGGCTCCATCAGCAGACAAGGGTCTGTTTCCACTGATACCTCTGCAAGTTCTGATGATTGCAGATGTGTAGGATAGACTTCACAGCTGCTGGAAATGCATTAATTTTGTTTATTACTTTTTTGTTCTTTTTAGGATTGACTCTTGTTCATTACGCCCACCCTAATATAATAGTGTCCGATCCGTTTGGCACTTTCTTTTCTTCCATTTTATTTCAACATATGAGAGTAACAATATATTGAATTCCAATGGCCGCACTATTTAACTTTTTTTTCTGCTGCTTGGAGTTTTAAGTTTTTAAAGTTTTAACTTGTAATTAACTTATAACCCATCCGCTTGCTGAACTGTTTTGTTTTGTTTTTGTTTTTGTTTTTGTTTTTTGTGTTGTTGTTGTTTTTGTGTTGTTTTTTTTTTTTTTTGGGGGGGGGGGGGCATCATTTTGATATGTATTTTCGTTGATAACGCCATATTTATTGTAGTATTGATTTTCACTCTTTAGAAACTCCTTATGTTCTTGTATTGGTGAATTCATTTGACGGCACCGTATACCTCCAAGGAAAAAAAATCAAAAATATACTTGAAAAGAATGAATCTATAGTCTTGTTCAATATTATTCCTTGTCTGAAGAAACTGAGAAATGCATTACCAAAGGCATTCCTACGTGGTCAGTATTTTCTGGCAGATACCTTTACCGTTTTGTACGTGGGCAAAGGGAAATAGTTGATATCAGTACATGATATACATTCGACGAATTTATATATTTAGTGCTCTTTTTGCATTGCATTTGTCACACTTCTTTCTGAAAAAATTGATGCCTTGCTTTAATACCGAATTGCAACTCCGGGGATTTCTGCGGGGCTCTCACATTGATGTTTTGAAGTACGCAGCTGCGGCAGAATCAAATAATTGTCCGCATTTATTCAAGTATGAAACGCATTGTCCTTTCAAAAAAATGGGCTATTCAAACGAATACATTCGCTCTGAAGAAAAAACTGTTTGCCTTGATTTATTATGCCCCCATTTTTCCCTTCTGAAGGCCATCCCATCACCTATGCTGAATCTGTGCAATTTTGGCAGTATGCCCGTTTAGCCTGCCATGTCTCATGTAATAATTATCGTGCAGCATTCAGTTCAAATCAGGATCACAACAAAAACATCATGTTAGCACCGTGCATGCAAGGATGCATCTTGCTGCATTATACCGTATCTACTGAATCAGTTCCTTCATATTTGTTCCTCCATGTCAAGTTGCCTAGGTGGTGTGACCTGTCATGTATGATAGGATTATCTTTGTATACACCTTGAAACTTATGTTTTTTGGGTTGTTTTGTTTTGTTTTGTTTTGTTTAACAGCAAGTTAGCATTCTTTGGCATCGTTAACTGAGAATATGCCTCGATGTAAATTAAGGTCAGAATTCGTACTGCATTGATTTGCTGACATATTATCAATCGTTTGATAAATATCAAATTCACACAAGTGTCACGTGATAAGGACTTTAGAGTTTTGTTTGTGTTTGTTTTGATTTTGGTTTGTTTTTGGTTATGCATTGGTTATTTTTTTTTTTTGCCTTTCTTTCCTTTTCTTTTCTTTTGATATTCATACCTGTAATTACTTATCATCTGCCTCCCATAGTGTTTTTTTTTTTAACAGTAGTCTGAATGAGTGACGTGACACGAAAACTCACTCCATCAAGTCCGTTCTATTTTCGTGACAAATTTGACCATTGTCGTTCAGCCCGCACATTTCTCGGCATAAAATGAATCCGTTCAGCAATAACACATGCTTTTTGTGGATGTTGTTCGTCTGAGCGAAGGTTTTTGCAGGTTTTTCATTCAAATCCACACAAACTACTTATCTAGACTCCTGTTTACCCGAAATGAAACAAGATTCATTAATTTTAATATCATTGTGACGTTGTTTCGAAGGTTGGTTAATTCAAAAATGAAATACAGTTCGCGAACGAAAATGAAAGATGGTGCAAAACCACTGGCCTTTAAAATCTAAAGCGGACGAGTGCAGGGTCAATACTGCCCTCTTGTGGTTATCTCCCGCATGTGCATTAATAAGGGAGTTCACGGTTAGCGCGTGTCTCATTTGATCCGTACATTATAGACTCTCAAACAACATGGATATGTGTTGTGATCGGGTAAATTGGCACCTCGTCTACACCCACCCTGTCCACTGTCCACCTAGTCTAATGCCATCTTGTCTAAACTCACTTCGTCTACTACCAACTCGTCTATCAACCATTTTGTCTATATGCCAATTAGTCTAATTGTCATTTCGTCTACTAGCCATTTTATCTAATGTCCAATTTGTCTAAGTCAAATTTCGTCTAACACCCATTATGCCTATTGACCATTTCGTCTATTAATCATAAGGTCTATGAATAAAATAGTCTACAGCTCATTTTGTCTAATAGCCAATTGGTCTACAACTCATTGTCTAATAGTCAATTAGTCTAATAACCAGTCAGTCTACTCCCAACTGGTCTACTGCCAACTGGTCTACTCCCAATTGGTCTACTCCCAACTGGTCTACACCCAATTGGTCTACTCCCAACTCGTCTACTCCCAATTGGTCTACTCCCAATTCGTCTACACCCAAGTGGTCTACTCCCAACTCGTCTACTCCCAACTAGTCTACACCCAACTGGTCTACACCCAACTCGTCTACTGCCAACTCATCTACTGCCAACTAGTCTACTGCCAACTAGACTACTCCCAACTGGTCTACTACTAGTTATATATATATTTTTTTCTTATTTAAGTCTACTTCATCCAGTTTCTTTTTTCCCAGTGAAATAGAAAACAACCTACTGCATCTCTCTCACAGTTACTTTAACCACATCCCAGCACTACATACATGTAAACGTAAACACACACACACACACACGCGCGCGCACACACACACACACACACACAAACGGAACACATTACTAGTACACGCGAGCATCCGGTGTCAATCCATCCAACTACACGCCCACATCGCGCGGATCGTTAGTACCTTCACTAGTGTACCAAACGCAATGAAAATCAAATTACTCGATAATTCCTCATTCGGGATCCCGCCAAGATCGCTGCATGCATGTAGTTTGCAGGCACAAACCCTTGTTGGTCGTATTAGGAGTCTGCATTTGCTAAGACTAATACACGCACCACTGCACTGCAGCCTCTCCCAACAAAGGTTTCTACAGACTTCTAAAAACAGTTTCTCACGGTGAAAATCAAACTCCACCCTCTACCCATGTGATTAGTTGCTTTCCAATGTCCATCACCATCTATTGGGACTTGCCTGGCAACACCCAATAACTGGATAATTAGGGAAACAGATTAGGCAGATATCACCAGTCCATGGGTGAAATAAAAACAACACTGGTCAGACAACCCTTCCTCCATGGATACCAGTGCACCAAATTCCAAGGGGTGTATAAGGTGACAGTAGTCAGTACAGTAGTCAGTACAATCATCTTTCCCCCTTATACAGTATCTGGCTCTTCTGTAAACCATGGAGTAACATATGCAGACATAATAATGTGGATTCATTCACGTGTAAACCATGAAATGACTAAAATGTAATGAGATATTTGGGGGCATTATTTATTTTCTGAACAAGATTTCAAGGCATGTTTCAACTTTTTGTAACAATTAATGAGATTCCCCTTATATGACTATCAAAAGCATAGGCCTACATACTATTCTATTAAGAGGAATTAAATTTTGTTTGACGAAAATCTAATTTGAGATGGTTGAGATATCCCAAAACAAAGTGGTCCTAATGAAATGTGGGAATTTTCTTGTATATGGACCATTTTGCTTTACTTTGTTTTTGGATATTTCCAAATCTGACTTTCATCAAATAGAATTTTAACTCCTGTTTGATAATAGTATGTCGAGTAGTTTCTATCTTGCAAAAAGTCAAAAGCTGAATCACCATCTCAACCAAAACTACCATCCTTTAACACCTACATTTTTTCTTTTTCTCGCTGGTATACTGTGTACTCATGGGCCCTTAAATAAACACAAACCTAGGTTCATTGTAAATGTACCAACCTAGGCCTATATGACAATCTAAAACTAATACCCTTTAATATCATTATGTGTAGGTTCTGAATGAAACCTTAATTTTGGAAAAATCAATGCCGAAAAGCAAAGAACAGTTCTTGTGCCTATGCAGGAACCAGTCCCAGAAACACATTTTACTTCTAAGAGGTTTTCTATTTCTATGAGGAATTTTTAATAAGTGGAGTCAGAGATGGTCTTCTGTATAACTTCTCTCCCTAGTTTGATCTCTCTCCTTATGTAAGTTCCGACAGTGTTTCAAATTCACTCTTGGTAAATTCCTCCCTATTTATTGGTCTGATAAAACAATACATTTCCAAAGTGAATGTATCCATACATCTTTTAAAACTTATGATACTGATAGATATCAATGTAAAATCTCCTGGATGCTGCAGTTGATGATCATAACTTGCAATTGATTGCAATTCTCTAGTCTATACTAGTTAAAATCATTTGCTGGTTGGCCATTTTTACAATCAGTGGTGTAAAACACAGTGTTTGCACTAATTGGTATATAACTTTCTTATACACTGACAGATATGCATTATTTTTTCTCATAAACTTACCACCCATAGTGTCTACCTTGGGTACCTTAATGAACTTTCCTCTCTTTTTCTTTCAGATGTGGCAGGCACTTACATGCTTGAAATCCAACACTTTTGGTGTACTCACTCTGACATAGTATTTTTGTCAGAGCTAGCATATTAAATTGTTTATTCCTTTTCATTATTTTTGTTGTTGTTGTGATAGACAGGTATCCAACATTAAGAACTATTATGTTTACCAGGTTCTGCTTTGTCTTCTTTAAAGACTGAAATTGTCCAAACTTTATGTTTCGGAGGTGACATTTTCCGTTAACAATTAACCCCTCTTTTGAGTTAGCTCTTGTTCACAATTATGAAATTCAACTTTGCTAATTTCCATCAAAACAAAATAGTAATCAATCTGACTTAACTTTGATCCAAAGATTATTTAATTCAAATAGTTTATCATTTTTTGGTGAGCATTTATAAATTTATGTAACTTTTCCGTTAACATTTCTGTCACCTCCGAGACAACAGATTTATGTATTTGATTTTTTTATTCTTGACATCAGTTATACATTACATTTGCAAAAATGTAACATATCCCCTCACATTATCTCTGAAGGAAGGTAGTAGAAATATAGCCTGTTGTTTTCATTTCGGAGCAATTTACAATTTTCCGTTAACACTTGTCACCTCCGAAACAACAAGCATATTATATTTGATAATTTCTCGAAGACAAAGCAATTTTGTTTGATTCTGTCCAATTGACAGGAATCTCTTTTGGAGGAAAATAGTAATATGGCAACAGGAAGTGAGAATTTTCTAGAGATTAATAAAAGATCTAATAAAAACTAAGAATTACTGTTTCGGAGGTGACAAAACACTGTTAACAAGATTTTTTGCTCATTTCTGTTGAAGAGAAACCATATCATGTACACCAATGGTTTCATTTATTTTAGTAACATAAGTCTCAAAGTGGAGAAATCAACTAACACACTCTCACTCTTTTTTGTATTACTAGACAGCACGTTTTAGGGCAAATTTACATTTTTTCACTCTTTTTAACAATGAGAATGCACAAAATACACCCATCTGTTGTATATATAACATTGTAATCAATATCAATTCTCCTGCTTTAGTTAAGTAAACATATAAATGCTTTCATCTTAGAAGCTTGATTTCCAACAAGCAAATTATTTGTGAAGATTTACCAATCACAGCTTTCCATGTAGGTTACTATTTCTTGTGTTTCGGAGGTGACATTGTTTGTTAACACCATATTGTTATATGATAGTGAAAGGCAAGACTTCAGTTCCTTTTCACTATCTATCAATATTTTCTAATACATTTAATATCTACAAAATCATCACAACAGAAGTGACTTTTGTATACATAGCTCACCAGAATTCCCTCGATACCAAAGTGATACATGTGGCAGTTCATGCATGCCCTAGTCCACAATCTCAAAAAAAAAAAATGTAAAGAAAAAAAAATATCAAATAATCACACTCCACAAAAAGGCCACATGCCTATAGCTGGTGCACAACTTGTTCTTAAATTCTTAGTTGTTGTTTTTCCATGTACAACGTGGTATAGTCATAAACAAAATTATGTGATTTTTTTTTTAATATGACAATAATTATTACATTTTCCAAGTTGAACCAACTGTTTATGACAAATGTTGTATTTTTTTACGATTATTGAAGTTACGTGACAACTAAAGTGAACAGAGGAACAAGTCCCCAGGACTGGAAAGGGAAAGATCCAAAAACAAGATTTGTAGTTCTATCTCAATATAATTTTGATGAGGTGTTTACCTTGTTTTGTTATTATGTTTTATCTTAGAATTTGGCTTTAAGTACTGGAATTTCAAGGAAAAGAAAATGGTTTCTTAAAGGACAAGTCCACCTTCATATACATGTGGATTGAGTGAATGCAACAACATTAGTAGAACACATTATTGAAAGTTTTGGGGAAATTGGACAATCCATTCAAAAGTTATGGGTTTTTTACGTATCTTCACAATCACTGCTGGATGAGACGACTATGACAGTGTATGATGTCACATGTGTACAACGATATAAGGAAAATATACCGGTAATGAATTTCACAAAATTTTACTTTTTGAAAAAAGTGCACATTTCTTCAACTTGCTACTGATGTATTTTAGGGCAATATTATTCATCCTGCCTTCTAAAAGAGAGAAGTCATGTGTTCTTTTGTTATGCAAGAAAAGTGAAAATACAGTATGTTGAATTTTCTTGATACTTTCTCTATATCCTCGTACACATGTGACATAAAGCTACATGTATAGAAGTCTTCTCATTCAGCATTGACTGAGCAGAAACTTCAAAAATCCATAACTCTGGAACGGATTGCCTTACTTTCCTCAAACTCTCACTGATGTGTTTTACTAATATTGCTGTATTTACTCAGCCCTCATGTCTATTGAGGTGAACTTGTCCTTTTCCAGTTTCGGTCCCTTATAGGTTTATTTGAGACCAGTTTGTGTCCGGGACCTTCCGTGAAGTTGATGGAGGAAATTACTGAACAAAAACAAATTTTCCCCTCAAGTTCACAGAAAAGCATTATGCTGCTCTCTTCAGCTGGGAAACACAAGCTGTTGTCTTAACCAAACTGTAAAAACCTGTTAAAGATTAGTATGAATTACAATCTCAAACAAAATATGAGCTGGTATCCATTATAATGAAAGAGAATAATTAAACAAAATAACAAGTAAGAACTGAAAGAAAGAGCTTATATTTGAAAATTAAAGCCATGTGGAAAGACATGAATGTTCACTAAATAGTTAACACCTGAGAAGTTGGGTTGTCTCTGTGTTGTGTCACCTCAAAAACAATAAAATGGTTTTACTTATCTTATACTTTTTACTCTCAAAAGTGATTAATATGCATGATTTGCAGGTAATTTTCAAGCAATTCAGAAAGATACGTAAAATATATTTTACTAATGTCAACAGTTTAAATGAATCTGGTGTAAATAGAAAATTTATCCCAGATGAACCAAACACCTTTCACCAGTATTATGACATTTGTATGGTGGCTGTCAAGGATGATGAAGAATTCATGAACATCCTTGAATTAATCTAGGTTATAAAACTATTTGCAAACAAAAACGTACAAAAGTCAAATTTTTGCTTTTCCTATTCATACCGTATGTCCCCACCAAATAATCACAGTGGTACCCTCCGCAACGATAACTTTAAAGATAGTGAATCATTCTAAAATACAGTTTGAGGGATTGAAACTATAACTCATTGCCCACACCTTACAGAAAACCCCATTCAATTTGCTTCAGAGGTCAAAGAGAATTGAGGATTTTTGTAGAGCATGTGAGGAATCCCTTCCCTCCAAGTTCTGTATATTGTGTTTACACATTAATATGCAGTTCCAAGAGCATCCAAGTGCTGAACTTGGAAGAATCAGACTCCTGACATCCTTTATAACAATCCACATTTCTTTGAGACCACTTAACCAAATTGACTGGGGCTCTCTGCAAAATAGAGCTAAGATGTTATAATTAAAATAAAGTAGAATTTAGCTGATTTAATTGGGTGCTATCAATGCAAAAGTCTAATTGCATTTTTTTTTTTTTTTTGGGGGGGGGGACATACTATATGAATACTTGAACACAATGTTAACATTGAATGTCACCTCCGAAACAAAGTTATTCTTCCCTGGTGTTGTGGAATAAAATGTTCTGAGAGCAAAGAAACATTACTAAAATGATGTTACACCCTCATTTCAATTTAAGGTAGAAAATGGAATGCCATGTTTCTTCAGGTTACAATATCTAGCTTATGTCCATCATATTCTTACTGTAAATGAATATTTCAACACAATGTTAACATTGAATGTCACCTCCGAAACGAAGTGATTCTTCCCTGGTGTTGTGGAATAAAATGTTCCGAGAACAAAGAAACATTACTAAAATGATCTTACACCCTCATCTCAATTCAAGGTAGAAAATGGAATGCCATGTTTCTTCAGATTACAATATTTAGCTTACATCCTTCGTCCAAATTGAAGGCAAACTACCGGTACCCATGCTAATTAATGAAGTGTAAAAAAACACTTGTTCTGTGTGGTCTATCTGCTTGAAACAGGGGCTAATTTCTTGTTCTCGAGTTATAATTATTAAAAACATTGATACATTGATAAAAAGAAGAAGTTTTTGTGTTATTGTCACTTATTCTAAAAAAAAAGTGAGTGTTAATATTAATGTCACCTCCGAAACATTCTAATATGTTAACTGTCACCTCCGAAACTTAAAATTATTGGAATTTCATTTAACCTACATAGGAAGGTAGCCCTACTTAAAGACTTGTTATAGAAAGAGTTTGACCTGGCCTGCCCTCCAATAAATAGTTAAAATCTTAGAAATTACATGTCAATTGGTATTTTTAGCAAAAATTTATAAATCTCATGTATTTTTTTAAAAATTCACTTTATATTCAACCCCCAAATAGTTTTGATTCACAAACTATATATTGTTGTTAACCAAATAAACTTTGCATGGTGAAGTTTGACTTCAGAGTTTTGTCAATGTGGTGCAATTCATGAAAGCAAAGTTTTGCTTAAATTTACTTCAGGTGCCAGGGTTTTCCTTAAATTACACCAATAACCCTTCAGCTTTAAGGTCTGAAATGTTATTTTTTCAAAAATTTGAATACTTTCAAACAGGAATCAAACAGAATAATGAAAAAATATTACTTCAGGTGCCAGGGTTTTCCTTAAATTACACCAATAACCCTTCAGCTTTAAGGTCTGAAATGTTATTTTTTCAAAAATTTGAATACTTTCAAACAGGAATCAAACAGAATAATGAAAAAATATTTTGTTTGAAATTTTGACCCCCCGAGTACAAAAGTTACACCACTGATCGTAAAAAAGGCCGGTTGCGATCAATTGTTTTCCATCTTTATTGATTGCAAAACACTGAAAGAGCTAATACTTAGTTGTTATGTGTTCACTCAAAATGAGTTGAATCTACTGTGCCGTAGATGTAATAATCTAATTAAGTGCTTTTTGGAAATGAGCCTGCAGTATGTTGGCAACAACGTAATATTTGGCACTGTCATCCAATGTTTTGCCATGATTTACAACATCATTCATATTTTTTGACTCATTTACAATTTTGTGGATCAAACTTTTTGCTCAGTTTTATTTTAGCAATTTAGTTGCAATTTGGGAATTATGACCACTCTATAGTAATGTTATTTTTCACAACACTTCGATATGATACATACAGAATTTTCAATATGCCTCTTTCCATTAAACAATATTTTTATGGATAAATACAAAATCACATGAACTGATCTATCTCCCTCGATAGAAAAGACTTGAAATTTGGCACATGACATTGTGGCCGCCATTGTAGAATTTTAGCTTTTGTCATTGTTAACAGTGTTTGCCATGGTAGCAGCATTTTCATTAAAAAAAAAAACATACAAAACTTTGTTGAACAAACTGCCCATATTTTGAACATTTGATTTGCAATTTGAGAGACTATAATGATCACTCTTACTTACATGTTAATAGGGCCTACTATGTCATTTTAGCAAGACATTTGTGTGTGTGTGTGTGTGTGTGTGTGTGTGTGTGTGTGTGTGGTTTTCAGTCTGTCTGTTGCCATGACATGAGTATTTTCTTACAATTACAGAATTATGTGATGGATTGATCTAACTCCCTCAGTTATTGATCATTAGAATTGAAATTTCGCATATTTGGCTGCTACTGTAAAGTGAAGACATGCAAACTTCATATCTTGTCATTGCTGGTCAATGTATTGACGTGAAAGCAGCATTTGTTTAATTAAACATCATACAAATTGGTAGTTGATTTAGCTAAACCCAGCAGTTTGTAGGATTTGACTTGAGATTTGACACATAATACCAATACAAATTCAATTGTTCAAAGTATTTCTTTCGTCAATATTAAACAATGCGTTCCCATGGCAACATCTTTTTTCTAAAAAAGGTGCAAACAAATATTGTGTATGATATATATATATATTAATAGAGCTTACTCCCTCAGTCTTTGAACATTTGACTTGATATTTGGTACATGTGACCACTATATAGCATGTTGATACTTAAATTCTTTCTTTGGAGTATGGCAAATCCGTGTTGCCATTGTAACGGCATTTTTCATTAAAAAAGATATTCACTTCTTTCGTCAGCGACAGACAGTATTTGCCACAGAAATCATTAACTTTTTGAATAAAAATCAATCATACAAAAACATTATTGCTTATGCTATTTTCTTCAGTTTTGAGAATGTTGTTATAGCTTTAGATTTGGCACATTTTGGGGAACCATTATAGATTTTAGATATGTATATTGAAAAACACATCTTTGTCAATGTTAAATAATGCATTGCCATGGTAGCAACTTCTTATTTCTGATAAAAAGCATACAAAAACATTGTGTATTGAGCTAACTCCCTCAGGTTGAGGTCCATGGGGTATTAATCACATTTAGTGATAGTTCTAATCTGTATTGCATGTATTGTTGCTGCCAGTCCTCTGTGGTACATTCTCATTATTTTCTGAGCAACACGTTTTTGCTTGTTTGTTTACATTTCAATGAACTTCTGTTGTTGTTTTTGAAAGAAATGTAGGTAGGCTATTGTTCTTTAAACTGTAATATTCTCTGTAAAAAAAAAAATAAAAAAAGGCGTATATTCCTTGGCAATGTAGCCCACATTACAGTATGTGTGGGACCTTGATATTTTGACCTGGCTATAGAAACTTCAAAAATTCATAACTTTTTCTTTTTCTAATTTTGCTCAAACTGTCACTGATATGTTCTAATAATGTTGCTGAATTCTCTCAGTCCACATGATTTCAACGTGAACTTGCGCAGTACATATTACTTTTATGATATCATCAAAACATATCTAATCTCTTTTCTGTTACTCTTAAAAAAATTACAACATACTACAGTTATGTGGTCATGGCTTTATAACACTGTTTAATTGAAATATCAAACAATCGCAAGAAATATTTTGATGAAATCGTAAAAGTCAAGTTCACAATGAAATACTTGTGGATTGAGAGAATTCAGCAACATTATTAGAACAATAAACATATCAGTGACCGTTTGAGGAAAGTTAGATAAAGAGCAAGTTTAAACTTCAAAAATTCATAACTTTGTTATTTAGCTCTATAATATTATCCACAATATTTGTAAGATACATGAACGCCTATATTTATTGACTAATTCAGCTAAACAGTTTGAATGCATGACAATTATAAATTTGACATTGGTGTCAGATTTTTACTTGAATGGATTGATCCAGGTTAGCTAATCTTTTATCTCAGCTCGTTATGGGCCTATTGGCAAGTATTTCGTTGAGATTTTGTTTTGGTACATGTACAACACATTAGCAATAGCACGAGCAAGAAATTACGAAGGCCTGAAGGGAAAAGTCACCAATCATAAAGTATAGTAATTTATTGCTGTAGATGAATAAGCCTTAGTAGATTTATCATCAAACTTCCAAGAAGGCAAATTTGATGAAATGCGTGATAAGCAGGCACCATGCATAAGTAAACTCGCATTCACAATTAAATGTCACATACAATGTAAAAGCTTATTCATAGCTATTATCTTTTTTCTTAAACAGATAAAGTTTAGGCTCGTTATAGTTTGGTACAATGTTGATTAAGACTTAGGCATGTAGGCCTATAGCCCTTCATGAAATATTATAGAAATATGAAAGAAGGAGTTATATGACACATTGTATAAGTGGTACGCCAGAGGCCAAGAAAACTATACATGTAAGGTAGACTGATATAGAAAAAAAAAACACCTACAAACTTGTTGAGCTTTTAATGCAAATGGGGAGTGCATTTTTAATGTACAAAAACAGAGAATGATTTAGGCCTGTTTTAGTATTTCTTTCATAAAGAGATTTATTTTGAGAAAGGTGAAAATAGAGGGAAAAATCATGTTGGTCTTGACATGATTCAGTAATTATGAAGAGTAGACAGACGGACAGAAAGAAAAAGATCTAGTGAGAGCTTGAAAAGAGAGAAAAGAAGAAAACGAATAAACAGAAAGGGAATGGCAGGGATATGTTCCTTGGTTCCTCATGCAAGGAGGTGGTCACTCCATGGTCACTCATTGCAGACAGAACAGAAGGGAGCATTTCTTGCTCTAGAAAGTACATTCCGAGGTGTTACATAACAGTTCAAACCACCATCTGGCTTTCTACTCAGGTTGACCTTTATCTCAGTGGGGGTCAGCCAGACAGGCCCCCATAGGACATGTCAATCACGGTTACCATGACAATCCTCTCAGAATGAAGCTCCGCCTTATAAACATGAAAAGGACCCAAAGGTTGTACAAACCCTTGTTGGGAGAAGCTACAACACAGGGCCTATGGGACAGTGCTGAAGTGGTGCATATAGTAGTCTTGGCGCAGACTCCTTTACGACCAACAAGGGTTTGTGCCTGCAAACTGGCATGCATGCGCACGGAGGTACGGGTGGACTGGGTGGTCGGTCGAAATGTAATTCTGTTTCGTATGACTGACAATTCGTTGGTGATGGAGGATTGTAACTGAGCTAGTTTATCATTATTTAGGTATTTTACGGCCAGAATGTAGACTGGATAGTCATGTCTCACTATATATTGATTAGTATGTCTTTATATTCAGCATGTGCGGAATAATTAACAACTAGAATAGTCTAATATTGATTTTGTCATGACAGTGAGACGGACTGGACACTAGACAAAGTGGTATATTCATTATTAGCATGACCAGATGGAAATGATCAGTTTGGGTAAATTGTTGAGAGTAAAACTATATCAGTTGGGAGTACACCAATTGGGTATAGACGAGTATAGACCAATTGGGAGTAGACAAGTTGGGAGTAGACCAATTGGGAGTAGACCTATTGGGAGTAGACCAGTTGGGAGTAGACCAGTTGGGAGTAGACCAATTGGGAGTAGACCAATTAGGAGTAGACCAGTTGGGAGTAGACCAATTGGGAGTAGACCAGTTGGGAGTAGACCAGTTGGCAGTAGACCAGTTGGGAGTAGACCAATTGGGAGTAGACTAGTCGGGAGTAGACCAGATGGGTATAGACCATATTGGGTATGGACAAACTAAGGGTTGGACGATATGATAACTAGACAAAGTGAATGTAGACTAAACGACTTGTAGACGAGGTGGGAGTACACTAACTAGTTGTAGACAAAATAGATATTAGACGACATGGCAAATAGACATTGTGAGTGTAGACGATTTGGCTAGTAGATCAATTGTTTTGTAGACGAAATGCTCCTTAGACGAGTTGGGTATTAGACAATACGGGTAGTGGGCAAAGTGACTATTAGACAATATGGGTACTGGACAAAACGAGTTGTAGACCAAATGGGTATTAGACTAATCGGTAATAGACGATATGCCAGTAGACCAATTGGAAAATAGACAAAGTGGCTGTAGACGAGGTGACTATAAACCATCAAGAATTCCTTGTTGAAGCATTACATCTTGTATTAAATCAATGCTCACGAAATGCATGAAGAGATTTTGCTAATCAGTTTTGATGAATGAATATAGTAATTTACACATGTACGTTCTAATTCAGTCTAAAGCACGTACACATTGTACATTGTAATGACGTAATTCAGATTCCCAGTTGCCCAAGGATTCTATCCATTTTAAAGTCAGTGGCAAAATACTCAAGACAGTCTCATTTGACCTTTGTTTTGCACATGTGCAAATTACAACCGTGAACTCCCTTATTTAAATGGCATGTAGAAGATGGCAATTGTTTGTGAGATCGTCATTATCGTGGTGGGCCTTTGGTGCAGTTGACCTATAATCTCTTTAACGTACGTAGATGGCCTGTGTGCCTCCTATGATGCGACTTGCACATTTACAAAGGCGGCATTACACTGTCACTATAATGACACAAGATGAGGGCACAAATAGGGAATATTATTTTCAACATGTGTATGCGATACGCTCTGTACGGCCTGCTCCCTCCTTTCCAAAAATTATAATCAACACGCTAGCGCTAAGAGAGCGTACTCTCGCGATTTCACATGGAATTCGCAGAGTACGTTCATGGGCAAAACACGGGCGCCATTTGGGTAACAAAACTGCTGGATGATCGATAGAGGGCGCACGGTTATTATGTTACCATAGCAGTGGCTTATGATAATCCTTCTGTGTCTTGTGTAAATATGGAGAAATTTTTATATCCCTTTCATTTTCTCCATTTTAGGGGGCTCACAGTGGACGATATGTCCTTAGGACCTATTTTGTCATACCTAAGTGTCATTCTGGTCTAAGCATGAAATGTAATATTGAAGAAATGTCCTTATAATTCCAATCTGCCATCCAACAAAGCTATGAAATGCTGATAAGGTCTATGACCTGTCCTGCTGCAGCTAGCTTACAGTCAAGTTCAACGTCCTATTAATCAGCAATTGACCATCCAGTCCAATATAAACTGGAAGTTAACGAAGATGCTGGCACCTTCTGTAGTAGTCGTGTGGTATGTTCCTTTGTCTCATTGCTGTGTAGCTTAGCCTTTTGGTGCTTGGTATTGTTCCAGTCTATTCATTGGAAGGCAGGTGTAGCCCACTCCTTGATTGTACAAGGATTAACACCCCTATAAGACCAAGGTAGATGCCTTGGTGAGGGGAGATTGTATTTGGACTTCTTGGAGAGAGGAGGCTGAGCTTTGCCGGAAAAAAAAATAGAGGAAGAAATTGAAGAGTACGCTTACCTAGCCCCTTTAGCGCGTGCTTGCGTGCGCTTCGTATCTATTCTCTTTGCTCCTTCCTTACACTGGTATATTCATTGGATGCTGCTGAAGATGTGCCTTCAAATTGTCATAGTCATGTGCATTCTTCAATGAAACAGTGCAAAGCAAACAGAATGTTGGTTTCCTCAACAGAATATCTCTCTTTTCAAAGGGACATTAATCGTCAGGAAGATTGTTAGCGGGGTAAGGCCAATCTTGTTAATCTATGCAGGAAGAGCAAGTAGTTATTTGGGCAGGAATAAACAAAAATGTGGAGGATATATTAAGCAATTTTTACAGGGGCAAAACTGGTAAATGCTAGTTTTATCAAGCTCGGGTCTTCGTGTCTAATTTTAACAGATTCTTATCATCCGACTAAGTTAAAATTTTTGACCAACGGACAGTTTTACAATTTCATCTGTGAAAATCATATGAGTTACGTAAGGCTTTTCTTTCAGATAATTTACAAAATAAAAAAACAATATGGATGATCCTGGTGTTTCTCATACATTTGTATCATTTTTCATCAAAATCTAATTACAGACAGGAAGAATACACATATGAATATAAGCCCTTAGAACAGTGTCTTATAGGTTAAATAAATTTTGCCATTTTTGACCTCGATATGTAATCTTCTTTCCCAGCAGTGCTTGCAGTTTTTGTTCAAAATTAATAATGGTCCTGTGACTTTAGATCTTCCATGCACTTGTCAAAAATGTGTTAACAAATGCAAAAATTTACAATATACGATGCAATAAATCTTATCTTAATAATGCAGAAAAATCCAAAACTGAAACCATTTTTTTTTTGGTAATATACATGCCATAATTTTGATACTTCTGAAAAACTTTGGTCAAAACTGAAACCTTTGGGTAAAGTAACGTGGCATGATATGTTCAATTGTAATTGAACGTTTGCATATTCCTTTTCTTTAATAATTTTTTGTTGTTCTGTTGTTTTTGTGGGTGTGAAGGTTCCTGTATAGGACATGATATAAGCAAATTGTCACAGTGCAGGAGAAATGCAATGATTTCTAGACACTGATTACCATGAATAAAAAAAAGAAAAACAAGTAAAAGCTCACCTGTGACTCTGAATATAGTGCTAGCCATATGTGACCCTGCACCTCAAAACAAACAAAAAGTCGCTAGACATGAATATTCAGTTAAGACCATATTCTGAAAGAGCAGACTTTAAGCTTTAAAATGATGTATAACTCAAATCAAATGGACTCTCCTAACCTATCTAAATATTGGAAAGAAAGCACAAACTCAGGAAAAGTGTGAACTGAGAAAAGAGGCTCTAAAGTACAGTGTCTGTTCAAGCGCTTAATCTTTACCAAACCGTGCTGGCTGTGCGATGAATGGGACAAAAAAAAACAGGAAGTAAACCACCAGAGTAACAACAATGAAGGAATTATCAGATTAAACTGAAATTAAGCATGCCTCATTAACACATTCTGTCCATAATTAATGTCAACTTTCAAAGCAGTAGCACTATCCCTTCAAAAGTTATTAGAGTTGAAAGTGAAGAGTGTGGACAAGGTTTTTCAGAAATGAAAAAGGGATTCTAAAGACACACCTAATCACACTATTCTGCCAAAAGTGTTTGATTTGATTTGATTTGATTTATTGGTTTCTGTATCATCATTGTACATATACACATTCATGTACAAACACAAATATCACAATATATATAAGTATTTTCTTGTTCATTGCCTGTGTACAATGTACAGCAAAAGTACAACAAAACATACTACAATGAATAATACAGAGGGGCTACAGCATAAGCGTAGCTTGATTTGCGTGCAGCCCCCGTAGCATAACATAATATATAATGTACATCGGAAGGAGAATAGGACGGAGGGATGACTTGCATAGAGATAGGATAGTTGAAAGGAGAAAGGGAAGGGAGAGGCTTGTCTGCTTTCACTAAAGGTTTATACAAAATAAAATCACCTGTATCACTGATTAGCAAGACATGACAAAATATTTCTTCAACGAGGTACAGGTGGACAGTTGATACAGGTCATGGTCGGTTACATAATCATTATTACATAATAGATTAATTATGTCGATATTTGTACGAAAGAATTTCGTGTATATAACAATGACAATGGAATTACTGATATTCAGATAACAACATCGTTTTTACAGCCTTCCTAAAAGAATACGTGGACTTTAAACTTCGAATTTCAGAAGGAAGAGAATTCCAAACATCGGGTCCGGTGTGTCTGACAGATTTCAGAGCCATCACTGTTTTGGGATTGTGCAAGTGAAACTTATCAGATTGTCTTGTTGGATAAGAATGTATTTCCTTATTTAATTGAAATAATGAGTAAAAAGAAGATGGCAACTGACCATTATGTAAGCGAAACATAAAGAGTGAGTTTTGCAAAAAATTAATGTCATTTACCTTAAGTGTTCTTAATTCTGCGAATAAAGGATCTGAATGGTCTCGATAACCCGAGTTGGTGCATATACGTATTGCTTTCTTTTGCAAAAGTAATATACTATCAATGTGGCTTTTTGATGTTGCCCATACAATGTTGCAATAAGAAATGTGCGATAATATCAATGAATTATATAACATAAATAAAATATTCTGAGGGACATAATACTTTAACTTTTGAAGTATACCAACATTACGAGATACTTTATCAGAGATATATTGTACATGAACATTCCATTTCATATTTTCATTTATATATATTCCGAGGAATTTAATACTCTGTTTTTGTTCCAATAATACACCATCCACTATAATATTTAAATGTTGCATTTCATTGTTGTGCTTCTTGTTATAGAAATACATAAAATTTGTCTTTTTCAGATTAAGTGATAATCTATTACTCTTAAACCACATAGATAATTTCGGTAATTCAGTGTTAAGAGTTCTTAGGAGCGAATGAAAATCAGAATGGGAACAAAATACATTGGTGTCATCAGCAAACATAATATATTGCAGTGACTTAGATGAGTTTGAAATATCATTTACATACACTAGAAATAATAACGGTCCCAATATGGATCCTTGTGGGACTCCACATTGTATAGGTAATACTTCAGAGTTAACAGATTCATAGTACACATATTGCTTTCTATTTAACAAGTAGTCTTTAAACCATTCAAGTGGAATGCCACGAACACCATAAGACTGCAATTTACGTATGAGGATAGTGTGGTCAAGAGTGTCGAATGCCTTGCTTAGGTCCATGAAAGCACCGATGACATGTTTTTGTTCAGCTAAGGCAGTCGACACTCTATCGTATAATTGGGCTAGTGCCATATCTGTTGAATGAAATTTCCTGAAACCATACTGGTCTTGGTTAAATATATCATATTGTGTCAAAAAATCATACAATCTGTTATATACAAGCCTTTCTATTACCTTAGACATACTAGGAAGAATAGAAATAGGACGGTAATTTGATACAAAAGAAGAGTTATCTTTTTTATATATTGGAATGACTTTAGCAATTTTACATGCATTCGGAAATATACCAGTTGAGAGTGACAAATTACAAATGTACACTAAGGGTGTCAGTATACTACCAATAATCTGTTTCAAAAAATACGTACTCATTTCATCATGACCAGTTGCATAACTTGATTTTAGTGAGTGAACAATGTCAAGAATCTCACCATAATCTGTTGGTTTAAAAAATAGTGAATTATCATTTGACGCACCTAAATACTGCGAAAAATCAGTTTGTGTGGGATCTATTTTTGAAGCTTGACTTGGACCTATAGCAACAAAATACTCATTGAAACAACATGCTACATCCCTAGGGTTACAGAGTGTTTGACCGTCACGCATAATTTGAAATGTTGACATATTCTTTTGCTTACCAATAACATTATTAATAACTTTCCAAGTGGCTGACATATTTCCAGTAGCATTTTGAAAGGCTTCTGTATAAAACATCCTACGGGAAAGCCTTATGATTTGTGTCAATTTATTTCTATATAATTTATATCGATTAACATTATCTTTATTAGGATACCGTAAACTGCATTTATATAACATATTTCTTTTCTTTATTGATCGGAAAATTCCTTTTGTTATCCATGGATTTTTTATTTTTCTATTACTTTTCCTTTCAATTGCGGGGATATGTTTGTTAAAATAAGAAAGAAATATATTCCAAAACGTATCATAAGCAATATTTGGGTCTGCGCAAAGCAATACATCATCCCATGTCTCCGAGATTAAATCGTCGTTGAGTAATAATATATTTTCTGATGTGAATTTGCGCTTCTTCTTACTTTCTGTTTGCTTGACATGGGAATGTTGTATCTCGTCACAGATAAACAATATAGGTAAATGATCAGATATATCACTATACAAAAGACCAGATTTCGAATGATCTGTGTCAATATTAGTAACAATATTATCAATCAATGTTGATGAGTTAACCGTCATTCTCGAGGGCTTATCTATAGTGACATTACAGAAATTTGCTTGCAAAATATTGCAAAACTTATTCTTAGCATTACTTCCTTGATTCAAAAGATCAATATTGAAATCACCCATCAAGTAAACATCTTTGTTTTCTTGATTGATCAGCTCTAATAAAACATCCAAATTTTCCAAAAATAAATTGCTGTCTGTATGAGGAGGCCTGTATACAACACAAAGTATTATATTTCTTCTATTACATATATTGATTTCAACACACATGCAATCAAATTCATTTCCGTTATATATCAAATCAGGTCTTACTTTAAACGATAACGAGTGTGATAAGAACAAAGCAACTCCGCCCCTCGTCCGCATTTTCTATCAGACCGGACAACAGAATATCAATCAATGTTATATAAAGGGGGAGATTTGTCGTTAAGCCATGTTTCTGTGACACCAATAACTGAAAATTTCATATTTATCGTAGACAACAATAATTGCATATTTTCAAAATTTCTTTGAAGACTGCGAGCATTAACGTGTAATATACTGAGAGAATGTTCGTTGCTAGAAAATTCTGAATTAAACTCGTCAGGTAAATAATACCGACATTGGACATTTTTATGTGTACATAGATTTATTTCATCCATATCTTATATAGGAGCAACATATTGACCATATAGTACGGTCTGCTATGTCGAAATATTGGATCCCGTGAGATTTTCGTGCCAAAATTGATTTTCTTAGCTAACTTTGTCAATTTTGGGGTGCTGAATCCAAAAAACTTTGGTTCCATTTTTTTCGACCACGTCTTCAGCCGCCATTTTGAATTTCAAAATGGCCGCCATAGCAAACTGTATTTTGACCCAGTTCTCATAATGTGAGCATCAATGAAGGTTCAAATTTGACGCAAAAAGCATGTTTATGACATCAGACATTCTGATACACCATTTCCTGATATTGTATAGTGTTTAATACAATTTGAGGGCTGCCATCTTGAAATTCAAAATGGCCGCCATAGCTAACTGTGTTTTTACGTGTATCTCAGGTTGTAAGCATTATGGAAAGTATAAATTTGAGGCAAAAAGCATGCTTATGATGTCAGACATGCTAACACATACATTTTGTTTTAAATGATGGATCATTTTGGTTAGCGGCCATCTTGAAATTCAAAATGGCCACCATAGCATATGTAATTGGGCCTATATCTCATATCGTATGCAGTGTGTAAGGTTCTAACTAGGGGCAATGGGCATGCGTATGCTATCAGACTTTCTGAAACATCTTTTTCTGTCCATTTTGATATTATACTAGTAGGTAGCCATCTTGAAATTCAAAATGGCCGCCATACCAGAATGCATATTTTGACCCATATTTCATGTTGTAAACAATACAGAAAGTTCACATTCCGGGCATAAACCGGGCTCATGATGTTGAACATTCAGATGCACTTTGATCCCCTCCCTAAAATTGCAGATCATTTTTGAGGCTGCCATTTTATCTTTCAAAATGGCTGCTTTTCAGCTAATATCTGTGGTTACAAGCAACTTTTAGGCATATCAAGTTTATGGAGGTGTACATTGTACATTCTTTTACAAACATACAAACACATAATTATACATTCTGTAATAATGGATTATTCGCATTGGCTGCCAATCTTGAAATTCAAGATGGATTTCTACCCATATTTGGTGCTGTAAGATCTTTATCCTGCAAACTCAAGCATGTTGGAGCACTTTCATGGATAGGACCTACAAATATGTGGAAGTCAATCACTTCAATAAATAGTATTATCATTGCATAGGTGGGATTGTTTCCTGCAGGTACACTGCCACATTGAAATGCAAAATGACTGCCATGGGAAACAATCCTTCAACAGCATTGCATTTGGGTAAAACTTGTGAATGGGAAATCATGTGATTCTGGTGTCAAAGCAAATGACTTTCAAAAGCGCCTCAATAAAATACTGTGTCTGAGTGACTAAATGCCCCCATTTAGACGATTTGGTTGTGGAGTTCAAATAAACAATATTAGCCGTGTATCGGAAATTTACTTAGTTAATGTCTTCTAGGCTCGTTCCCTGCATGTGTTTTTGAAGTCACACTTGTATAGGGCTGTACACAGGGGAGAATTGGTTCTAAATTCTTCCAGAAACAATGACTTTTGCATTTCTTGCCATATTTTGAACATGATAATGAATTCTGTGGCTATACCGTTGGTGTAGGGAGCTCAAAGAATTTAATTGCACAGTTTATGTATATCCGCTGGAAATAATGACAATGTACAATGTGCCATATTATATTCCCCTGAAGTAGAGGCACAAATTAGGTTGTGAAGGTTTACGAGTTTTGTTCTCTGGATGTGTTGTATCAAGATTCTACGAGAGCAAATTGTCCAGGTTGAAGTCATCCACGCCCAACTTCTGGAAGGCATGGACTGTTTCATTCCACATTCTGCATGATTCAAGGCTTAGAGAATTCTTGATCCATCTGCTCTTTGAGACATCCTCAAATTTTCAACTTCAGCCTGTGCCATGAAAGGCATGACAGAGCAGACCTTTGTTTTTCGCAACACTTTGCAGAACATAATCTCTCAACAGTGTCAATTGTACTTTATCATCTCCTTTTCCAGTGATGGAGCAGACAACGTACGATGCAGTTTTAAAAGTAAAGCAAAGATCCATTGGGAGAATGAAAATGTCAGTGTCTAATAAGTAATAATCATCAATATCTCTGAAATTCTCTGTTGCTCTTGAAGTAGCGTCTAATATATGCAATGGAATGAGGATATCAGCTTCCTCGTTGTGACGGGTGACAACTCCCATGGTATCTTTGATGAACCCTTTGTTTCTTTTTTTCCCCCGTTCTGTGTCAGATGGAAGAGAAGGCCATGAAATTGTTAGATGAAGAGTCACTGTGGAATTACTTAGAACAGTAGAACTCATATACTTCCGATAATTGTATCGTCCAGTAATGACTCGATAATGGCAAGTCTATCAGATTGTTGTACCGGTAGAAGCGTTATAAGAAGATAGTGGTCCTCTTAAGCTTAATGACTTTTTGATCCAATCGTACACAATGTATTTCAATTGCAAGATCTGAATGTCTGGCCTTTCTCACTCCAGACAGATCTTTTCTCATATTATCCCAGACAGGTTTTTTTTTTTTTTTTTATTCTTTCAGATACAAATTCTTAGTACAGAACATGAAAACTTCCCTTTTCATCGCTTTCTAGAATATCCTCCTTGAATGTTTCCGATATCTGATTGCCAAGCACCATATTCATAAGTTTCAATGCAGTGAAAATTTTTGAGATTGCCCTCGTGAGATTGTGTTCTAAATTGTTGAGGAATTCTGATGCATCCTAAGTGCCACAGAACTGAGCTATTATTGCTCCTTTGTATTTCTAGAATCATTGGCAGTACATCAATAATCATCTTGGAAGTCTTGATAATTGAGGATGACCCACACGAGGGCGATCAGGTAAAATCTACTCATTGGCATTCCTTATTCATGCTGTGTTATTCCAGAAATACATCCAGCAACTATGAGCTCCCTGATGAGTTGTTTCATTTTGTGGTCAACAAACACGCTTGTGAGTGGGATGCCTGGTAGGGTGACTATGGCATTTTTTGCCATTGCGAGACTTTTCCTTGTTTATCTTTATTCTCTCGAGGCGGTATCAAGTTTTTGAAGATCACCTTTAATCGGATCAATGCTTGCTTTTGTTTAACTATTTAATAACTGGGATTAAAAATAAATATCAATGAGGTTCCATGACAACAAATAATGTCTTGTCTGAGAGGCAAAACAAATCACGTGTACGCGAACCACATACCCGCTTGGCTAGTATGGGACGTGGGATGTAACGCTTACACACTTGCCCACACTTATGGGAAGTGGTATGGGACCATTCCCCCCCCCCCTCCTTACGCAGTCTTTGCCCCTCAGGATGGCTTGATGACGTCATTGGAACCTCGTCCTTACAGTCTGAATTTATGGCGGCCATTTTGAATTAAAAAATGGCTGTCGTTCTGCGTGACCTGAAAATGAATTCGGTCTGACTACGACAATTTTGGCAAATTCATCTATGGCTCTTACCACAGTTACAGTATTACATGTATTATGTTTTTCTTTGGCCACCATCTTGAATTTCAAGATGGTGGCCTATCTAATGATCTACAATAGGAAACAGCTGTACTGGAACGTTAGACACCACAAGCATGTGCATTACTGAAAATTTGATGCTCCTACAGTAATTGCAACATGAGATATGCATAAAAATGCTACGGCAGCCATTTTGAATTTCAAGATGGCAGCCTAGTAATTGTATCAAAACAATCCACAATATCAGAAAATGATATATCGGAGTGTCTGACATCACTACCATGCATTTTGCACCAAATATGAAGCTTCTACAATGCTCGTGTATGAGATGTGGTTCAAAATACTGTTTGCTATGGCGGCCATTTTGAAATTCAAGATGGCAGCCTACAAATTGTATCAAAACAATCCACAATATCAGAAAAAGATATACCAGAGTGTCTGACATCACAACCATGCATTTTGCACCAAATTTGAAGCTTCTACAATGCTCATTTAATGAGATATGGATAAAAATACAGTTTGCTATGGCGGCCATTTTGAAATTCAAAATGGCGGCTGAAGACGTGGTCAGAAAAAATGGAACCAAAGTTTTTTGGATTCAGCACCCCCAAATTGACAAAGTTAGCCAAAAAAATCAATTTTGGCACAAAAATCTCACGGGATTACATAGTAGCCCCTACTAATAACATGATCATAAATATTTGCTTACAAATTACTGAAAGCAGACAAGAAGGGAAGGAAGGAATAGGGCAAGTCATACAGAATGTGCGTGTGAAAGTATGTGTGCTGATGGATGAGTGCGAGGTGCGACATGGTATATCATCATGGCACCTCATTAAATTACGAACTACAAAATTAGCGATTGTTTTGCACATCTCAACTGAATTATTTCCAATGAAACATAAGGACGCTCCACAGCGATCAAAAGTACATACTAAAAAAAAGTTCAATTTCGAATCGAGCTCCGTTTGTCGAGAAGACTATAACAAACAAAGTCATTATTATTATGGTGTAACAAACTTGTCATTATAGCTGACAACTCGCAGCAGCAATAACAGCAAAATATCAATTACTTAATATCGTTTAACATTATCCAATCTCAACAACAATCATTTAATTTTTAAATTATTCATATCGTTTATATTCATTCAATCTCACCAATGATCTTTTAATTGTATAAAAACATTCAAAATATATTTATTTTTATGTAGGTATATGAAATTCATATCAAATACGGAAAAAGAAAAATGTCTGTTTAAAACGGAAAAAGAAGAAAAAACAACAAGCGAGGCATGTTGAGGTCTGGTGTGACATGGAATAAATAGCCCAGCAGTGGAGTTACACTGATGTGGATACATGTACAAAAAAGAAAAGGAATTCAAGAGAAGCCAATCTGGCGTGTATTAAGAGCACGTCCGTCCAATGAGTACACAAATTACAATTACGGTATTATTCCGCCCACCTGACAAAGAGAACGGGAAATGCTTGTAGGACAATAACAGGGCAGATACCAAAGTGGCGAAGTTCCAGAGTTCATGAACCTTGTACTATCGGTCCTTTAAATGCTCATAAGAAATGAGAAAAAAAAAAACGAAAACAAAAGCAAAACTGAATTTCATTATGATACAGGTTAACTAGGTGACAAACACTTCTTACATGAGTGTGTACAGTCCATTCTAAGGGTAATGAACAATGTAAAAAGGCTTAGGCTGATATGAATACATGTACAAAAAAAAAGATGGAATTCAAAGGAGCCAAGCGGGCGTGTATGGAGAGCTTATACACATACACATTGGGTACACAAATTACATTTGAGGGATTGTTCCGCTCACCTGAAAAAAATGGTGTTGCATAACCTATGTACTAACATTTGCTGTAATTAGACTTGTTGTATGAAACCTTTCAGAAACCTTAGTACCTAAATCAGTGAAGTTATTTAAATTGATCTGATTCAAGTAAAAAAAATCAATTTCTCATGATTTAGGCCAACCTTTTCAAAAAGAACAATTTTGGGAAACGTATTGGCGTAGGCCTTATAACAAAATGGCAATTCATCAGAAATTATACAATTCAGCTTATAAATGTCATACTATCATGTTCTTTGATTAAAAATAAATCTACAAAACTTCTTACGTTAAACATTACATAATTATGATTTGACATTATCTATACAGGACATTTCATTTCAATGCGATCAATACTGCAGTGTTTCTCCGGTAGGGCATTATTATCAAAAAATATATAACAATATTATAATTTGAAATCATCATATAAATGGGTTATTATGCAAAACATGACTGTAAACCTACTACAAATAGAAAATACTTTTGTAGACAATGCTTGGGGTCACAGTGGATGTGAATAATAATGACGGGCATTATATGCATTATGGAAAAAGAAAAGTACATTGGATCATCAAACATCCTGATTGAAACTTCAGGTAGATAATCAATTGAAATTGTAGGGGTTACCACCAAGTTGTCGCCATTTGCCGGCGTAGAATCTCAGCTTGGTTCCTGCCTTGTAGAGCTCCTGAACCTGTTTCACCCATTTCTGTTTCTCTTGCAGGTCAAGTGGCGTCAGGTCATCGGTAATGAAATACTGCTCATTCTTCAGGACATCTCTTGTGCGACGCATCGCTTCGACTTTATCGCGATATGATAACAGTTTCACCAGAACATGTCGAGGTTTCCCTTCGTTTCTTTTCCCATCTCTGTGCGCGCGTTCCACCTTGCTGTTGATCTGAAACTTGTCTCGTAGGATGTTTTCCGCTGTCTTGATGCAGTCATCGTGATCACTTTCCTGGGGCTCAGGGATTCCAACTAACCTCACATTATTTCTCCTCAGGAACCTTTCATTTCTATTTGCAGCGATAGCATGCCTCTCCACTTCAGACTTCAGCCGATCCATCTCAGCCTGCATGTCGTTAATTTTCCTTTCCATGCCATCCTGCTTAGATTGTAGATCGTCGATTCGTTTTCTCTCATATTCCAGGGAGGCTCCAAGGTGAGTTTCAAGGTCGTTCAGCTTACTTATGAAGTTGTCGACGGCCTTGCGGATCATATTCTCAAATCTGTCCGTTGCTTGCTTGAAGTAACTCTCCAAGCTTGGAGGCAAAAGAGGAACCTCTTCCGGGACAGCTCCGGCTGCAACCGAGTCAGCTGCACTGGGCGCAGAGGTTCGATATGAATTGCTAAAAAACACACTTTCCTGCCCGTTTTATGATACCACATTTTAGCATAACGTAAAAGAAGACCCGCTCTTTCAGAAAGTATGAAAAAGTCAAGTTCGGCTGGGTTGATCCATTTCACTTATTTTCAGTCCTCACGCAAAATCAGTGTGTGCGACTTTATGTTCGTTTTGAGGTGCACGGTCACATATATCCTTCAAGACTGACCTTTAAGACTGAAACAAGAGGTCCAACATCACAACTTCACGTGGAATATGCCCGAATGTTTGTGTTTTGTTTTGTTTTTATTTTTGTTCTTTTAAACTCTTCTTCACTGCCTCCTTTCCTGTAATCGGTGATCATGTTTGTCCTTGCTACTTCTAATGCTTGTGGTGTCTCTCGAAATGGACGATCAGGCACTTAACCTGTAGATGACTTTGGTTTACTGGTTTGTTTTGATTGTTGGTTTCTTTCTTCTTTTTTTCTTTTTTTTTTGATGTGGTTTTGCTTATTTGTCCTGTTATTCATTTTTTGTTGTTGTTTTGGCTTTGCTTGTTTTGTTTTGTTCTTTTTGCTTGTTTCCTGTTTGTTTTGTTTTGTTTTATTTTGCTCTTTCTCGCTTTCCTGTTTTTCCCCTCACCGGGTCTCTTGTTTGAGACAGCATTCACAGAGTCCACTAATGTCTTTTATTCGCAGGTTTGTACCTTATTTCCCAATGTTATACTTCGGACTGGTCTTTTGAACCATATAACCCCGTGCCATGAGGCTCCATCAGCAGACAAGGGTCTGTTTCCACTGATACCTCTGCAAGTTCTGATGATTGCAGATGTGTAGGATAGACTTCACTGCTGCTGGAAATGCATTAATTTTGTTTATTACTTTTTTGTTCTTTTTAGGATTGACTCTTGTTCAGTACGCCCACCCTGATATAATAGTGTCCGATCAGTTTGGCACTTCCTTTTCTTCCATTTCATTTCAACATATGAGAGTGACAATATATTGAATTCCAATGGCCGCGCTATTTCTCTTTTTTTTTTTCTGCTGCTTGGAGTTGGGTCCAGCAGTACAGTTTTTACTTATAATTAACTTATAACCTATCCGCTTGCTTTTTTTTTTTTGGGGGGGGGGGGGTGGCATCATTTTGAGAAGTATTTTCATTGATAACGCCATACACTGTTAGAACGCTGTGTAAAATTTCGTTGTTTAAAATATTGTTGTTTAAAATTCTAAACAATGTTGTTTAAATATAGAAAATTGGAGCTTGATTGCCTTAAACAGCGGTTGTTTACAAACAATTCGGAATGATTGTCCAAACAATTAAACATCGTTGTTTAGAAATTGATGGGCAAAAGTCATGTGATAGTCATGAACCAATCAGCGGGCCTGCATGTATCCTTCGTCGCAAATGATCGCCGCCGGGCGGCCACCGGTACCGCGCCTCACACACACACGTACATCACACGTTTATGTACGTATAGCTATACAGTAGCGCGGCTATTCATCATGATGGACGGCGGTGACGATGACTGCAGTGCAGATCTGGAGTCATGAACATTCTCAGCAAATGGGGTCTAGCTGTAGAAGAACTTTGCCAGTCATTCCAAGGTATTTATTTATTTAACTGATAGTTACATCGCTTCATGCCCATCTGTAATTTGCATGATGTATGAAGCTAGTCACGGCTCACGCTTTGGGTTCTTGACCGGGCTGCGCTACGCCTCGCCTTCATGCATGTAACGTTACATCTAACAAACCGTTAATGTTAACGTTTAACGTTAAGTTAGGTCGTCTGTACCGGTACATTATGTTTTTCAACCAACTGGTGCTTGTATAAACACTTGCATAATTCAATCCTTACATACATTTTCAAAACTTCACATAAAATACGAATTTCTTTTACAAAAACTAATCATCTAAATCAGCGTACGGAATATTCCCATTGTTGACACGGTATCAGTGTAGCCTATTCGTTGTAACCTTTGTTGCAGACACAGTAGGTCCTATTCTAAATTGTAACAGGCACCGTATCACATCATGCACAATTATATAGGCGCAGTGTGCGAGTTCGATGATGTAGAAATCTCACAATTTAGTTAGGCATAGGGTCTAACGTGACGGTTAGGGCCTAGCTAGGCAATGCTAGGGCCTATAGATATAGTCAAGGGCTAGGGCCTATATTTTAGACTGCTAGTGCTAACTAGACTAAATTCAATTACACAATGACCTGTCTCTATCATTTCCTACCTCATAATTTAGAACTTTAATATGGTCGGCTGTATGATAGCCCTATCCACCACGACCCTCTTGTAAATAAACCAACCGTGTATTAATTGGCGCACTGAACGCTTAGTATACGCACTTCACTGCACGCAAAGCACATAAAAATGGATTGGCTTTGACTGTTGATGAGGATGGTGTGGGAAAACGCGAAAATTCATTCACAAAGTTAATGGCTTTAAGCAAGGACAAAATTTCGAATGAATATTTTCACCGAATCGTAATGTAATGTCTATGGAAGTTTCTAAAAAGCTTCGTACAACACGGTGTTCAATACAACTCAGTTTGCGTGCATTGTCAATGCAAAAACAGCAGTCGATCTCAATATTAAAGGAGCATTACCGCGGGGAGCTGAAACGAGGCCATGCAAGTTGGACGGCGATATTTTTGCACTGAAACTTCGAATCGAAAAGGGAACAAAGGCATTTGATAGCCTAGCTCTGGATTTTCTCACTCACGTACACGTAGGTCAAGTTTTTTGCATGAATTTCAGTGTTCAATATTCTTATCAAGCAAATAAACATTAGGCGGTCGATGAGTAGTACGTCCAACAGTACAACCAAAATCTGCTGTAAACATAACGAACCCCCTAAAATCCAATACTGAAGTGCAAGTTAAGTTCTGCTACTTTTGCTGGAGCAATTCATTCTTTACTGAGCATCATTGCCATCAATGATGCTCGATGAATTAAGGTCTACGTAAGCTTCCAGTAGAAAAAAAAATGCCTAGAACCCCTATAGAAAATGAAGATAAAGACAGAAAACAGATTGTGGTGTTTTTAACGCACAATATAGTCTATGCACCACACGTAAACTTAATGCCTGTAGTGATAATATACCACCTTAGTAGAGTTCTATTTGTTTCGTGTAGGTAGGTGGTTTGGAACCAATTTTTGGCACTTTTGTCACTTTCGAATAAGTTTCTATGCAAAGATTAGGAGCTTTCTTCTCAGTCTGTCAAGATTTCCATGCCAAACGAAGCACATTGTGCAAATTCACACAAACTTGTGAGAAAAATGTTTATAGAATGAACATTTTTGCAGAAGCTAATGATCATGCATAATTCACTCCATCATTTATGTTTTTGTTATGAACTTGAGTATTATATTTTTTTCCATTTGGTTTATAGCATTCTTTCTGGGCCACCCTTAATATGATTACAAATGCAATCTTGTTCCCTAATTTGTACAGATCAAGCAAGACTTCAGCCAGGAGATCATGGCTGAAGACAGGATGTTTGCAGCATGGCCATGTATGCTGACAAAGTACCCTAGTATGGGGAATCAAGATGTCAATCGTAGCAAACGCTGCTTATTCGTCACACGGGTCACACCGATGGCCTTTCCCAAGGTACATTTTAAATAGTATTGCTCTGTGTAGAGATTCTAATCTACAGCCCCAGTACCACCCTTTCCTTTTTTGCATTTGAGTTGAGGTGAATTTATTAACAACATTAACAAAATACTTACAGTATGTACATGACTATAAAAAAAATTGTTATACCGAGAAATTCATTCAATGCTTGTTAATTAATTTCTAAGACTGTCAGAAGTGGATCTGTAATTTCAAAGCCAATATCAAAGAGATCATCCGGGCTCTTGATGACTCTGCTTTGTCCATCATTCAACTTGCATGTCACGTTCCCGTATTTGGTTTTGTTGCCGATTCGACATCATGAGCTTCCTTGGCATTTATCATGCACTGATCGAGTGACACATTGCATGCCTTTAGATCTTCATTGATGTACACACTTTTCATGTTCTCTTTTCCTTTCAGACTAGAATACCCAGAATACAGTTTGTTCCTTTTGTTTGCAATAAAGTGGACTTTGATCTGCCTGCTCTTTCCTTCTTGCCTTTTCCCCAAGATGACAAGATAATGAAGATGAGATGTCCTCTTTCCAAATGTCTAAGCCAACTTCCTTGGCAACATTTGACTCGCCCTCAGTAAGCTCTTCCTCTGTCTCCTCAGCCCCCTCTGGCAGGCCAGTCAGGCAGAGATTGTCCCTCCTTAGCTCATGTTGGACCTCGTCCTGCTGGAACTGAATCCTCAAGAGATGACATGTGGATTCAGAACATCTTTAATTGTGCTCATACAAGCTTCTTTCGCTCCTTGTATCACATGCGGTAGTGCAGCTTTAATGACTGTAACTACAGCTTGGACAATTATTTGGGAGAGGCTGTCTCCTGCCCCTCTCTCACATTATAGCACCCCACGGCCACACAGTTCATGTACACTGAAACTTCTGGACGGTTTGTCCTTGCCTCCTTCATCTACCGTTCCCCTTTTCTTTTCCACTGCCTGATCAACTCACATGATAATCAAACTTTTGTCATTATAGGATAACTTTAACAGAGAAGTCTTTTATGAACTATTAAAGTTTTTGCATTATTTTTCCTACTACTTGGAATAAAAATCACTGGGCCTTGAACATCTCTTGCTTTTGCTAATCTAATTAAGATATATGCATATTAATTGATCTTGCTTTATGCAATGCCAGAATATGACATGAACCTCCTGCAAAAGCCCAAATGTCGTTCATATTGCAATAGTCTTTGTTAAGCGCTTAAGAGTAGTGCAAGATTATTCGTATTAAGGCACTGGTTGTCAACACCATTCAACTTTCTTTCATCCAAGTTCATTGTAACTCTGATTGCTGCTTTGTAGAATAGCATGATGATTATTACAGCATTATAATTCTAATGCTTGGCCTTACAAGTTTGGCTCTACTCATCCACAATTACTTGCCCGTCTTGGTAGTAAATGCCGTTGCCAGAATCAGTCCCTCATTCAAAATGTGTAGTATTTTCTACAATACCCTCCAAACAACTTTAAAACAGCCCCCCCCCCCCCCCACAGTTAGTAATCCTGGTTGCAATCAAGTACAATATAAGTACATAAGCTAGCATCGGAATATGAGCTGATACTTGTCAGCATTTCTCTTTATCAGCCTTGATTGTGTTAATATTTTTAAAGGGTATATTTGTACTTATCATTCAAAATACTCCCCCTGTGTCATACATTTTGCTCCACAGAGGAAAAAGAGACGCTTGCATTCAGCATGCTGCCGCTAGTTTGCCGAGGCTGGACTGCGAGGGTGTGGGGCAAGTGCTCCTTTCAGGAGTCGTTGGAGTTATTCTACGACTTTCAACCTGTAAGTATCTAACTATTCGGAGGCTAATCTTCTAAAACAACCGACGTGTTGCCCTCTTATTAAAATGATGAGATGGACTTTGACATTGCAATACAAAATATAAAAATCATCAAGCTGTGTTCCATAGTTACAGAAATTCCCAGTTTATGCTGTTTCATTTGTTAGTTTAGTCCATGGATGCTACATATTTATGCAAATTGACTATGTTGCTAATGTATCCTGTGAATCACAATAATTTCTTTTAATGAAAAAAAATCTTATATTACATAGTCAACATACATATTTACTTTATTTTGTGCCTGACTGCTCAATCACACACTTGTCCAATATCAATATGTCCTTTTCATTTTGATAAAAAGGGGAAAAAATTCGCATGAAATGCAAAATTGGTCCCAAATGTCGCCAATAAGGAATATTCCATTCATCAATAAATATTGCTCTTGACCTATGGTATCATTCAGCAAGATGCTGGAAATATATCACATACCGCTCATATACATCCAATGTGATACAGGGTGTCTCCCCCCCCCCCCCCCCCATACCAAAAAGAAAAAAGACCTCGCATATACTCCTTAATGTTCCTACAATGTAAGTGGACAAAATTGTTATACTACTATTATTGGAAAGAGCAACTTACCCAAAATACTGAAATGCAATTTAGAAGTAGTTTTTGTTTGATAATACTTTTTGCCTGGGCTTGCCAGCAATAAAATTAATTGCCTTTCAGAAGTTCCCATAGGCCACACAGTTGAAAATTCATTCAGCCAGGTCATGGTTAGCCCTTGCAAGAATAGAAAATGTAATACATGGATGTTATATATTATACATAAAATACCCAATTTAGGGTATATGTTTGCAAATGAAATGTTGCAGAATTTGGCCAGGCACTTTATTATGAACTCTACCTTGAACATTGGAGAGGTGTGGGAAATATATCTGTTCTGATGGACTTCATTATACCAATGCCTCAACCCAACACTTCTCCGTAGATTATTTCAAGATTTTATCGAGATATGCATGTTTCTTTTCCACTTCCATTTCATTTTACAGGAGGGCACAGACCTGGCTTTCTACATTGGACAAATTGACAGGAAGCAGAGACCACAGCCCTTCATCTTGCTGATGGGAGGATCCTGGAAGAAGCCACTGCAAACCTTTGTCATTAGGAAGTTTTCACTACACGACGCGAAGACCGAGAATACGATGAAGCGATCACTTGTGACGGTCCCCGTACTCTGACTCCCGTCCCCATATCTATGCAGTTTCGCTTTCCTGTACAGGACGGAGGCGTGGGGACAAGATCGCTGATTGGTTGGCTGACTGGCTGGCTCACTCCTGCCCAGCATCGGGACCGAACACTATTTTGGCCAAGTACCGTACTCGTTTTCCCCCGGACGCTTGACGTTCCTCGGATTTGATCATGTGCAGAAGCAAATTTCGCACACGACACGCTTAACTTCCGGCCGCGTTGTGCTTGCGAAAACTCCCTATTGTAGAGAGACAGGGATTCTTGTTTCCAACTTTGACAAAGGCTGTGGACTGTGCATTCGAAGTGCATTATGTCCTAGATGTAGAGTACCAGGCTCAATGTTTAGCTGCCTGGCAGTTCTTGGAGACAGTTGTGTACAAAATGCCTGGTAAAGTGACGTCCAATTCTGTGAGAGAGATCAGGACATACCTGAACTCTTCAAATCAGGAAGATTAGATGCGTAGAATGAGATTTTCATGGTCATCAGAAGTTTAATTGACAAAGTTGACTTTTAGGTCATTCGCCAAAACGAATGTTTGGTATCTATGTTTTATTTGTTTATAACTCAATAAGTAATGGATACATGTCACATAGAAAGATCAAAGGTCATGAGAAGATTGTTCTATTAGTGGGTAATGTTGGCCCTTGAAAACTTGTGATAAAGATGGGCTAGAAATGAATTAAAAAGGGTATTTTGCATAGTAGTGACTTAATGAAATATTGGGCAAGATCTTCACAGGTTTATACTGAAGCATGACAGTCAATTTTCAGAAATATAGCAATTGTGAAATTAAAACCTCATATCTGTTGAGCATAATGGAGATGACACTCTGTACTGAATGTGGCCTTCATAAAATTCAAGATGAACTGTTTCGTAGAATGTATATTTCCATTATGAATTTATTTCATTGTATATAGAGTAATCTTCATTACTGCCATCTCTATCACAGGAGTGACAGAGATGATCTTTTGCTGGACAGATGTGCTGTACTTGGCACATCCCAGTTATGAAAAAAAAAACTGTATGTGTTAGTAGCAGGTATGACTTCTCAAATTACACCAGTAAACAGGAGTAAGTTTCATTATAATTACAATGTACTGTATTTGTTATTTGGTCTGTTCAGATATGCTGAATATAGGTATGGAGTAGAATTTTCACAAGAGATAAAACTTATTTCTTAATGTGAATGGTTTCTCCATCTGCAGTATATTTACAGTCATCATTGTACTGTCAAGGAAATATAATCTAATAACCCCTGACTTACTATTGCAGATGTTCCCCAAAAGCATTGCAACTGAAATGATTCAAAATGTTGTTACATCAAATTGAACATTGTTAAAAATGATCTAGTTAATAGAGAATACCTTCAGTAATATTTTCTTAGTGGGGCAACAAAGTACAGTATTGGGACAGAAAAGCAAATCCTTAGAGGGCCATTCCCTCATGCTTCGCTTATGAGATTTCCAAGCGCATGTAATACATTGTAGTGACAAACACTTCAAGAACAAAGTCAGTGGTTCTAAGAAAATCAGATAATCATTCCAGGAAATAAGACTCATTCAAGATTTATCTTGTCTTGTCAGGGTGTGATCACTATAAAACTGGATAATGTGTCTGTAAGGTGTGCATTGGACTGTAAAAGCATTCTGAAAAATTACATTCTCTGCGTACTGTTCATTCAGTTAGCCCTTTTGGACCCATCTGAGGGCAACTGATGGTCCCCATGCACCCACACAATATGAGAAATGAAGCAACAAAATATTCAATGTGGCACATGTATAGATAATCTCAAACTGAACACATCCATGTTATGCATAATAATCAATTCTTTAATTATTGCATGTTTCAAATTCAATTTGCCATTGCAGTTTAGTTGAAATATTGTGAAATGTGATTTTTACGGCGTTAAGCGCCCCATTTGTATGTAAGTGGAATCAAAATGTACATTTGAAAATACACTAAGCTTTAGATGAGTCAAGGTCAATTCAGCTGGGAAATCACTTAACTCAAGCATAACAAAAGCTCGTGATTTTTCCTCTGCAGTCAAACTGCATATTTTTACTAAATCCGCGCGAGTCGACACATTTTTCTCGGTTCTCGAGAACTTCGACTTATCAAAGGTTAACTGTATAAGAAGAGTTGTTACTCTGTATATATTCTGAAATGGATGAGACAATTCTTGATTGGCTCAATTTGTTATTTGTAATAAGTTTGCACTTCGATGGACAGATTGACCGATTGAAGGTTTTCTAATGATACGCTGTCAGTGATATAGACAGTGAAAATGTGCTGAAATATATGATTGGCCAAAAAATAAACATTTATGTTATTGTGCTTATATACAAGTGAGTTGTACAGTAATATGGGATTAAGAACTGTTTAAATTCTAAACATGAATATTTAATATTTGCTTTAAACAACCCAGTTGTATAAAATTACTTTTAAACAACCCGGTTGTATAAAATGACTTTTAAACAACAGTTGTTTAGAGTTTTAAACAACTTTTTTTAAACAACTCAGTTGTATGAAATTACATTTAAACAACAGTTGTTTAGACTTTTAAACAACTTTTTTTAAGCAACCCAGTTGTATAAAATGACTTTTAAACAACAGTTGTTTAAATTTTTAAACAACTTTTTTAAACAACCCAGTTGTTTAAATTTCTTTTAAACAACAGTTGTTTAGAATTTTTAAACAACAAAGGGTTAAAAGTTTAAACAACTACGTGTTGTTTAATTTTTAAACAACAGTTGAGCGATTCACCGGTTAACTTGTGGTTGTTTAAAATTTTAAACAACCTTGTTGATTTTTTTCTAACAGTGTATTTATTGTAGTATTGATTTTCACTCTTTAGAAACTCCTATGTTCTGTTCATGAAAATTCATTATTTGTATTGTTAAAATCCTTTGACGGCACCGTATACCTCCACGGGAAAAAAAATCAAAAATATACTTGAAAAGAATGTATCTATAGTCTTGTTCAATATTATTCCTTGTCTGAAGAAACTGAGAAATGCATTACCAAAGGTTTTCCTATGTGGTCAGTATTTTCTTGCAGATACCTTTACCGTTTTGTACTTGGGCAAAGGGAAATAGTTGATATCAGTACATGATATACATTCGACGAATTTATATATTTAGTGCTCTTTTTGCATTGCATTTGTCACACTTCTTTCTAAAAAATTGATGCCTTGCTTTAATAGCGAATTGCAACTCCGGGAATTTCTGCGGGGCTCCCACATTGATGTTTTGAAGTACGCAGCTGCGGCAGAATCAAATAATTGTCCGCATTTATTCAAGTATGAAACGCATTGTCCTTTCAAAAGAATGGGCTATTCAAACGAATACATTCGCTCTGAAGAAAAAAACTGTTTGCCAAGATTTATTACGCCCCCATTTTTTCCCTTCTAAAGGCCATCCCATCACCTAGGCTGAGTCTGTGCAATTTTGGCAGTATGCCCGTTTAGCCTGCCATGTCTCGTGTAATAATCATCGTGCAGCATTCAGTTCAAATCAGGATCACAACAAAAACACCATGTTAGCACCGTGCATGCAAGGATGCATCTCGCTGCATTATACCGTATCTACTGAATCAGTTCCTTCACATTTGTTCCTCCATGTCAAGTTGCTTAGGTGTGACCTGTGATGTATGATAGGATTATCTGTGTATTCACCTTGAAACTTATGTTTTTTTGGGTTGTTTTGTTTTGCTTTGTTTTGTTTAACAGCAAATTAGCATTCTTTGGCATTGTTAACTGAGATTATGCCTCGATGTAAATTAAGGTTTGTACCGTATGGAAAACATGAACAACAACAAAAAATTGTATCACAAAAATTTTCTCACAATGAGAACGTCAGAATTTGTACTGCACTGATTTGCTGGCATATCAATCGTTTGATAAATATCAAATTCATACAAGTGTAACGTGATAAGGACTTTAGTGTTTTGTTTGTGTTTGTTTTTGTTTTGGTTTGTTTTTGGTTATGCAATGGTTATGTTTTTGCCTTTCTTTCCTTTTCTTTTCTTTTGATATTCATACCTGTAATTACTTATCATCTGCCTACCATAGTGTTTGAATGAGTGACGTAACACGAAAACTCACTACATCAAGTCCGTTCTATTCTCGTGACAAATTTGACCATTGCCGTTCAGCCCGCACATTTCGCATAAAATGAATCCGTTCAGCAATAACACATGCTTTTTGTGGATAGTTCGTCTGAACGAAGGTTTTTGCGGGTTTTTCATTCAAATCCACACAAACTACTTATCTAGACTCCTGTTTATCCGAAATGAAACAAGATTCATTAATTTTAATATCATTGTGACGTTGCTTCGAAGGTTGGTTAATTCGAACATGAAACACAGTTCGCGAACGAAAATGAAAGAAGGTGCAAACCACTGGCCTTTAAAATCTAAAGAGGACGAGTGCAGGGTCAATACTGCCCTCTTGTGGTTATCTCCCGCATGTGCATTAATAAGGGAGTTCAGGGTTAGCGCCTGTCTCATTTGATCCCTACAACATAGACTCTCAAACAACATGGATATGTGTTGTGATCAAGAACTAGTTGTCGAAGCATGACATCTTGTATTAAATCAATGCTCACGAAATGCATGGAGAGATTTTGCTAATCAGTTTTGATAAATGAATATACTAATTTACACCTGTACGTTCTAATTCAGTCTAAAACACATACACATTGTACATTGTAATGACGTAATTCAGATTCCCAGTTGCCCAAGGATTCTATCCATTTTAAAGTCAGTGGCAAAATACACAGACAGTCTCATTTGACCTTTGTTTTGCACATGCGCAAATTACAACCGTGAACTCTCTAATTGAATGGAATGTAGAAGGATGACAATTGTTTGTGAGATCGTCATTATCGTGGTGGGCCTTTGGTGCAGTTGACCTATAACAGGGCTCGACACTAACGGTGGCCTGGTGGCCCGGGGCCACCAAAAACGCGCGTCGGGCCACCAAAATTTCAGAAATTAAGATTTTGGTGGCCCAATCGGGCCACCAAAAAGTCGGATGATTGCCTTTACTTTTGTAGATGGACAGCGGTAACAATCGGCTCCGTAAGATGTAAAATAAGTGTCAGATGTTTGCTTTTTATTTTGGAAATGAATAACGGTAATATTCGACTCCGTATGATACTAAAATAAGTGTCGGATGTTTGATTTTGCGTTCGGAAATGAATAAGGATAACATTCGGCTCCAGAAGATGATGAAATAAATGTGGAATGTTAGCTTTGACGTTCGGAAATGAATACTAATAACATTCAACTCCGTACGATGAGAAAATAAATGCCAGATGTTTGCTTTTTATTTTGGAAATGAATAACGGTAATATTCGGCTCCGTATGATACTAAAAGAAGTGTCGGATGTTTGGTTTTGCGTTCGGAAATGAATAAGCATAACATTCGGCTCCAGAAGATGCTGAAATAAATGTGGAATGTTAGCTTTGACGTTCGGAAATGAATACTAATAATATTCAACTCCGTACGATGAGAAAATAAATGCCGGATGTTTGCTTTTACGTTGGAAAGTGAATAATAACAACATTCAGCTCCAGAAGATGCTAAAGTAAGTGCCGAATGATCCCTTTGACGTTCGGAAATGAATAAACATGATATTCATCTCCATATAGAGAGTAAAATAAATACCGGATGTTCACGTTCAGGTGAATGATAAGAATAATGTCTCATGTTTGCTTTTATGTTCGAATGTATATAGCAACAACATTCAGCTCCGGAAGATGCTAAGATAGATGTCGGATATTAATTTTGCTCTGACGTTCGGAAATGAACAACAATAATATTCAACTCCATATAAATAGTAAAATAAATATCGGATGTTCACGTTCAGGTTTGAAGTAAATAGCAATAACATATCAGCTGCGGAAGATGCTGAAATAAATGTCGAATGATCCCTTGCCCTTTGACGTTCGGAAATGAATAACAATGATATTCAACCCCGAATGACGATTAAATAAATGTCGGATGTTTGCTTGTACTTTCGAAAGTAAATAGCAATAACATTCGACTAAGGAAGATGCTATAATAAATGTCAGATGATTGTTTTTACGTTCGGAAGTGAATGGCAGTAATATTCTGCTCCATACGATGCTAAAATGAATGTCCGATATTTGCTATTACATTTCGAAATGAATAACAGTAACTTTCAGCTGCGTTTGATGGTAAAATATTTAATGTCTGATGTCTGCCTTCACGTTCAAAAATGAAAAACAGTAAAATTCGGCTCCGTACAATGCTAAATTGTCAGATAATTCATTTCACTTTCGGAAGTGGACAGCAGTAACATTCGGCTCCGTACGATAATAAAACAAATGTTGGATGTTTGCTTTTTTAATTCTAAAATGAATAACGGTAATATTCTGCTCCGTACGATGCTAAAATGAATAACGGATTATTGCTTTTACATTTGGAAATGATTAACGGTATCAATCGGCTCAGTTAGATGCTAAAATAAATTGGGGATGTTTGCTTTCACGTTCAGAAATGAATAAGGATAACATTCAGCTCCGAAAGATGCTAAAATGAATGTCAGTTCTTTGCTTTTACATTATTTTGAAAAAAAAATAGTAACATTCGGCTCCGTACGGTGTTGAAATACTAGTAAATGTTGGATAATTGCTTTTACAATCAGAAATGAATAACGGTAACTTCCAGCTCTTTATAATGCCAAAACAGATGTCGGATGTTCACAAATGTCTGCAAATGCTCCTACTCTATCGTATCAAACGTAGTTTTGACCACCTAAATAGGCATCAACTTTTATAATAATCTATAAGCCTATTTGCTAAATCTTAGAACTCAGAATAACGGTAAGATGATTGAATTTTCTCTTCATTTATTTTACACATGGGTACATGTATCACTTCAGTAATACTTAATATTTCATTTTCTATGTTCAGTAGGACCGATTTAGTATTTCTTATGTTTTTCTTGATTTTTTTTTTCGGGCCACCAGATTTTACTTTCGGGCCACCAAAAAATAAAAATTAATGATTTTGGTGGCCCGATCGGGCCACCAAAAATAAAAGTTAGTGTCGAGCCCTGCCTATAATCTCTTTAACGTACGTAGATGGCCTGTGTGCCTCCTATGATGCGACTTGCACATTTACAAAGGCGGCATTACACTGTCACTATAATGACACAAGATGACGGTACAAATAGGGAATATTATTTTCAACATGTGTATGCGATACGCTCTGGAGGGCCTGCTCCCTCCTTCCCAAAGATTATAATCAAGACGCTAGCGCTAAGAGGGCGTACTCTCGCGATTTAACATGGAATTCGCATAGTACGTTCATGGACAAAACAAGGGCGCCATTTGGGTAACAAAACTGCTGGATGATCGATAGAGGGCGCACGGTTATTATGTTACCATAGCAGTGCCTTATGATAATCTTTCTGTGTCCTGTATAGATATGGAGTGATTTTTATTTCCCTTTCATTTTATCCCTTTTAGGGGGCTCACAGAGGACGATATGTCCTTAGGACCTTATTTTGTCATACCTAAGTGTCATTCTGGTCTAAGCATGAAATGCCTTTTGGTGCTTGATATTGCTCCAGTCTATTCATTCTATGGAAGGCAGGTGTAGCCCACTCCGTTGATTGTACAAGGATTAACACCCCTATAAGACCAAGGTAGATGCCTTGGTGAGGGGAGATTGTATTTGGACTTCTTGGAGAGAGGAGGCTGAGCTTTGCCGTCTTAAAAAAAGAAAGAAAGAAGAAGACCTGAATAAATGCTGTTGCGGCATCTGAAGTAACCCGATGTCTGAGTGACTATGATTATTCATGTATCCATATTCTATGAACGCAACAATACAAGTGATCAGAGTAAGGTGTACTTTTATTTTCATAAGCAATTGTGTTTCTTCTTTTTTTTTAATCGTGATTCTAACGTTCATATTTTAGAGTCGTCTGTTGAAGCTGTTTTTGCCTCCTTATAATGGAAAAAAAATTAGAGGAAGAAATTGAAGAGTACGCTTAATACTAGCCCCTTTAGTGCGTGCTTGCGTGCGCTTCGTATCTATTCTCTTTGCTCCTACCTTACACTAGTATATTCATTGGGTGCTGCTGAAGATGTGCCTTCAAATTGTCATAGTCATGTGTATTTTTCAATGAAACAGTGCAAAGAAAACAGAATGTCGGTTTCCTCAACAGAATATCTCTCTTTTCAAAGGGACATTAATCGTCAGGAAGATTGACAGTGGGGTAAGGCCATTCTTGTTAATCTATGAAGGAACAGCAAGTACATACTGTAGTTATTTGGGCAGGAATAAAGAAAAAATGTGGGGGATATATTAAGCAATTTTTTACAGGGGCAAAACTGGTAAATGCTAGTTTTATTAAACTCGGGTCTTCGTGTCCAATTTTAACAGATTCTGATCATCCGAGTAAGTTTAAATTTTTGAACAACGGACAGTTTTACAATTTCATGTGTGAAAATCACATGAGTTACGTAAGGCTTTTCTTTCAGATAATTTACAAAATGAAAAATTATATGGATGATGCTGTTGTATCTCATGCGTTTGTATCATTTTTCATCCAAATTCATTTCCAGACAGGAAGAATACACATAGGCTCCCTATGAATATAAACCCTTAGAACAGTGTCTCATAGGTTAACTAAATTTTGCGATTTTTGACCTCGATATGTAATCTTCTTTCCCAGCAGTGCTTGCAGTTTTTGTTCAAAATTAATAATTGTCCTGTGACTTAAGATCTCCCATGCACTTTTCAAAAATGTGTTTACAAATGCACAAATTTACAATATACGATGCAATAAATCTTATCTGAATAATGCAGACAAATCCAAAACTGAAACCATTTTTTTTTTGTAATATACATGCCACCATTTTAATACTTTTGAAAACTTTGGTCAAAACTGAAACCTTTGGGTAGAGTAACGTGGTATATGTTCAATTGTAAGTGAACGTTTGCATATTCCTTTTCTTTAATAGTTATTTTGTTGTTCTGTTGTTTTTGTGGGTGTGAAGGTTCCTGTATAGGACATGATATAAGCAAATTGTCACAATGCAGGAGAAATGCAATGATTTCTAGACACTGATTACCGTGAATAAAAAAAAAAAGAAAAACAAGTAAAATCTCACCTGTGACTCTGAAAATAGTGCTAGCCATCTGTCCTTCAAGACTGACCCTCAAGACTGAGACAAGAGGTCTGGCATCACAACTTCACGTGGAGTATGCCCGAATTTTTTTGTTTTGTTTTTGTTTTGTGTTGTTTTGTTTTTGTTTTGTTTTACAAATCTTCTTCACTGCCTCCTTTCCTGATATCGGTGATCATGTTTGTCCTTGCTATTTCTGATGTTTGTGGTGTCTCTCGAAATGAACGATCAGGCACTTAACCTGTAGTTGACTTTGGTTTTCTGTTTTGTTTTGATTGTTGGTTTCTTTTTTTTTATATGGTTTTGCTAATTTGTCCTGTTATTTTTTTTTTTGTTCTTTTGTCTTTGCTTGTTTTGTTTAGTTGTTTTTGTTTTTTTTTGCTTGTTTCCTGTTTTGTTTTGTTTTGTTTTATTTTGCTCTTTCTCACTTTCCCTGTTTTTCCCCTCCCCGGGTCTCGTGTTTGGGACAACATCCAAATAGTCCACAATAATGGCTTTTAATCGCAGGTTTGTAACATATTTCCCAATGTTATACTTCGGACTGGTCTTTCAACCATAGAAACCCGTGTCATGAGGCTCCGACAGCAGACAAGGGTCTGTTTCCACTGATACCTCTGCATCTTCTGATGATTGCAGATCTATAGGATGTACTTTACAGCTGGAAATGAGTATTGTTTTATTGGAGGCACAATCTTTTTTTCAACAGAATGTTTAATCTGTACGCTTTTAATTTCTATGAATGATATGCGTCTTCGTTTGGTAATGCATTAATCAGTTTGTTCAGACAAGGAATGACATTTAACAAGACTATAGATGCATTCTCTTCAAGTATGTTTTTTGATTTCTTTTCCTGGACAATGGTGTAGCTGTACGGTGCCCTCAAAGGATTCCAATGATACAGTTAATGAATTTTCGTTAGCAGAACAAAAGGCGTATCTGAAGACTAAAACTCAATAGTGCAATGAATATGGCATTATCAATGAAAATGCACATCAAAATGATACAAGAAAAAAAAAACTTAAGCAAACGGATAGGTAATAACTTAAATTTTCGTAAAAATCTATGCTGCTGGACCCAACTCCAAACAGCATGTGAACATAAATTTCGGCCATTGAAATTCGATATATTGACACTGTCATATGTTGAAATGAAATGGAAGAAAGGGAAGTGCCAGGCTGAACGGACAGTATTGGATCAGGGTGGGCGTACTGAGCAAGAGTCAATCTTAAAAGAAAAAAGAAAGAAGTGAAAGTTTGAATTAGAATATGAATGTTCATTTGATTAAAACAGAGAAACAACAGCATCAACAACAACAGTGTTTTCCTATTTGATCAGTACTTCTTGGCAGATACCTTTACCTCTTTGTGCTTGAGCAAATGCAAATAGGTGATAACAGTACATGATATACATTCGACGTATCGTGTGCTCTTATTCCAGAGCTTTGCATTTTTTCACACTTGTCTTCTTTCTAAAGATTTGATGCCTTGCTTTAAAAGAGAATTGCAACTCCGTGAATTTCTGCGGGGCTCCCACATGAGTGTCTTGAAGTACGCAGCTGTGGCAGATTGAAATAATTGTCCGCATTTATTCAAGTATGAACGCATTGTCCTTTCAAAAGAATGGGCAATTCAAATGAATACATTCCCTCTGAAGAAAAAAATGTTTGCCAGAATTTATTACTCCCCGTCTTTCCCTTTTGAAGGCTATCCTAGGCTGAGTTTGTGCGGTTTTGGCAGTATGCCCGTTTTACCCGCCATTTCTCATGTAACAATCATCGTACAGCATTCACTTTATATCAGGATCACGACAAAAACATCATGTTAACACCGTGTATGCGAGGATGCATATCGCTGCATTATGCCATATCTAGTGAATCAGCTCCTCCATAATATTTTTTCTTCCATGTTTGGTTGCTTACGTGTTACCTGACATGTATGACATGATTATCTTGCATTCAGCTTGATACTTATGTTTTTGTTTGTTTTGTTTTGTTTTACATCATTTAGCATTCTTTGGCATCGTTATGATGATATTGTGCCTCTATTTAAATTAAGGTTTCCACCCTATGCAAAACATGATTATAAAAACAATATATATCACAAAATTACCTAAGGGTGAGAACGTCAAAATCTATCCCATATTGATTTGCTAGCATGTTTGCTTCACCAGGCAAGGCCCTGTATAGAGATAAAAGTGAAAAGACAGTCTCATCACGTTCTTGTGTGAACATATCTTACTCTTATTATTATTTTGCAAAGTTGTACTGACTGTTGATTTTTTTCTAAAGAGAGGTTTAAACCAGATATCAATCGTTTAACAAATTTCAAATCCACACAAGTGTGACGTGATAAGAATTTCAGTGTTTTGTTTGTGTTTTTTTTTGTTTTGGTTTGTTTTTGGTCGTGTGTTGGTTTTGTTTTTCTTTTTTGATGGATATTCATACCTGTGATTATTTAGCATCTATCCAACATTGTGTTTTGAAAACAGTAGTCCGGATGAGTGACGTGACGCAAAACTTTCCTTCATCAAGTCCGTTTCATTCTCTTGACAAATTTGACCATTTCCATTTAGCCCGCACATTTTACAAAAAACGAATCCGTTCAGCAGTAACACATGTTTCTTGGGGATGTTGTTCGTCGAAGGTTTTTGCATGTTTATCATCCATAAGCACACGATTACCCTATGTAGACTCATGTTCATCTGAAAATGGAACAGGGTTCGTTAATTTTAATCCCATTGTGACGTTGTTTCGAAGTATTGTTAATTCGAAAAATGAAATACAGTTCGAGAACGAAACTGAAAAGGGGGTGCAAACTACTGGCCTTTAAAATCTAAATAAGCTACTGCTGGATCAATACTGCCCTCTTGTGGTTATCATGGGCATCAATTTTAATGGCATATGGATAGATAATAATGGTTGGTGAGATCTATCGTGCTGGGTCCATTTGGGAAGTTGAATATAAGAACGACCCAAGTCCATTTTTTTTGGCCAAATTCAGTTTGACATGGGAAATTGTAGCTTTATGCATGGACTCATCTTGTGTATAAATGATACATCCTAATTACCCCCGGAAGTGCCTGAAATGAATGAGTTAAATCTTATATTAATGTAAGAATGAAGGACTTGGGTCATTCTTACATTCATATTATAGCGCCCTCTATCATACTTCTCTCATCTCTTTAGCAGAATATCATGTACATGAATCAAAGAACGACCCAAGTTCATCACACAAAATGGCCTCTCCACAATTAATGTAAATGTTAATTGTCGTAATAATATATAGATGTTATAATTTGTATATACAATGTTGCCTTCCCATCACAGTTAAATAGAATATCATTGGACAAATAAACAAGATATGATTTTTTTTTTTAAAGTTTAATCGAAATAGTCTTCCATGGAATTGGGTCGTTCTTATATTCAGATACTCATATTTTAAACGTACGTAGATGGATTGTGTGCATCCTATGATGCGACGTGTACATTTACAAAGGCGGCATTACACTGTCTCGATAATGACACAAGATGGCTATACAATATAGGGAATATTTTCAACATCTGCGAAACGCTCTGCAGATCCTGCTCCCTCTTCCCAAAGAGTATAATCAACAAGCTAGCACGAAGAGGGCATATTCTCGTGATTTCACAGGGATTTTACGTAGTATGCTCACGGGTGAAACACGGGCGCCATTTGGGTAACACAACTGAATGATCGATAGAGGGTCCGTGGTTATTATATTACCATATCAGTCCCTTATGAGAATCATACTGTGTCCTGTACAGATATGGAGTGATTTTTATTTCCCTTTCATTTTTTCCCTTTGAGGAAGTTCACATAGGACGAAATGAACTTAGGACCTTATTTTGTCATACCTAGGAATCTTTCTGACCTAAGCATGAAATGTAATATTAAAGAAATGTTCTTTATTTTTCCAATCTGACAATCAACAAAGCTATTAATCACAGTAGGATGTACTTTTATTTTCATAAACAATCGTGTTTCTTCTTTTTTATCCAATCTTGATTCCGACGTTCATATTTTGGAGTCGTGTGTTGAAGCTGTCTTTGCCTCCCTATAACGGGAAAATGTAGAGGAAGAAATTGAAGAGTTAGCTTATTACTAGCCCCTTTAGCGCGTGCTTGCAAGTGCTTCGAATCTATTCTCTTTGCTCCTACATTACACTGGTATATTCATTGGATGCTGCTGAAGATGTGCCTTCAAATTGTCATAGTCAGGTGTATTCGTCAATGAAACAGTGCAAAGGAAACAGAATGTTGGTTTCCTCAACAGAATATCTCTCTTTTCAAAGGGACATTAATCGTCAGGAAGATTGATAGTGGGGTAAGGCCAATCGTGTTGATCTATGAAGGAACAGCAAGTAGTTATTTGGGTAGGAATTAAAAAAAAATGTGAGGGGATATATTAAGCAATTTTACAGGGGCAAAACTGGTAAATGCTAGTTTTATTAAGCTCGGGTCTTCGTGTCCAATTTTAACAGATTCTGATCATCCGAGTAAGTTTAAATTTTTGAACAACGGACAGTTTTACAATTTCATGTGTGAAAATCACATGAGTTACGTAAGGCCTTTCTTTCAAATAATTTACAAAATGAAAAACAATATGGATGATGCTGGTGTATCTCATACATTTGTATCATTTTTCATCAAAATTTGATTACAGACAGGAAGAATACACATTATGAATTTAAGCCCTTAGAACAGTGTCTTATAGGATAACTAAATTTTGAAACTTTTGACCTCAATATGTAATCTTCTTTCCCAGCAGTGCTTACAGTTTTTATTCAAAATTAATAATGGTCCTGTGACTTTAGATCTTCCATGCACTTGTCAAAAATGTGTTTACAAATGCAAAAATTTACAATATTATACCGTGCAATAAATCTTATCTGAATAATGCAGAAAAATCCAAAACTGAAACCATTTTTTTTTGTAATATACATGCCATAATTTTGATACTTCTGAAAAACTTTGGTCAAAACTGAAAACTTTGGGTAAAGTAACGTGTCATGATATGTTCAATTGTAATTGACCGTTTGCATATTCCTTTTCTTTAAATAGTTATTTTGTTGTTCTGTTGTTTTTTGTGGGTGTGAAGGTTCCTGTATAGGACATGATATAAGCAAATTGTCACTATGCAGGAGAAATGCAATGATTTCTAGACACTGATTACCATGAATAAAAAAAAGAAAAACAAGTAAAAGCTCACCTGTGACTCTGAAAATAGTGTTAGCCATCTGTCCTTCAAGACTGACCTTCAAGACTGAAACAAGAGGTCTGACATCACAACTTCACGTGGAATATGCCCGAATGTTTTTGTTTTGTTTTGCTTTGTTTTGTTTTTTACAACTCTTCTTCATTGCCTCCTTTCCTGAAATCGGTGATCATGTTTGTCCTTGCTATTTCTAATGTTTGTAGTGTCTCTCGAAATGGACGATCAGGCACTTAACCTGTAGTTGACTTTGGTTTACTGTTTTGTTTTTATCGTTGGTTCTTTTTTTATGGTTTTGCTTATTTGTTCTGTTCTTCGTTTTGTTGTTGTTGTTGTTGTTGTTGGTCTGGCTTTGCTTGTTTTTTTGTTCTTTTTGCTTGTTTCCTGTTTTGTTTTGTTTTGTTTTATGTTATTTTGCTCTTTCTCGCTTTCCCTGTTTTTTTTTTCCACTCCCTGGGTCTCGTGTTTGGGTCAGCATCCAAAGAGTCCACAATATTATCTTTAATCGCAGGTTTGTACCATATTTCGCAATGTTATACTTCAGACTGGTCTTTCAACCATTATAAACCCATGCCATGAGGCTCCGACAGCAGACAAGGGTCTGTTTCCACTGATACCTCTGCATCTTCTGATGATTGCAGGTCTGTAGGACAGACTTTACAGCTGGAAATGATTAATTTTAATTTTTTTATTATCATTATTATTATTATTTTTTTTTTTAGGATTGACTCTTGCTCAGTACGTCCACACGATCCAACAGTGTCCGTTCAGCCTGGCACTTCACTTTCTTCCATTTCATTTCAACATATGACAGTGTCAATACATCGAATTTCAATGGCCACAATTTATTTTTTCCTGCTGTTTGGAGTTGGGTCCAGCAGCATAGTTCTTACTAAAAGTTAACTTATTACATATGCGTTTGCTTAAGTTTTTTGTTTTTTTTGCCATCATTTTGATGAGCATTTTCATTGATAATGCCATATGTACTGAGGTATTGAGTTTAAGTCTTCAGTTACGCCTTATGTTATGCTTACGAAAATTCGTAATTAGTTTGTATTATTGGAATTCTGAGGGGGCACCGTATAGCTCCATGAAAAAAAAAATCAAAAATATACTTAAAAAGAATGTATCTGTAGTCTTGTTCAATACCAATCCTTGTCTGAAGAAACTGATTAATGCATTACCAAACGGAAACGTATATCATTCATAGAAATTAAAATCGTACGGATTGTACATTCTGTACATAAAAAAAGGAAGTGAAAATAAAGTGTGAATTTGAATTTGAATTTGGATTTGATTAAAGCAGACAAACAACAACAGCAACAAGGTTTTCATATTTTTCAATGTTTCTTGACGGATAAATTTACCGCTTTTTCCTTGGGCAAAGGGAAATAGGTGAAATCAGTACATAATATAGGCCTTCATTCGACGTATTGATATATCCAGTGCTCTTTTTTCAGAGCTTTGCATTTTTTTTCACACTTCTTTCCAGAGATTTGATGCCTTGCTTTAATACCGAATTGCAACCCCGTGAATTTTGCGGGGTCCAACATTGATGTTTTGAAGTACGCAGGTGTGGCAGAATCAAATAATTGTTCCCATCTATTCTGGTATGAAACGCATTGTCCTTTCAAAAGAATGGGCAATTCAAATGAATACATTCGCTCAGAAGGAAAAAAAAATGTGCCTAGATGTATTACACCCCCATCTTTCCCTCTTGGAGGCCATTCCATCACCTAGGTTGAGTCTGTGCAATTTTAGCAGTATGCCCGTTTAGCCTGCGATGTCTCATGTAGCAATCATTGTGCAGCATTCAATTCATATCAGGATCACAACAAAAACATCATGTTAGCATCGTGCATGCAAGGATGCAAGGATGCATCTCGCTGCATTATACCGTATCTACTGAATCAGTTCCTCCATATTTGTTCCTCCATGTCAGGTTGCTTAGGTGTGACCTGTCATGCATGACATGATCATGTGATCATTGTATTCAGTTTGATACTTTTTGTTTGTTTTGTTTTGTTTTGTTTGAAATCATTTAGCATTCTTTGGCATCGTTATACTGAGATTATGCCTCTATTTAAATTAAGATTTCTACCGTATGGAAAACATGATTATAAAAACGATGTGTATCACGAAATTTCCGAGAATGAGAACGTCAAAATTCATCATCCATTGATTTGCCAGCAGGTTTGCTTCCCCAGACAAGGCTCTGTAGAGATAGCAGACATCAATCGTTTAATACATTTCAAATTCGCTCAAGTGTACCGTGATACGAATTGCAGTGTTTCGTTTGTGTTTGTCTTCGTTTTGGTTTGTTTTTGGTAGTGTTTTGGTTTGTTTTGTTCTGTTGTTTTTACATTCATACCTATGATAATTTAGCATGTGTCCAACATTGTGTTTGGAAAACAGTTTAAATCCGGATGAGTGACGCGACGCGGAATTTCCCTTCATCAAATCAGTTTCATTCTCTTGACAAATTTGACCATTTCCATTTAGCCAGCACATTTTCCAAAAAAGAAAGAAAGAAAAATAATCCGTTCAGCAATAACACATGCTTCTTGGGGATGTTGTTTGTCAAAGGTTTTGGCAGGTTTATTATTCATATGCACACAATTACTCTATCTACACTGCTGTTCATCTGAAAATGGAACTGTTACAGGGTTCGTTAAGTTTAATATCGTTGTGACGTTGTTTCGATGTCTGGTAATTCGAAATGAAATGAAATACAGTTCGTAAATGAAAAGAAGGTGCAAACTACTGGCCTTTCAAATCTAAAGAGGACTAGTGCAGGGTAAATACTGACCTCTTGTGGTTTTTCATGTGCATCAATTCAAATGCCATGTAGAGAGATGATAATATTGTTGGGGAGATCATAATTATTGTAGTTGGCCCATTGTTGAAATTGACGTATCATTAACTCAAACGTACGTAGATGGACTGTGTGATTCTATGAAGTGACTTGGACCTTTACAAAGGCGGCATTACACTGCCTTGATAATGAGACAAGATGGCTATAAAAATAGGGAATATTTTCAACATATCTTATGCGATACGCTCTGGAGGTCCTGCTCCCTCTTTCCAAAAGACTATAATCAACACGCTAGCGCGAAGAGGGTGTACTCTCGCGATTTCACAGGGAATTCGCGTAGTACGCTCATGGACAAAACACGGGCCCATGTTGGTAACAAAACTGCTGGATGATCGATAGAGGGCGCACGGTTATTATGTTACCATAGCAGTGCCTTTTGATAATCCTTCTGTGTCCTGGAGTGATTTTTATCCCACTTTCATTTTCTCCCTTTTAGGGGGCTCAGGAGGACGATATGTGACCCTACATTACAAAACCAACAATAAGTAGCCATGCATGGATTTTTAGTTTCCTGAAAGAGCAGATTTTAAGCTTTATAATGATGCATAACTCAATTCAAATGGACTCTCCTAACTTATCGTAATGATTATTGGAAAGAAAGCACACATTCTGGAAAGTGTGAACTGCGAAAAGAGGCTCGGAAGTACAGGGTCTACTCAAGCACTTAATCTTTACCAAGCCATGCTAGCTTTACGATGAACACGTCCTTATCACACTATTCCACCAAAAAGTGTTCAAGAAAAATTGCTAAAACCAATAGTTCCTGTTCGTTTTATGATCCCAAACTTTAGAATAATGTAGAAGAAGAGTTGCTCTTTCAGAAAATATGAAAAACTCAAGATTGGTTGGGTGACCCATTTCACCTTTGTTTCAGTCCTAACACAAAATCAGTGAATGCGACTTGGTGTATCCTTTGTGATGCACGGTTACATATGTACTTAGGAACTTATTTTGTCAAACCTAAATGTTATTCTTGTCTAAGCATGAAATGTTATATTTCAAAAATACCCTTTTTCCAATCTGTCGTCCAACAGAGCTTTTAAATACTAGTAATCGCAGTAGAGCGTATTCTTATTTTTATAAGCAATCGTGTTTCCTCTCATTTGTTTTTTTTTTATACCGTTATTCTAGCATTCATATTTTAAAGTCGTCTATTGAAGCTGTTTTTGCTTCGCAATTTATAGAGATTGATAGACACAAAATACTGTTATAACCATATTTTACTTATAGGAAACGATGTATTTATGCAAGTATATGTAACAATACTTTGCCCAGTTTGTCCTCTTTTAAGGCTACGTTATTAAAACCATTTCATGAAGAGTGTTATATTGCAAAGAGACAAGATTAATGTGCATAACCGGAAATGGGAACCACTCAGCGGTATAATGGAGCTTAAGTTAATTTTCAATGAATGTTTGCGCCATGGTATTTTCATGCTGCAGTTTTCTCTCTCCCTCTCCAGTTGTCGATATGGCATAGATTTGGCATAAATTATGGCATAAATTAGATTGTGTATAATTATGCGCTTACCACTCTGCATATCGTTGGCAACCTTCCGGCTATGTCAGCTTTTAACATTGCTTTCCATCATAAGCCCACACAGACAGCATACCTTGAGAAAATGTGCATGTGTAATTAAGAAACTGAACAAAATGTATTCTTTGTCATGTATCTCTCAGCTGTGATTGCTTCAAGAATGTTATATGATGAGTACCAAATAAAACATCACTTAGATTTAAAAAAAAATGCAATGTCTGGTGTTATATATTGTCACGATTGTTGCATGTCATTGTCCGATGGAACATACGAGTATTTTGTCAACACGCTGTACTTTGCAAGTGGGTCCGTACACTCACCCTCTCTGAATTCATCTTTAGTAATTCCGCACTCTGTTTCGTTTCCTTCTATCCCTCCTTCTCTCTGCCTTTCTATGACTCTCTACCCATTACCCATTAGGTCCTACCATAGTTACTTTTCTCTGTACCTCCAGATTTCGATTTACGACCATATATCATTATAATTACTATGTAAATCATTCACCTTCACTTTTGTTTGCTTTGTACATTATTGACAGGTTACAACTGAAAAAAAATGTGATATTACCCTTGAAGTAATATTGATAAAAAAGAAGTACGAAATATACAAATAAAATTAAAATTTCAAATGACTGATCATGCCAGAAGACCAGCATGATTCCAGGAACATTGAATAATGATAATAGTAGTAGTAGTAGTAGTACTCTCTAAAAAAAATCGAGTGAAAATATTCACTCTTAAAAGAGTGAATACAAAAAAGAGTGAATTTCGAGTGAAATTGGAGTGAATTTTGAGTGAAAATGCTCATTTTCACTCATTTTGGAGTGACGTCAGGGATCACTCCAAAATCTTTAGAGAGTAGTAGTAATAATAATAATAATGGTAATAATAATAATAATAATAATTATCATTATTATTATACTAATATTAGCAGTAATAATAATGATCATCATAATAATAGTAAAAATATGTATTATTATTATTATTATTATTATTATTATTATTATTATAACCATTATTAAATTATCAGGGTAACTTTTTTATGCCTCCGCAACGAAGTGGCCGGAGGCATTATGTTTTCGGGTCGTCCGTCCGTCCGTCCGTCCGTCCGTACGTCCGTACGTCCGTCCGTACGTCCGTCCGTACGTCCGTCCGTACGTCCGTCCGTACGTCCGTCCGTCCCGTTTTGTTTTTGTCGATATCTCAAGAACCGTGTGGTGGTTTTACATCAAACTTGGTATGAGGGTATATCCTTGGGGGATAATACTTTGTGTGGATTTTAGGGTCACAGGGTCAAAGGTCAAAGGTCACAGGTTATTTTGTGAAAAAAAATGTGAAATTTCATGTTTTTCTCCATATCTCGCAAATGGTTCAAGGTATCTTCATTGAACTTAGTATATATGCTTGTACCGATGGGCAGTGATTATCTAGGGAAGTTGGGGGTCATGGGTCAAAGGTCAGGGGGGTCAAAGGTCAAGGTCAACTCCTAAAAATATCACTACTTTCCTTAAAATGCAATATGTCTGAAGGGTTTTTTTTAAAACTTGGTGTATGGCATGTATTACCCAATATATATTTTGGGGGAAGTTTCTTGCCAAAAGGTCAAAGGTCAAAAGGTGAAAGGTCAAGTGAAAGTGCTAAATTGCACTTTTTCCTCCATATCTCGAAAGTAACTCAAGGTATCATCATGAAACTTACATATTTATGCATGTTCAACCTAACAGTGATTCTCTTTGGAACTGTGAGGTCAAAGGTCAAAGGCCAGGTTTAGATAATGCTATTTTCCCATTTGATACTGAAATTATACTTTTTCTCAATACCTTGAAAATTACTCAATACATAAACTTATAAAAGGGTCAAAAGTCAAGTAAAAATCATAAGTTCCCCCAAATACCTGCACTCTGACATTTTAATCATTCATCCAATTGAACCTAGTTCTAGGAAAGTGAACATTCAGCACATTTGTGGCAAACCTGTCATTTTAATATTTTGCCAATTGTGTGAAACTGTCATCACACATTGTCAAGACATTGTACTATAGACCTATTAGGAGAACCATGCATTATGGCGGAGGCATATCAGTAGCCGTAGCGATATATCTAGTTTGCTCATAAATCAGCTTCCGACTGTGAATGTTCTATGATATATTGCGCCTGACAATTGTTTCTCCGGTCCCCAGGTACTCGGGCACTAGCGGAGTACTCGCATTGCGTGATGTCGGGGATTTATGCAGGTAAACGGCCCGTGCCGTCGGGGGACGTGTACTGAGTTGTGACGGTGGCTCGAGTGCAGACACCCCTGCAAAGCGGGGACCATGAACCGAGTTGCGGCGACGACTCGAGTGCAGACCTCCCGGCCGGGCGGGGACCATGTTGCGGCGTTGGCTCGATGGCGTTTATTATTTTGGGCCGGGAATTTCAGCGAGGATCGCGCCTAGGATGTAGGTGGAGCTTGTCACTCATCATATTTAGTTGAGAATTGCAGCGCGGAAAGCGTGAAACGCATGCACGTATCAATACGTCCGTTAATACCGTCGTACCTTGCGTGGATAGACCTGCATATGTGACCGTGCACCTCAAAACGAACATAAAGTCGCACACACTGACTTTGCGTGAGGACTGAAAATAAGTGAAATGGGTCAACCCAGCCGAACTTGACTTTTTCATATTTTCCAAAAGAGGTGGTCTTCTTTTACATTATGCTAAAATTTGGTATCATAAAACGGGCAGGAAAGTGTGTTTTTTTTAGCAGTTTATCTCGAACATTATGTGGTAGAATAGTGTGATTAGGTGTGTCTTTAGAATCCCTTTGAAAATCCTTGTCCACACTCTTCACTTTCAACTCTAATAACTTTTGAAAGGATAGTGGTACTGCTTTGAAAGTTGGCATTAAATATGGACAGAATGTGATAATGAGGCATGCTAAATTTCAGTTTAATCTGATAATCCCTTCATTGTTGTTACTCTGGTAGTTTACTTCCTGTTTTTTTTTGTCCCATTCATCACACAGCCAGCACGGTTTGGTAAGAATAAACACTGTACTTCAGAGCCTCTTTTCTCAGTTCACACTTTTCCTGAATTTGTGCTTTCTTTCCAATATTTAGATAGGTTAGGAGGGTCCATTTGATTTGAATTAAAGTCTGCTCTTTCAGAATATGACCTTAACTAAAAAATCATGTCTAGCGACTTTTTGTTTGTTTTGAGGTGCAGGGTCACATATATTGGCAGCTTTTTTACGAGTAAAATATGATAAAATGTCAACTTTTTCCACAGTTAGTTAGGCCTATATTGTTATATACCCAACCTAACTTTCTCGACATAAAATGGCTTGACGGGGAGGGGTTGAACAAAATAGAATGAATAGTCGAGGTTGAAAATTATAAGGTTAAAAATCCTCTGAAAGTAGCTTCTGCGGTCGGTAACAGAAATACTTAATTGAAATACTGTTCCATATTTTTTTTCGATTCAGCAAATCACCTAAAGTCAGATAATTGGATGTTTGTCTGAAATGTGTAATATTCCAATTTTCCCGTGAGTTTGGAAAATCTCAACAAACACATTGAAAACTTAAATCATTTGAACACACAGCCATAATACCAGCTCTGCACTTGATTATATATATATATATATATATATATATATATATATATATTTATATATATATATATATATATATATATATATATATATATATATAGTGACTTTTTCATTAGAAATGAAGAACTGATACACCTCCTCCCGACATTTTAGAATAACTCATGTGATAGAAAATCTCATGTGATATTGGAGCCGTGAGTTTGTCCTCGATTTGACAAGTTCTTCCGTGGTATTGGGGGCCGGGACTTAGTGAATTGCCTTCGAAGATGCCCTGCCCGGCGGGGAAGTCGGGGGGGAAGTCGGTGTTTGTTTGTGTGTTTTTTTTTTTTTTTCAGCTTAGATGGGCTGCAGTCCTCGCTGGATAAGTGCCCGGGTACAAGGGTGCCGGAGAAACAATTGACAGGTACAACAACTTTAACAACAATTCTTCTATGATCTAGAGCCATCACAAGAAGAACTTTTTTGTGTGTGTTTGCGTAGATTGGTATCCACTTGCAAAGGTGTGCTATTGATGTACCTTTGAAATCAGTTATTTCAGAAACCTCATAAAAATACTATAATGAGCCATATTCCTATACGGTGACCTGAACACGTTACAATATATCTCATATTTTTTCTGAAATATCCCTTTACGTATATCGAGGCAATAAGGCAATAAATACATACAACATCTGGCAATAAAGAGGAAAAAGGGGGGAGGGTAGACCAATAACCTGAAAACATGTTGCCTCCGGCACCATCTCCAGTAGGGAACACACAAATATATCCTTCAAACTTTTGATATTGCTTTAAATATCATTGGCCTAATAATATTTCTTCAAAATCTACAATGTGTATAATTTTTTAGATGCATGCAGGATGCCATCATTTGTATTGGAGAGCATATTTAGCAAAATTATATTCAATAGTTTATGAAGAATGTGTCATCATTTTGATGTTTCTATTACATATGTATATTGTCTGGAAGGAAAGCAAGGATTATGCATGTAGTAATTGAAGCTTCTGTGAAATTCAACTCGACTTCTGTTGGTCTATAGTAATGTAACATAGTAATATGACTCATTGATGTAAGTATCAGTTACATTTCATAATATTTCCATTCGTGTGTTTCATTTGTGTGTACATGTATATGTGTGTGTGTGTATATATATATATATATATATATAGACACTGATATGGTCAGTCAACTGGAGTCGACTGGAGTATACATGACACTGATATGGGCACTGATGAAGAGTGTGACCTTGCCTTTCAGTATTTGAGAGCTATGCTCCGTTTTTAAGATCTTCAAGATCTAGGATTTATTATTATTTTTTTACGGCGTTCTTTTTCTACTGATTCGTTTACTTACTGTATATATATATATATATATATATATATATATGTGATGCGCTCCGTCGGAATGAGTCAAAAGTCGCAAAAAATGAAATAGTAGTTATGCCTATATGTGAATTCTACAGACTCTAAGCTTTACACTGATATGTAATACAACTCATTTCGATATCCCTATAGATCATAAAAACGAATATTAACTACGTTTATGATGTCAGTCCATTTTCTGAATAACGGAGAAAATCGCATTCAAAGCTCAGGCTACGTTCAAGCTAACAACCTGTTTCTTTCACGGGACGAAACAATACAACAGTCCTGCTTAGTGACGGCGTTTACGCTCCATCGCACGCACTGCCGTATAAGGCGATAGCTTGGGTATGTAAGATAATTAACCAATCGCAGGACAGGTCTGTCATTAACGATTCTGACCAATACGGCAGCCCGAATGTAAACTTCGGCGCGTTTGTGTCCGTGCCGCTGCCGCCGCATGAATGAGTCGGTACGCGTTGTGTGTCGGCTGCGTTGTGGTTTGCCGCAAGTTTTTAACTCACAAACAATAGGAAACAGTAGAAAGAAAAAAAAAAGGCACGCAATGCGTCTTACGAGAAGCGTCTTTTAGCGAGGGCGTTGATCGCTTCCATTCTCCTCCCATGTTGTTGTCAATGGAAACTAAAGAGGACGCGTTTAGCAAGCACCAATACCTAAATAGAACCTGAGAACCTATTGTAGGCGGGCACGCAATGCGTCTTATGAGAAGCGTCTTTTAGCGAGGGCGTTCATCGCTTCCATTCTCCTCCGATGTTGTTGTCACTGGAAACTAAAGAGGATGCGTTTAGCATGCAAGTACCAATACCTAAATAGAACCTGAGAACCTATTGTAGGCGGGGGTTCAAAAGACAGCATCGGTAGAAAAAGGTCAATGAAGTTAATTAACGATAGTCGTCTTTTGAGATCGTGTTCTTTGCTTGTACTAAAAGCCCTTAAATTACGCACATGGTCGTAATGTTGCAAAGCATCAAAGACTGCTTTTGCATCTGTTCTGCTGCAGCTGCATACAGCCGTAACATTCTGAATTCCTGCCATATTAGGTACATTTCCTTTATAGGCGTTGCGTGCACAGTAATTATCGCTTATCACGCTTGCCAATGCTGTTCATATTATACGTATATCAGAAGCAAAGGTTGATGTAGGTTTGACAGCTTCACGTTGGGTTTACAGTGATGGTATCATAAATATACTTCTTATTCTCAGCCACTTTTGTAATACCATAGCATATAAAAAACCATTAACTTGTAGCTTAAGCTGATTTTTTTTTACATCACATTTGCAGTTACAATCTTTCTGCATTTGAGAAGTGGAGTATAGATAATAATACTGACAAATATTCGGAATTAATACTTAGGCCTCTTTCATTTCGTTTTGTTTTCACAAACCTTATAAGAAAAAAAAAATGATTGCTTGATTACTTTCGGGTAAAGGAACCACCGGAAAGGAACCGCATTTAATTTTCTTGTTAACGAACCTAAGCTAATAGCGAACCATATTTCATTGTGTGATTAACGAACCTTCAGAATAATCAATTGTATTACCTCCCCCCACCCTCCCCCAAGAAAAAAAAGCATTTCAATGCCATGCATTGTCAATAGTGATAAAAGGCCTGTTTTTATTTCGTAGTGTGTCTCAGTACTCCTGTGCTTATTTTTAAGTATGTGCCTCTCTTAATGATGGCGATTGATATTCAACTATTTCTTTCACGCAAGCTTGAACAGGAAGAAGCTAAAATTCAGGCAAGGAGACGAGTTTTCTTCCATGAGATACAATCACTAAGACACACATCTATTCCCGAAAGTTGTGTGATTGCTTATGTGCTAAAGAATTGTGTCCATTACATGAATCAGGCACTATACAAAACGGTTGAAATCTACTGAAAGTCGAACTTCGTTTTTTTTTTTATTTCATTTCCATTTCAAGCGGGGATAGACTAGAAATTAGTTTGTCTATATACTAGCAGGAGACATTACAGTTTTCCAGTACATGCTCCGCATTTAAACAGTCGCCATATTTTCGTGGTCAGAATCAGATAATGCACACATTATTATAAAAATGAAAATACAAAACAAAGAACACGCCATACGTACAAACATTATGAACTTCAATGAATTAAACTTACCTGTGATATTCTGCATAAAAAACAAGCATGCCGATTAAATAATATTTTTATAGAATTAATAGAACACACAGCGATCATGCTTGGCAGATCAAATCAAGTTCAATTGGTGAGAAAGCTAAATGAAGTTAAAAAGTTGACTTCTTTTCGTTTCTCTTTCAATTCATGAAAACAGAATTACATTGTATATCTATTGAAGAGGATTGTCTCTGTTGCGAACGATCGCCATATATAGCACTGTTAATCTTCTGCGCAAATCCGAATCCCTAAATACTTTAATTTTTGCTTGATAATGTAATAACCCTGCTTATAACTTTATAAAGGACTCGCAAATTAAAAGTTTAAAACCGTATACTAAAACATTATATTGTACACGGTGTATTAAAAAAAAAAACATTTTGAATGCGTTATGTGTTAGCATGTTAATAGCATCGATCTGCCTTTTATTTTCCGTACGTAAAGCGCACAGAAACGTAACCAAACGTTACCAAATACAGTGAAATGCCTTGTACGGCGTGGTACTGTCATTAGAAGTATACCCCATTCCTTTTTACCTTTATTTGGTTGAAGCAGTCGTCAAACCATGTGTCATTTTCGTAGCGACATCACTTAGGAATTAGAATGTATGAAAATAATCGTTACTTATTCATTTTGCACTACTATTATAGCATTTACATTTTCCGACTTTTATTGACACGCAGTGTTATGTTACTGTATGGTTACGATTACGAATGTTGGTTATGAATTCAAAAGACTGGTTCATTAATCGAACTATAAAGGTAATAGCTGCTTTGAAAGTATGTGTTGTAGTTCGATACAAGTTCAAAACGTAATCGAAGTCATCGTCATAGGGGGAACTGATAGCTCTAGAAAACTTGTTTAGGCTAGTAAAGATTGCTGTATGCATTCTTTGTAGAAAGTTTTGACTTAGGCCATCTTTTGAGTATTTTGAGAAATAAAGAATTATTTGATTTGATTATGTCAAGAATAAGTTTGAACTATGAGAATAAAAAGGCGCGGTTACCCAAACAATGTCGTAGTTCGATTAGACATGATGGGTAAAGTGAATTCATGACTTGACTAATCCTTACTGAATTGATGATCACTTCTGTAAACCATCAGTTATGTCTTGTAGATGATGCCTCTGTAATCGTAGTCAAAATTCTTTTGAGCGATGAGATGAAAACCAACAAACAAAATGCCGTGTATCATCGCTCAAGATTCCAACATTTGGCGTCACCCGACCAACAATATGTGACGAATCAAATGGCATATTATGTTGTGGGATAGCAGACTGTGTTACGATTTTTAAATGTGACCCGCTACAACAAAAAGGTCCTAAAGTCGCGCACGGTCGAAGCCGTGAAAATCGAGTTTGAAGTCAGAGCATTAAAATTGGTCAAAACTTACGATTTTCTGATTTTGGTATATTATTGGAGTCTAACATGTCTTCTATCATCTGTCGAAATTTTGAAGCAAAATGATCATAGGAAAGACCAAAAAATAGCGTTTTTCTGAGCCATGTTTTTTGGCGTTTCAACGAAGCAGAAACTGGTTCGAAAATTTGGATTGAGCGCCACAGATAGGTTCCGCCCCTAACAACGACCAGAGTGATCTCATTGGTCAGTTTGCTGCTTGCTGCTAACCGAAGCGTGAAGCTCGCACACTGCCCAGTCGACTGGTGCGTGCGGGCGGGGTGCGCTATGCTCAGCCGCTTCTCACATCCTGGTCACTGATTGGTTGGTGAGGAGACCGCCGACGCTGATGTGCTTGAATGAACTCTTCGGGGGTTGCTAGGGCTTACCTTCTATTGTCCAGAGGTGAAAACTGTCTTGCGTGTCCGTTGATCGCGATTGCGTCGAAAGGAAGACTTTTAGGGCGCTTTTCTCGAAACAGTGATTTTCAAAACGTCTCGACATGCTCTCTTTTAAACAACGATATCTCCGCACCCGATTATCTTTATAAAATGTGTTATATATCAATCTAAAGCAGAAAGATTAGGGGATTATATCATGCAATTTTCAAATAATCGACCTCGCCCGACTTTAGGATCATTTTGTTGTAGCGGGTCACAAATGTTTCGAGCAATTGTTTAAAAAAAAGAAAATGAGGTAAAGTTCAAGAAATTACAAAAAAACATGTAAATGCAGGCGATCATGTTTGACAATCAAAGTAGGAGATTACAATCGGCCGTGCGGATGTATAATGATTGCCTTATTTACATGTCTGATTTCTGTAAACTACATGTATGTTATATTTAAATTTAAGTTCCCTTCCCTCCTTGATAAATGTTGTGTTGGGTTTTCGCTATAGGCATTTATTAGGAAACGCTGTAAAAACGACAACAAATGCCTACTATACATCAAGAGATGACCTATACATACATGAAACACAAAAATTCTGTACGTTCTGATATAATGCAACTGCTTGTTGGTTTGTTTGTTTGTTTGTTTGTTTGTTTGTTTGTTTGTTTGTTTGTTTTGAATTACCATGGTCTTTGTCAGGGGAAAGATGAAGAAAAGTAGTAGAGTGTATCACCCTATCACCCTTTCTATACAGGTAAACGATTTAAGTTTGGTATGCTATTATAAAAGCCTGCATGAGTCACGCAGAAGAACTGATTCCGCGATCACTTAAAATTCACGTTTTAAGATAGTAACGATAGCTTGTAGGAGATAGAGTAAGTTAGCGTCCCAGACTGTGGTTCTGAACACAAAAGGGGACTGAAAAATTCTTTTACAAATTAGCAGACATAATGTCGATCTTCCAACACTGTTGTTCCATTCCGTCACTGATTCTGCTATCAATGGCGGAGAAAGAATACTGGTTGCATGATTATCCACCCCTTGATAGCAGGAAGTTTACCTTTCATTGTTTAAGGCTTCGTTGATGCGGGGTTTAAGGCATGAACAGTGTCGTCCGAGTTCTTTCATTCGAAGTTCCTCAGAATACGCAATTCAATGGGCAATTAACGCTGCTACTTCGCAAAGCTGTTGAAGCCAAATTCTTTGCAGACTTGACCTCTCACACGTCAGCTACACGCAATACACGCGACAAACAGCTATCATTACAAACATTCTGATTAAAAAACAAAACAAAATAAAGAAGCACACTTTTGAGTAGCGACACAGCTTTCTGTCCCTTTCTCATATAGGTCCTACTTCTAAAAAAATACATAGATGACAAGAGTCAGAATATCCTCCAAAGGGAACACGAGCTATTTGGGCATTAATAATGTTTGTCTTCCGATTTCTCTCCATGCCGTCACGGCCCAAACCATCATAAGAAATAGGGCAAAAAGTTGTATTAACTAGGGAAATAATAGTACCAGGTACGCATTACATACATTTGGCGAATTATCACACGAATTGTCAACTTTATAAAAACGAGAATAATTGACAACTTAGGCCCTACTATATCTCCAGAGATGAACTTTAAACAGCAAGTCACATAGCAGGGAACGAAAGTAATGATTATTTGAATGAATTCATTAATGAGGCCAATTAACAACCGTTGTAAAAGTACACACACGCATAAAGAGGTTTCAAGTTCGATATGTGATCATTGTATTAGCTCATAGATAAAGTATCATAAATTTTGCGTGATCGTTCGTTGGAATTAATTTTTTCAGCGCGATTTGTGCGTCACATCAATCACCACTTCATGAAATGGAGTGCATGTATCAAACGAAACTCGCTGGTCATGCAATCGATGTTCTTGGTCAGCTCACTATTATTGTGTAATTCTAAAGCCCTCGCCGCTTTTCCGCTGATGCCGCCGCGCGCACCATGCTTTGTTTTGTCTTCAATGGGGTCAAGAGCAATGCCTCATTAGCATACACCCTAGCAACGGAGGCGGAGTCTCGATCGGGCAAGAACAATAGGTGCGAAACGCAACGCAAAGGCGAGCATTCGAAAAAAATGTAACCGAAAAAAAATTGTCTCAGAAAAACTGTGATTTGGGACACTTGTACTCATTTTTACACGCTGAAATTTCCTGTACAAACAGATAAAACATCAAGGAATCAAAATCCGTCATAAAAAAAATTCGACCCGAGCAGTGCTTCCCCTTCATTTTCGGCTCATTACAGGAAAACTCCCCGTGCGACTTATGACTCATTTTGTCGGAGCGCCACACATATGTTATTAGTTGAGCCTAGTTCCTTACAAATGTCCACATATAAAATATTTGGTGTTTCACCATCAGTCAGTCATCAGAAACCTACATGTATACACACAGGGGAACATGCATGGTGCAGTCGACTCCAGTTGACTATTAAAGTCAAAGTCGTCGAAGGTGGTTTAAGCTTTAAATTGATGTTTAGCTCAATTCAAATAGACACTCTTAACACGTTAAATACCCTTAAAATACTAAAAAGAAAGCACATACTGCGGAAAAGTGCGAAGTGAGAAAGAAGTAGAGGGTCTATTCAAGAGTATAATCTTTATTAGATTAAGCTGAAATTGAGTATGCGTTATGACCACATTCTGTCCATATTTAATACCAAATTTTAAATCAGTATAATCATCGTTTGTAACGTTATTAGAGTTGAAAGTAAAAAGTGTGTACGGTTTGTCTGTTTCTAGAAATGATGAGACACCCCTAATTATACTATTAAAAAAAAAACTGTTGTAGAAAACACACTTTCTTGTTCCAGGATTATGCAAGAAAAGACTTCCCGTTGCAAAAAAAAAAAAAAAAAGTATATATATATATATATATATATATATGTATATATTATATATATATAAATAAATAAATAAATAAATATATATATATATATATATATATATATATATATATATATATAAATTGTAACGATTAACATTTTGCTAGGTTACCCCATTTAACCTATTTTGAGCCGTCCCAGTACGTGCGACTTTCTGGTGGATTTGTGATGCACAGTCACAAACATTAGGCAAGGAAGGCCCATTACACCGTCAGGATGAACAGCGCCATTTGTGTCATCTATCTGTCCCCGGTGGCGTGTTTTTTTTTTAATTTTTTTTTTAGACGGCACAGATTGGGGAAACTAAAAATCTATCGGGGACCCTATCCCTAAACCTAACCCTAATCCTAATCCTAACCCTAACCCCAACCCTAACCATAACCATAACCAAAAACCCTAACCCAACGTTTTTCCCATAGGTTTAACACGCGCCATGCCCCAATCTGTGCCGTCTTAAAAAAAAAAAAACAAAAAAAAACAAAAAAAAAACGCTCCCCGGTGTTGCATTAATGACATAAAATGACATAAAAGGAAATTGTGTGTGTGTGTGTGTGTGTGTGTGTGTGTGTGTGTGTGAGTGAGTGTGTGTGTGTGTGTTTGAGGAGGGGGGGGGGGTTGTAGAAGCTTCAATTTAATTGCGGATCTAGGGAGTCCTGATAAAGGGGGTGGGGATGGAGAGGAGGGCTTTGTTCACATTTACTGCTTCTTCTTGATTGATCTCAAGACGGATTTTCATCAAACTTGGCAGATGGCACATTTACAGTTTTATGATCTTTATTTGTCAAAATGAGCCCGACCCCCCCCCCCCACCCCCACCCCTCCACCCCATCGTCAAAAGGGGGACGGGAGTTGAAGCTTCAGATCCCTAAACTCTGGAATTCTGAATCTTCATCTGTCGAACCGAAAAAAAAAATACAACTACGTTATTCTTTGTTTGGATTAATGAACAGTGGTTACTTTTTGGGATTGACATAATTTAGCAGTCACACGAAATTTTGCGTTTTTGTTTGTTTATTTGTTTGTTTGCTTTTTTATTTGATTCAGCTTATCAGAATGATGGACACCACGCAGGAAAACTACCGACGTCAAACAAAGATTTAGATGTTGTTTTCTTTTTTTCTTTAAATATTTTCCTTCCGGTCTCCTATAACGACTTCTCGCTGTCTGATGTCTATATATATTTTTTTCTGAAGTTTACTATAGTAAACAATGCATTTAAATAATTCCGTTACTTCGTTTTCGAATGAACGAAAATTCGAAAACCGGAAATTTCCCTTGTTTATTAATCTGATTTGCTGTTGAAATAACAAATCGTCGCTCTTTTTTTCTTCCATTTCTGGTTAAGTAACTGTCAGGATAACAAACTTTCAGGGTAGCAAACAGAAACATGTTTTCTGTGCTTTTATGGGCGTCAGAGGGTTAACATTAAAACAAGAAATGATATAGACTGGAGGAGAAAAAGAACCGTAAAAGAGGAGAATTACATGATAAAAATTTAGATTCATGACGTTTGCTTGAAATCCGGCCAGTGCTTGGTCTCGCCTGGGTTTTTGATCTGAGCTAGCTTCGAAATACTTTATATTCATTTCAGGTCATTTCAACTCAGTCTTTATTGCCACTCATTAGAAAGTCCAAAGACTAATATTGTGAGCTTACTTACGACTGGCATAGAAATAAACTGATAAAAATGATATTCAAAACAGCATTTTAGCACCTATATAAGTCGATTGTAGTATGAGCAATACTACATAACAAAGGACAGAGAGTGGTAGAAAAAAATGTAGAAAAAAACATGTAATACCAGCCCCAAATGTAATGATGTTAAATCCTACAACGTTAATTACGACCTAAAATATAATACACCTTAAGCCTTATTGAAATATCAACCCTAAATGTAAAACATTTCAAAGATAAATGTAATACCAACAATAAAAATTATACATGTCAGCCCTCAATGTAATATCGACCCTAAATGCAATACACGTTATCCCTAAGTGTTTCTCCGTTACCTAAGTTTTGTCTGGTAACATTTTCCTTAACAACACAATTATACAAGAGATAAACCTCTCAGTTTTAATTTTGAGAATCAACTCTCATGCAAAGCGCATTTAAGACAAAATCAACTTGTTCGAATATGATGAATGAAATATTAGAACTTGTTTACCTTCACATACACTATTATTGCAAAATCAGACTTTACTTCTACCTGAGTATCTTTGAATTTAGGTCAAACTTTACTTTTACAAAGTACAAAAAAACAACAGCAAAAGACAAAAACAACAACAACAACAACAAAGTATTGTCTGTAAGGTTTATTCGAGATCATGCACTAATACATATTTTGTGAAAAAAAAATGAAAAGGCTTCGCTGAAAACTAGTTACGTTTACAACTGGGTAAGTATATTATTGTCCTACGTAAACATAACACTAAGGTTTTATCAAATTCAAACCATAAATAAACTCACTATAAACCGTAAATTCAACAAATGTTACTACTTTGAATAGATGCAGTTTGTACACAGACACATACACACACACACACACACACACACACACACACACACACACACACACACACAGACAAATATCTCCTTTCTATAGTGGCTCTAGAATTTTTTTCCGGATATCAGTCATTGAAATTACAGACAACAGAAACGTTCATCTAATAAGTCATTCACAAGAATCATCTGACACTCATCATTATCATCACTATGCAATCATATGCAAATCCCCTCTTCATGCCTGGCCCCTAGTATTTTTGGCTACTCAAGTCCCATTTTTCTGTTTTAAAAATGTGCAATATATTGTTTTCTGTTTTAATGCTGTCTGTTAAGTTTCCCTCTTCTATACCCCCCCCCCCCTTGATTTCATGTATGCGGCACATCCAGTGTGGATATTTTAAGAGCAGCAATAGTTGCTTAGATTTGCATGTTTTTGATGTTTAAGAAGCTAAGAATCACACACATTGTTTTCCTTTGTTTACTCAAAGTTAATTAGGTTCATAAGACATGGTTCTTAGCTCTTTATGTGCCATGGTAGGAACCCCCTGTATGCCAAATCACTTTGAGACACCAAAGTAATCATGCCTTGAGAAAACACTCTGCTTTTCAAATCCTTGTATCTTCTATAGATTCCTGTTTAGTTGGACATGTAGTGAGCGAAGTTGTCGAGAAAATAGCAAGCTTTGCTTTGGTGAAAATGTTATGACAAATCGATGATTGATTTCTTTGGAATGACCAATAGTTTCATTTAAGGCCTGACTCTTGCACACAAAACCGTGGCAGAAACTAAGAATTTATACGAAAATCTATATAGAGACATCGCTTGATATTCAATCACCTTATAAAACACAAGCTACATTGTATATGTGAAACTGACGGAAGATCGAGAAAAGCTTTCATTGTACTGTACTTGGCATTTGGCGATTTACCGATCGGTTTGGGCGGAAAAGCTTCTGATCTCAAACTTTAACGTAATGTAGAAGAAGACTTGTTGTTTCAGAAAATATGAAAAACTAAAGAGTGGCCAGGTTGGCCCATTTCACCTGTTTTCAGTGCTCACACAAAATCAGTATGTGCGACTTTTTGTTCGTTTTGTGATGCACCGTTACTTGATTGTTAGAGTAAATAGCGTTAAAATGTATTTCATTTACTGTCACTATTACATTTAGCGTTGTTATTACATTTAGAGGTGACACATAATTTCCTTACGAAATGGCCATTTTTTATTTAGTTGACGAATTAAGTATCATTTCTTCAACAAAATGACAGATTTCGTATCGAAATAGGTCATGCGACACTTGGCGCTCCATAAGCATGCTAATACTCCAGACAGGATCACGAGGTGTCGTCTGCAGCTGATAGTTATGTTGAGCATGTGGTTATTTCAGAAGCACCCCTCCCCACGCCTCCACTCTATGTCAGTCACGTGTGGTCTGCGTGACTGGAATTTTCCAGGCAAAGTTCATTTCATCGACAATGTATTATAGTTAGTCTTTGTTATGTGCAGCTGGAGTCGGTTGCCATCTTATTAAGTGTTTTTTTTTTCCTTCGACATATGCATGTGGTATGTTTATTTTTGTACCACCACATCCCCATTTTTCTTGAAATAACAATAGCCTTCATTTTTGTTTGACGTATGTATTTATCTATTTATTAATTAATTTATTGTAGCTTTGTGATGCAGGGTCATAATCTTGTCTTCTTTTCCTTTCTAATACTGTTATGCAACACTACTTTCCTACCGTATAAATCAAAGTTTCCTTGTTTTATTTTGTTTTCATTTGTTTCATTCCGTCAGGCATGAGAAAAGGGTTGTCAAGCGTATGTAAGTAAAAAAAAAAAGGGCTTGAGGCGTGATTTTCATGCCCTACACGGGAATCTGATCTGTAGTCAGTTATATAAAACCAAAACAAAAAGAGCAAGGTGGATTGAGTGAAAGCATCAACGTCACCAACACACCAATGACTGTTTGAGAAAAATCGGATAATCGACGCAAATGTTTTGATTTAAATAACAAAAACATTTGGTGTTTTAACAACTAAATAAGGAAACTATGTGAGTTTATAGCATCATGTGTGGACAACAGAAGAAAATTACTAAGAAAATTCTAGATGCTTTCATTTTATTAGCGTATTGTAAGTGCACTTGACTAATCGCTTTCAGACAACAGGTTTAATAATTACTGCCCTTAACATTAGGTCATTATAAAATAAATTGAACGTGTAATTTTCATGATTTTTTTAATTTTTCTTTATATGTTCTTTATATTGTTGTCCACGCAAGACTTCATGAACTCTACTAGTCTCCTTAAGACCTTATCCAGCGATGACAACACCAAAACTTTAAAAAAAGAAAAAAATCTTTTCCATCGATTGCCCGATTTTCCTCAAACTTTCATTGATATATTCTACTGACGTTGATGTTTTCACTCAATTCATAGTATTATCCTTTTTCTTTTTGTTTCCTTTAAAGAGATATGATTTTTATGGCAGAGATATCCATTGCACTCGCATTCTAACTCTCAAATTTGATGAGAAGAAGATAATGTCAGGTTGCAAATCAACCTGTTTTGCGTGTATTATTATTACTACAACTAATCAATTCTGCGTTTATTGATTAGGACAGCTATTTTATGTTTAAATTACATTGTGTACCAGCATTTTAAATGTTTCATAAAATATACGTTTGTTAGGTCCTAAATATGTGTGTTTTTTTATTAAAAAAAAGATATAGTATTCGACCTTTCACAAAATTAGGATCTGCATTTGTTTATGTATAAAATCATCAATTCTTTAATTGTAACACTGGATTTTAAGAATTATATTGTGCATTTGGGAATTTGAAGTCAGAAAAAAGACGTTCATACGCCAGTTTTGAGAATCTGTTGTATAATAAGGAATCGCGCCGAACAACCGCTGATTTTATGTTAAAAGAAAGCGTCTTGACGTAGCTACGAAGTCACTGCTATATTCCTTTAATTTCAAATCATGAGCTGACTAGTGTTCCCTATAACAATTGGATTGCCACATTAAGTCTATGCAAAACATGCTCGTGGAGACATAGGTGGTACACTTAATCAGGGATAGTGCGGACGTTTTTTTTCACTGTTTTGGAATACGGTATGATGGCATGGAGTAACACTCTGCTGACCATAAATCGTCTCATATGACTATTGTTACTTACTCAACAGAAAAGACAAGTAAAGTCCATGTATACACACATATATATATATATATATATATATATATATATGTGTGTGTGTGTGTGTGTGTGTGTGTGTGTGTGACCGTGCACCTCAAAACGAACATAAAGTCGCACACACCGATTTTGCGTGGGGACTGAAAATAAGTGAAAAGGGTCAACCTAGCCGAACTTGACTTTTTCATATTTTCTGAAAGAGCGGGTGTTCTTTTACATTATGCTAAAATTTGGTATCATAAAACGGGCAGCAAAGTGTGTTTTTAGCAGTTTATCTCGAACATGTATGGTAGAATAGTGTGCTTAGGTGTGTCTTTAAAATCCCTTTTTCATTTCTGAAAAACCTTGTCCACACTCTTCACTTTCAACTCTAATAACTTTTGAAAAGATAGTGCTACGGCTTTGACAGTTGGCATTAATTATGGACAGAATGTGTTAATAAGGCATGCTTAATTTTAATTTAATCTAATAATCTCTTCATTGTTGTTACTCTGGTGGTTTACTTCCTGTTTTTTGTCCCATTCATCGCACAGCCAGCACAGTTTGGTAAAGATTAAGCGCTTGAATAGACACTGTACTTCAGAGCCTCTTTTCTCAGTTCACACTTTTCCTGAGTTTGTGCTTTCTTTCCAATATTTAGATAGGTTGGGAGAGTTCATTTGATTTGGGTTATACATCATTTTAAAGCTTAAAGTCTGCTCTTTTAGAATATGGTCTTGAGTAAAAAATTCATGTCTGGCGATTTTTTGTTTGTTTTGAGGTGCAGGGTCACATATATCAGTCAAGCATGTATTAGAAAAGAAAATCTGTCGATGCTTAATGCTTTTCCCCTTATCACTCTGAAGCCATCAACAAAGGTCTTGTAGGGTAAATGAGGCAATAGTCCCATGTGGAATAATGAAGGACTATTATAGTAATAGGTGTATATTGCTGCACTAGCTTGTATCATAAATGGAGAAATACATGTTGTAAAATATAACATCACAATTTTTGCAGAATGTGCACTGAACATTAATCGAATTATGTGTCTGAACTCTCATTACAGTTATCTTCAATCTTCAATCTTGTCATCTTCAACCTCTCAGCTCAACCACCGTCCATAATTATAGTACTGATAATGAGTTGCTATAGTTATAGATACTCATGAGCTATCAGAATCCGCTAATTAAAACTATGCACACCGTAAACGGCAATACATGTCACCAGTTGCATGTCACATGGGGACATCAGCTAAGCACTCACATAGGCATTCATTTCAGAAAATTGGTGTATCTTGTTAACTAAGGACAATACCAACTCATGTCTATTGATTAATGACAGTACCAACATATAAATAGGCCTAATCCATTGTGTTTTAGTATCAGTGTTTGCTAGTACGTGAGTCTCTTTGTGCACACAGATACCCACCGACGGAGAATCTACAGTTAAATTATTAAAATCAGGACTATGCAATTAATCTTTGACCTGTTTACTTCACTTTTTTGATGTAATTGTCATAATCTGCAGTTTGGGTGCTGACGCTTTTGTGTTTTCCAGACATCAGGATCACGGGGCGACGTGTGCTAATATTTATATGAAGCACATTAATGTTTCAAAGCCCTCCCAGCAATATTTCTATGTTAGTAGTCACGTAATGTCTGCATGACTGGAATTTTCCGGCCAAAGTCCATGCCATCAACAATGTGCCTAGTCTTTGTGATAGGCAACCGAAGTTGGTTGCCGTGTTTCATTTTTCGTGCTCGACATGTGCACGTATGATATGTCTATTTTTAGATTACCGTATCATGTTCATTGAAACAACAACGTTCATGTCTCGTCTTTTCTTGCAAGGCCATCGATACATAGCAAGCTGTCCATTGCATTCATTTTCTACCTTTCTTATTGTTTTAATTAAAAGTCGATAATCTGATTCCCCTCGTGCCACGGGAACCATGTATTTTGCGTGACAGCCAATGGGAGAATGACACTAATTCGGGGACAAAAGTTTGAGGCTTTCGAATGTGGCAACGTTTTACACCGCGATTTCGTTTATGTAAAGAGAAATGTTGTAGTGTTATGAAAGATAGTGTAAGTTGTGGTTCATCCAGGTAACGATCAATAAAGGAACCAAAATTAAATCAATTCATCTGGACTTACTGTTTTAATTCCGAGCTGATGAAGCGTCCAGGATCGGACGTGAAACCGTTCTCGGAATTAAAACAGTAAGTCCAGATGAACTTATTTAATTTTGGTTCCTTTATTGTTATGAGAGATAGTTTAACTCCTTGGTGGGAGGGATAGGTCTTGTTTGGTTATATCATTATTTGTCGGGGTTCTGAAACGAGTATGACCGTTCTCTTATCCAAACCTATTGCTGCATGAAATAATGCATGCGAACAGAAACTCCTGGAATTGAGCATGGTAATTGCCCCAATTTTTTTCGCGTCATAAATAATCCATGCTATCATGGACATGATGAGTACACTTTAAGTGGTTTACGGAGATGTTATTACAATGTGAGCCCACTTAAAAATGCAACTCCAAGCCGAATGATATACTAGGGGAAACGTTGTTATATACAAGGCCATATTCCCAACATCTAAGGGACGACATTTAAAGGATATGTATATATATATATATATATATATATATATATTCCATACAAACGATCTCCTCGTGCAACATTTATCTATGCCTAAACGGCCTGATATGGAGAAGTTACGAAAAAAAATGAACACCTTTTTCCTCCTATCTCAGTTATATCTTATAAATACTAATCAACATCTACATCTCTCCAAAATTATTCATCTCCTGTTAATTATGGGGGTGTGGGTGCAAAATAGTATCTTGGGGGTTCTTTGTTAGTAGTAGCACCGTCTGATGTTGGAGTGTTTATTGACCCCACTTGTTTAAGTCACGTGTGATCTGCGTGACTGGAATTTCCAGGCAAAGTTCATTTCATCGACGATGAAATGATTGTTATGCGCAGCTGGAGTCGATTGCCATCTTTTAAGTGTTTTTTTTTTCGACATATGCATGTGGTATGTTTATTTTTGTACCACCACACCCCTTTATTGAAATAACAATAGCCTTCATTTTTGTTTCACGTATCTATGTATTTATTTATTCATTTATTTATTGATAGCTTTGTGATGCAAGGCCACAATCTTGTCTTCTTTTCCGTTCTAATACTGTTATGCAACATGACTTTCCTACCGTATGAATCCAAGTTTCGTTGTTTTATTTTGTTTTCATCTGTTTCATTCCGTCAGGCATGAGAAAAGGGTTGTCAAGCGTATGTAAGTGAAAAAAAAAATGGGCTTTAGGCGTGATTTTCATGCCCTACACGGGAATCTGATCTGTAGTCAATTATATGAAACCAAAACAAAAAGAGCAAGGTGGATTAAGTTAAAGCATCAACGTCACCAACATACCAATGACTGTTTGAGAAAAATCGGATAATCGACGCAAATGTCTTGATTAACAAAACTATTTGGTGTTTTAACAACTAAATAAGGAGACTATTTGATTTTATAACATCACGTGTGGACAACAAAAGAAAATTACTAAGAAAATTCAAGATGCTTTTATTTTTCTAGCGTATTGTAAGGGCACTTCACTAATCGCTTTCAGAAAACAGGTTTAATAATTGCTGCCCTTAACATTAGGTCAGTATAACATTAATTGAACGTGTAATTTTCATGATTTTTTTTAATTTTCTTTATATGTTCTTTATATTGTTGTCCACGTAAGACTTCATGAACTCTACTAGTCTCCTTAAGACCTTATCCAGCGATGACAACACCAAAACTTTATAAAAAATTATACCTTTTCCATAGATTGCCCTATTTTCCTCAAACTTTCACTGATATATTCTACTGATGTTGATGTTTTCACTCAAATCATAGTATTGTCCTTTTTCTTTTTGTTTTCTTTAAAAAGATATGATTTTTTTCTTTTTGGCGCAATGGCAAAGATATCCAATGCACTCGCATTCTAACTCTCAAATTTGATGAGGAGAAGATAATGTCAGGTTACAAATCAACCTGTTTTACGTGTATTATTATTACTACAACTAACCATTTCTGCGTTTATTGATTAGGACAGCTATCTTATGTTTAAATTGTATGTTTGTGTATCAGAATTTTAAACGTTTCATGAAATATACGTTGGTTAGGTCCTTAATATGTGGGTTAAAAAAAATTAAAAAAGGGTAGTATTCGACAATTTCACAAAATTAGGATTTGCATTTTTTTATGTTTTTAATCATCAATTATTTAATTGTAACACTGGACTTTAAGAATTATATTGAGCATGTGCGAATTTGAAGACAGAAAAAAGACGTTTATACGCCAGTTTTGAGAACCTGTTGTATAATGAGGAATCGCGCCATCTGTGACAACATTCGGCAAAGGTCCCGAACAACCGCTGATTTTATGTTAAAAGAAAGCGTCTTGACGTAGCTACGAAGTCACTCCTATATTCCCTTAATTTCAAATCATGAGCTGATTAGTGTTACCTGTAACAGTTGGATTGCCACGTTAAGTCTATGCAAAACATGCTTGTGGAGACATATAGGTGGAACACTTAATCACGGATAGTGCTGACTTTTTTTTCACTGTACATGGAGTGCGGTATGATGGCATGCAGTAACACTCTGCTGAACATAAATCGTCTCATATGAGTGTTGTTACTTACTCAACAGAAAAGACAAGTAAAGTCCATGAATACATATATATATATATATATATATATATATATATATATATATATACAGTAGAAAAGGAAATGTGTCGCTGCTTTATGCTTTTCCCCTTATATCACTCTGAAGCCATCAACACAGTTCTTGTAGGGTAAATGAGGCAATAGTCCCATGTGGAATAATGAAGGACTATTATAGTAATAGGTGTATTAATAGATATATTGCTGCACTACCTTGTATGATGAATAGAGAAATACATGATGTAAAATATGTGACTCTGCATCAGAAAACGAACATAAAGTCGCCAGACATGAAATTTTAGTCAAGAGCATATTCTGAAAGAACAGACTTTACGCTTTAAAATGATATATAACTCAAATCAAATGGACTCTCCTAACCTATCTAAATATTGGAAAGAATGCACACACTCAGGAAAAGAGTGAATTGAGAAAAGAGACTCTGAAGTACAGTGTCTATACACGCGCTAAATCTTTACCAAGCTGTGCTGGCTGTGCGATCAATGGGACAAAAACAGGATGTAAACCACCATACTGTCCATAATCATTTCCAACTTTCAAGGCGTTAACATCCTTTCAAAAGTTGATAAAATTGAAAATGAAGAGTGTGTACAAGGTTTTTCAGAAATGAAAAGGGGACTCTAATGACACACCTAATCACACTATTGTACGAAAAAAAATGTTCGAGACAACCTGCTAAAAACACACTTTCCTGCCTGTTTTATGATCCCAAAATTTAGTATAATGTAGAAGAAGACTAGCTCTTTCAGAAAATATGAAAAAGTCAAGATCGGTAAGGTTGACCCATTTCACCTATTTCAGTTCTCAAACAAAATCAGTGTGTGCGACTTTTTGTTTGTTTTGTGATGCACGGTCACATATAACATCACATTTTTTTTTTTTTTTTTGCAGAATGTGCACTGAACATTAGTAGAAGTATGTGTCTGAACTTTCATTACATGTCTCGTCGGTCTTGTTTTTGTCATCTTCAGCCACTCAGCATAAACACCGTCCATGATTATAGTGCTGTTAAGTTGTTATAGTCAGAGCTCTTCATCAGCTATCAGAATCTGCTTAAAAAAAATTATGCACACTGTAAATAGCCATATATGTCACCAGTTGCATGTCACATGGGGACATCTAAGCACTCACATAAGCATTCATTTCGGAAAATTGGTTTATCTTGTTCACTAAGGACAATACCAACACATGTCTTTTGATTAATGACAGTACCAACGTATAAATAATCCATTGTGCTTTATTATCAGTGTTTGCAAGTACGTGAGTCTCTTCGTACACACGGATACCCGCCGACGGAAAACTACAGTTGAAGTATGAAAATCAGGACGATGCAACTAATCTTTGACCTGTTTACTTCACTTGTTTTGATATAATTCCCATAATCTGCAGTTTGCGTGCTGACGCTTTTGTGTTTTCCAGACACCGGGATCACGGGGCGACGTGTGCTAATATTTATATGAAGCACATTAATGTTTCAAAGTCTCCCCCCCCCCCCCCCCCCCCCCCCACACACACACACACTCTCTTCCCCGCAATATTCCTATGTTAATAGTCAGGTAATGTCTGCGTGACTGGAATGTTCCGGCCAAAGTCCATGTCATCAACAATGTGCTTAGTCTTTGTGATAGGCATCTGAAGTTGGTTGCCGTGTTTCGTTTTTCGTGTTCGACATGTGCACGTATGATATGCCTATTTTTAGACCACCGTACCTGTTCATTGAAAGAACAACACCGTTCATTATCTTTGTTCCCTTTAAGGCCATCGATACGTAACAAGCTGTCAATTTTATTGATTTTCATCTTCCTTTTTTTCTTTTCTTTTTATTTAATTAATAGTGGATAATCTTATCCCTCTGATGCCACGGGAACCGTGTATGTTGCGTGATAGCCAATGAGAGAATGACACTATTAAACTCGGAGACAACAGTTTGAGGCTTTCGAATCTGGTAAAGCTTTACACCCCGATTTTGTTCATGCAAAGAAAATATTGTAGTGTAATCAGACATATTTCATCAGCTTGGTATGATGGATAGGTGTCGTTCAGTTAAATCTGTATTTGTCGGGGTTCTGAAAAGAAATGAACAGAACACATAGAATGTACCATTCTCGATTCATAATCCATTGCTGTATGAACTAAGGTATGTGAACAGAAACTCCTGGAATTGAGCATGTAAATGTCCCAATTCTTTTCACGTCATAAGTAATCCATGCTATCGTACACATGACGAGTACATTTTGATTTGAACGGTCTAGTGAGATGCTGTTACAATGTGAGCCCACTTTCAAATGCAACTCCAAGCAAAATGAATTTGAAATACTATTGAAGACCGGGTTTATTTGTTGCATGGGTAAGTTCTTGTATACAAGGCCATATTCCCAACATCTAAGAGACTTTATTTAGAATATGTCTAAAAAGCATAACTATTAGAAGAACAAATGTGCATGTTATATAACATAAAGACAAACAAACACACACGCGCCCAGGTACACACTATCAATTTAAACATATATTCAGTATCAGATCTGCTTTTACCCGATTTCTTTGTAATTTTTTTCGAAGAACCACATGTGCTGTCACAATTTAATCCAAGAGGGGGAGAGGATTCTTACGGAAGACGAGATTTGTTAATTCCGTTTGTTATTTATGTTTGCTTGACTGTAAAAAGTTTTTAATGTTTACAATCAATGAGGGGTAAACGCTTTTCTCACAGAGAATTTGAAAGAAATGTGTCTATGTGTTTGGTCAACTGACTTCCAAAAATATAAAAATAAACTACTGCAACTACTACTCGAACTACTACTTGACGGATGCATCCAAGATCGAGTACACAATATGTCTTGGCAAATATGTGTTTGCCATCACTGCTTGCATGCATGTTGGCTATTTCTTGTTCAATACCTCTGGCAATGTAATCAATTTCTTCCAAATGTCTTCTTCTGCAGGGTGGTCTCATGTGACCGTGCATCACAAGACCAACATAAAGTCGCATACATTGATTTTGTGCCAGGACTCAAGACAGCACCCGGTGACATGGGGTCAGCCTAGTCAGTCATGAGTTTTTCAAGTAAAAAAAAAAATAAAATAAAAAAAATCAGTTATGGTGAAGCTTGAGATCATAAAATGAATGAAAATCGTGTTTTACAGTTTGTAGAGAATACTTCTGCTTAGATATTGACATAAGCGTATCTTACGGTCCCTTTTTTCATTTCTCTAAACCTATACACTCTTTACATTTCAGCTCTAATAACTTTTGAAAGGTTGATACTACTGCACTGAAAGTTGGCATCAGTCTTGGATAGCGTGTGTTATCAAGATAACCTGATAATCCCTCTATTTGTGCTGCTGCAGAATTTTAAGTCCTGGTTCTCTCTTTTTTCTTCATCATTCATTGCACAGTTGTAGCACGGCCCGGTATTAGATAAAAGCGTTTGAGTAGGCCCTATACAACCCTAACAGGCTCTAGACACTTTTTTTTTCCATAGTATTCTTTTTGTTCAAATGTGAGGTAGATAAGAAGATTCCGTGATTCTTACAGTATTCAAAGCTTAAACTTTGTTTGTTGTTGTTGTTTTGTATGTTTGTTTTTTTTACAATAATTATGTCCATAACTGAGAATTGATGTCTAGCGACTTTTTTGTTGGTTTGGTGGTACAGGGTCACATAATGTTTGTGAAAGAGATCAAGATGAAATAACATATGGCCTTATTACGTGAAAAAATGAATAAGGATTTTCGAAATAATATCTCCCGGCTCAACCAACCATTTTTTTTTTTTTTTTTAATATAGCCATGTCAACAATAATGTTAAACTTTTATAACGAGTAATGAAAAGAAAAGAAACAGACGTTTTTACGAACAAATCACAGCTTTTTGGTGTATTCATAGATTGATGATAATCACTTCCATAAAGAACTTATTCACAGAGAATGTATATTGAGCTATTTGACGTTCCGAATTTCAGAGAAAGACTGAGGTAAACAAAATGTTTTGGGATTTTTTTTTTCATAATATGAGTATAACATATTATGTTTATATTATACTCATGGCGTATTTTGACTCAACACACCCACTTACACACCCACTTACACACACACACACACACACACACACACACACACAAACAAACAAACACATACAGAGAGGCAAAGGCCGCATATAGGTGGACCTTTATGTATTTTTAATATCATTATTATTATCATCATCATTGTTATTATCCGTAATATCAACCAAGTAGAATTCCTCATGAATACGTCTACAAACAAACACTTCGGCTTAAACGTTCATAAGAAGGGTTTACTAAAGTGCCTCCATAGTTACACACATGTTATTAAGTACTAGTAGACATTGTCAGTTTATCACAAAATATACTGACATCAATAATGTCTGTTTTGACAAGTTGGCACTTCGCTTATTGATGCTCTTAGCAAAATATTTCACACACACACACACACACACACACACACACACTATTTTGTGCTCGACTCACTGATTCCCTGGAAAAAAAAAACCGGTATGTTATCGTGGGAATTTGTGAGAAATTGCGGGATTTCATTTTTACAAAAATATTGCAAAGTATATTACATACTATTATAAAGCCAAAAGTGTCTCATGTAAACATTGCATGTGATTGTATGTGTCATTGAATTCATGTGTTTTTGCGTCAATGGTGAACTGATTTCATGTGTTGATATAATGATATTATGTTCTTTGTTTGTTGCAATCGTTTGAATTGTGAGGAAATAACTTGGCATCATCTTGATATTGCAAAAAATGAAAATAACACGTAGAATAAACAATTTTACAAAGCATTGGGAGCGCAGTCGATTCAAAATCATACATTTTGCCTATTAATCATTACTTGATCTAGAAAGCTGAAAGGTTTGTTATGCAGTTGACATATTCTTGCATATCGACATTCATTTTCATATAGGGCCTTCATGATCTGATGCACGCTAACCCTTTGTTCGTTGAAACCTTGCTTATTATGTGATAGTTCCTACTCTCCCTTTATCTCTCATCTCATTTTTTCCTTCTCCGTCTTTACCTCGTTATATCAATCTGCAGGCTAGATAATACATTGCTAGTGTTTGCTTGTTTCCTATCAAACCACGACACCACCATCCCCCGCCTTTTATGTTCGAACCGGTTTGGACCGGCTCAATCTCGAAATAATGTATTGTATTTATCCTTTGTCTAATACGCTTCAAGATAAAATTTCATGATTTGGCAGACGTGCTTATTTGTTCACGTACAAGCCTGAGACACATAAGCTGTACATGCAAAAAAGAATTGTATTTTCCAATCATTGATGGTGATAAAATGTCTTCATTGCCCCCAAAGTAGTTCTGGCTCTACTGAATCCACCATGATGTAGAGTCTGCGGGTGTTTGGCAACGATCCCATGCAGCTTCCCGTGCTTAATATCATGATCATTTAAATATACACACCATCTTTTATACTAGATATTGTTATAGGCTATTGTCGATACCAAATCGAAAGACAATTATAGAGACTGTTCTATTCCGATAGTTTGAAGTAACATTTAGGGAGGCTGTATGAAAGTCTTAAGGAAGAGAATCATGGCTTTCTTGAAAAGACATCCTATTAATCAGTGATATTTTGTATATAGCTTTATGCAATGGACTTTAACCGTTTTTTTTTTCCTGGTAGTTGGGGTTCTGTTTTCTTCTGTAAGTTGCCGCCCAAAATAGCTATTTCACGTCAGTACTTCCTTGTTTTTAACCCTCAGAAATAATACTTGTTATTACGTGCTTACATATACGAACGTTTTGCCTCACCATAGGTCCGCGCCTAAAAATGCTTTCGTCCGTCCTTCAGTTCGCTGTTTGTTAGAGCAATAGCCCCTTTAATGTAATAAATAACATTAAAGCAACGGACACACACGCACTCAAGATGCATTAAACACACACTATTTATATATGACCGTGCATCACAAAAAGAAACAAAACGTTGCACACACTGATTTTGTGCGATTTTGTGTCAACCCAGCCGATCTTGACTTTTTCACATTTTCTGAAAAACCAAGTCTCCTTCTACATTATGCTAAAAATTGGGATCATAAAGCGGACAGGAAAGTGTGTTTCTTAGCAATTTATCTCGGAATATTTTAGGTAGAATAGTGTGATTAGGTCTGTCTTTAGAGTCCCATTTTCATTTCTTAAAAAAAACCTTGTACACACTCTTCATTGTCAACTCTTATACCTTTTGAAGGATGATGCTACTATTTTGAAAGTTAGCATTAATTATGGACAGAGTGTGTTAATAAGGCATGCTTAATTTCAAGTTAATCTGATAATCCCTTCATTGTTGAAACTCCGGCAGTTGACACCATGTTTTTTGTCCCATTCATCGGACAGCAAGCACGGCTTGGTAAAGATTAAGCACTTGAATAGAAACTGTACTTCAGAGCTTCTTTTCTCAGTTCACAGTTTTTTTCTGAGTGTGTGCTTTATTTCAAATATTTAGATATTTAGTTAGGAGAGTCCATTTGATTTGAATTATACCTCATTGTAAAGCTTAAATTCTGCTATTTCACACTGCAAAAAGTCCGGTGTTAAATATTGAACACCGAGCTGGTGTTAAATTTTCGGCGCTCATTTATGGTGTTAAATTAACACCTCCGGGTGTCATTTCCAAATTGTGTACTGTTTTTTGAGGGTTTTTAGTAACTGCACTTCTTGTTGATTTTTAATTTAAACAAGACGATCAAGAATTTTACATTAAATTACTAGATTTTTGAAAAAAATGTGAAAATAAATTTACACCAAAGTAACACCAGCTGGTGTGGTCTCTTATTGAAGCTGGACGGGTGTTAAACCATTGATATTAACACCAACAAATATCAAATCAACACCATGTGGTGTCATTTTTGAATTAACACCGGTACAGTGTCAAATTAACACCACGAAGTGTCAGGTGAACACTTTTCAACACCATCACAGTGCATTTTTAACACCTGTGGGTGTGGTTCTTTATTGAAGTTTGATCGGTGTTAGATTTAAAACCCGTGGTGTTAAATCTAACACCGATGTTTTTACAGTGCAGAATATGCTCTTATCTAAAATATCATGTCTGGCGACCTTTTTGTTTGTTTTGTGGTGCAGGGTCACATATATGTATATATATATATATATATATATATATGTGACAGTGCACCTCAAAACAAACAAAAAGTCGCCAGATATATATTTTTAGTTAAGTCCATATTCTGAAAGAGCAGACTTTAAGCTTTAAAATGATGTATAACTCAAATCAAATGGACTCTCCTAACCTATCTAAATATTGGAAAGAAAGCACAAACTCAGCAAAAGTGTGAACTGAGAAAAGAGGCTCTGAAGTACAGTGTCTATTCAAGCGCTTAATCTTTACTAAACCGTGCTGGCTGTGCGATGAATGGGACAAAAAAACAGGAAGTAAACCACCAGAGTAACAACAATGAAGGGATTATCAGATTGAACTGAAATTGAGCACGCCTCATTAACACATTCTGTCCATAATCAATGCCAACTTTCAAAGCAGTAGCACTATCCTTTCAAAAGTTACTAGTGTTGAAAGTGAAGAGTGTGGACAAGGTTTTTCAGAAATGAAAAAAGGATTCTAAAGACACACATAACCACACTATTCTACCAAAAATGTTTGAGATAAACTGCTAAAAAAACACACTTTCCTGCCCGTTTTATGATACCAAATTTTAGCATAATGTAAAAGAAGACCCGCTCTTTCAGACAATATGAAAAAGTCAAGTTCGGCTAGGTTGACCTGTTTCACTTATTTTCAGTCCTCACGCAAAATCAGTGTGTGCGACTTTATGTTCGTTTTGAGGTGCACGGTCACATATATATATATATATATATATATATATATAATATATATATATATATATATGTGACCGTGCACCTCAAAACGAACATAAAGTCGCACACACTGATTTCGCGTGAGGACTGAAAATAAGTGAAATGCGTCAACCTAGCCGAACTTGACTTTTTCATATTTTCTGAAAGAGCGGGTCTTCTTTTACATTATGCTAAAATTTGGTTTCATAAAACGGGCAGGAAAGTGTGTTTTTTAGCAGTTTATCTCGAACATTTTTGGAAGAATAGTGTGATTAGGTGTGTCTCTAGAATCCCTTTTTCATTTCTGAAAAACCTTGTCCACACTCTTCACTTTCAACTCTAATAACTTTTGAAAAGATAGTGCTACTGCTTTGAAAGTCGGCATTAATTATGGACAGAATGTGTTAATGAGGCATTCCTAATTTCAGTTCAATCAAATAATCCCTTCATTGTTGTTACTCTGGTGGTTTACTTCCTGTTTTTTGTCCCATTCATCGCACAGCCAGCACGGTCTGGTAAAGATTAAGCGCTTGAATAGACACTGTACTTCAGAGCCTCTTTTCTCAGTTCACACTTTTCCTGAGTTTGTCCTTTCTTTCCGATATTTAGATAGATTAGGAGAGTCCATTTGATTTGAGTTATACATAATCTTAAAGCTTAGTGTCTGCTCTTTCAGAATATGGTCTTAACTAAAAATTCATGTCTGGCGACTTTTTGTTTGTTTTGAGGTGCAGGGTCACATATATAATATATATATATATATATATATATATATATAATATATATATATATATATATATATATATAAATATATATATATATATATATATATATATATATATAGATTTGTATTTATACATATACATTGTCTGTGTGTAACTTAAATGAATGACGAATTTAATAATAAAAGTTTACCTAAATGGTTTCTTTTGGTCAAATTCTTCTTGCGGAACATCTCTTAGCCTTTTACAACCACAATCATTCCATTAGCGTTGTAAAGTATGGTTACTTTAATAATACAAGCATAGAAAAAAATATATCAATATATTTGTGTGTTTGTGTGTGTGTGTGTGTGTGTGTGAAAGGGAGTTGGGCACAGTACCACGCCCAGTGACATTAAAAAAAAAATAAACGTGTCTGTAATACATGACAAATGGCCTATACATAGAATGACTCCTTCTGGTGACTCACACGTACGGCTAAGGATGTTCGACCTTGCATTTGTATAACTCATGGTGCATTGTGGGGCAAATAAAGAGGAATATAGACTTGGAATGGTAGACGGCTTCAAAATAGATGCTAAATGGAACGGTTAGTGCATACAGCTGTATGAAATATTGTTGAATATTGTAAGGAATTTATTCCATGGCATTATAAAGTAAGTTGCGCATGAGCTTATGTACTGTTATCACCTGTGCATTTGATTTGTGTTGCAGTACAAAAGGGAAAAATAGACAAGCATATCTCAAAAGAATGCATTATTTTAAGATATTCGTGTCCATTTTTTACGTAAAGTTGGAAAGTCATATCAAGTGACACATGTACTAAAATGCCAAAATGCCAGCAAACAAACAAAGAAAAATGTGGCAAAAAAAAAACAACACGTTTGTAATAAAGAAAAAAGAGAAGCAATATTTGTGACCGTGCACCTCAAAACGAACATAAAGTCGCACACACTGATTTTGCGTGAGGACTGAAAATAAGTGAAATGGGTCAACCTAGCTGAACTTGACTTTTTCATATTTTCTGAAAGAGCGGCTCTTCTTTTACATTATGCTAAAATTTGGTATCATAAAACGGGCAGGAAAGTGTGTGTTTTTAGCAGTTTATGTCGAACATTTTTGGTAGAATAGTGTGATTAGGTGTGTCTTTAGAATCCCTTTTTCATTTCTAAAAAACCTTGTCCACACTCTTCACTTTCAACTCTAATACCTTTTGAAAGGATAGTGCTACTGCTTTGAAAGTTGGCATTAATTATGGACAGAATGTGTTAATGAGGCATGCTTAATTTAATTTTTAATCTGATAATCCCTTCATTGTTGTTACTCTGGTGGTTTACATCCTGTTTTTTGTCCCATTCATCGCACAGCCAGAACGATTTGGTAAAGATTAAGCGCTTGAATAGACACTGTAATTCAGAGCCTCTTTTCTCAGTTCACACTTTTCCTGAGTTTGTGCTTTCTTTCCAATATTTAGATAGGTTAGGAGAGTCCATTTGATTTGAGTTATACATCATTTTAAAGCTTAAAGTCTGCTCTTTCAGAATATTGTCTTAACTAAAAATTCATGTCTTGCGACTTTTTGTTTGTTTTGAGGTGCAGGGTCACATTTAGTATTTATAAAATCACTATCACAAAATGTAAATTGGAGGTACTTGTGTTATGTCTACATGGTTTGACACCTGGACTTGGTGGGCCTATCATGTAAGCGGCATACTTTCAGGTTATTGGAAGATGGTCTCTTAATATCGGAGATATGTCGTTATCAGTTTTGGCGTTCTGCTAGTGAGCAATATTGGATGAATTGATTGGTAATAAGGAAAATAGTTCATGTTGACTTGTGAGAAACGCTATTCTTTTTTTTTTTAGTTTCGTAATGTTCACTTAAGTGTCAGTATACAACAAAACAAAATATTGTGGATTCAATATTGATGTAAAATATCAAAATACTCGTACTAGATTTAAAAGATTTATAAAACCCTTATCGGAAGAACGAAGAACAAAGAAGAACGAAGAACTTGATATTTTCTACGTGTAAATGGGAACAACCTTTGTATAGCCCTTGTGAAGTGCTAGGAAGGAGTAGTATCACATTATGATGTGTTGTGTTACTTTAAATTCTGAACTGATATATGTTATATGAATAAGATAGTTAATAGAGATGCGTTTTTTGAATAAGCAACTATGTAAGATGAAACAGGATTGTAAATGTTTGTTTCATAAAGAAGAGTTAGATGGACATGCGCATTTTTCGATGAATGTGAGATTAGTCATTAAATTTGAAATGAAGTAAAAAGGATGAAAGGAAAAAAAGAAAAAAAGAAATCAAGTTTGTTAAAGAAAATATAAATGAATATGTCTTCAATTGTGTGGTTGCATTGTGCTGTAAATCTGATTGAATTAGACAGGGTATCATCCTATTTCAAATGATATAATGAATGTTAGTGTCTTTATCATCAAAAACATAGTTTGCACTCTACACACAACATTACCATTATTTCGATATCTCTAACTACAAATTGTGGATTTTGATTGTAATTGTGGACTTTGCTGTCATGTCGCAGGGCCCCCAAGAATAACAGTATACAACCCACTCATGAGGTTACGCCGGGTAAAGAGCGATTAATAACTAATGAAAGAATACATATCATGGAATTTCCGGGAATGTTTAGTTTACTATGATTTCTGGCATCTTTTCCTCTTAACAGCTACACACCCACATACTAATACACACAGAATGTCTTCTAAGACGTTGTGAAGACATCTTACCTTAAATGAGATGGGAAATGTCTGTCGTGATAAGGAAAAGAATGAAAAATAAGGCAAGTTCGGTGTGCATTGGGCAATGTATAGGAGGGAGAGGGAGGGGGGGGGGGTCCCAAGGCACGAAAAGCCCGCGTGAAGACCATTAAAGTGAGGTTTTAGATATGTTGGCAGTCATGAGAAGGGGGGGGGGGTGTGCTTTACATATATGGCGCTGCAGCTGGACAGGTTCGAAAGGTCTGTATGCAAATTGGCTTCTGCGCATGCTCATGTCCAAATAGCTCGCATATTTTCAGGCAAAATGGCGTCCGATCCGGACTCAACTTAGAAAGCAACCCAACTGCAAGTAAGGCGGGATGTGGCAAGGACGTGTACGTGTTGGCCCAGTGTAAGGAATCGTGCAGGGGAGAGCGAAACTACCATGGGGAAAGGGTTGACGGGTCTCTGACTGCAAATGCCGTCACCGCTGATTGATTCCGCGTCCACTCAGTCTTCCCTTTGTGCAGCGAAAATTGATGGGAGACTAAGAGATGGGTTTGGCAGTCATGTGGTACCATAAACTATTTCCATGATGCATCTTCAAATAATTAGAATGCGCTGACTCACGACACTGTTCCTCTATTTGTGACCCTGCACCTCAAAACAAACAAAAAATCGCCAGACATGAATATTTAGTTAAGGAAATATTCTGAAAGAGCAGACTTTAAGCTTTAAAATGATGTATAACTCAAATCAAATGGACTCTAGTAACCTAACTAAATATTAAAAAGAAAGCACAAACTCACGAAAAGTGTGAACTGAGAAAAGAGGATTTGAAGTACAGTGTCTATTCAAGCGCTTAATCTTTACCAAACCGTGCTGGCTGTGCGATGAATGGGGAAAAAAACAGGAAGTAAACCACCAGAGTAACAACAATGAAGAGATTATCAGATTAAAGTGAAGTTAAGCGTGCCTCATTAACACATTGTGTCCATAATTAATGCCAACTTTCAAAGCAGTTGCAACTATCCTTTCAAAAGTTGAAAATGAAGAGTTGAAAATGAAGAGTGTGGACAAGGTTGTTCAGAAATGAACAAGGGATTCTAAAGACACACCTAATCACACTATTTTACCAAAAATGTTCGAGATAAACTGCTAAAAAAACACACTTTCCTGCCCGTTTTATGATACCACATTTTAGCATAATGTAAAGGAAAACCCGCTCTTTCAGAAAATATGGAAAAGTCAAGTTCTGCTAGGTTGACCCATTTCACTTATTTTCAGTCCTCACGCAAAATCAGTGTGTGCGACTTTATGTTCGTTTTGAGGTGCACGGTCACATTTGAAGAGTTTGTTTGCAAAAACCGATAAGTCCATATTTGTCAAATGGAGATATTTGCGATTAAAGGTCAAGAAAAATAAAGAGAATACTAAGAAAATGTTTGCTTCTTTTGACCACAACGTTAAAAATGTACCTTTATATGTAGTGACCAATATATCATTTCAAAGGTATTATTTTTTTACTTTATGAAAGAGACCGTACTTCAAAATCTTCAAAAATGGACTTATCGGTTTTTGCACACAAACTCTTCATTTGCTCTATTAGTAAAGCCTTGCATTAACACAAATCGTTATTCATTCTTAAAGAAATAGGTGAGAATCACTCAGGCGTTCTATGGTTGGCTGTTGGTACATCTAGGGTTTACCCTTGTCACTTAAGAGTTGTCTTCGTACAAGGCAAATTACGCAATCATCCCTTGTGGCATAAAGAAGAACTGTGAAAAACACGTATCATAAATAAATAAATAAATAAATAAATAAATAAATAAATAAATAAATAAATAAATAAATAAATAAAATGAATACAGCAACGTGAACATGTGTCAGGTACATTTAGAGTACCCTGCTACATAAACAGATGAATAGTTTGTTTGCAAAAACCGATAAGTTCATATTTGCCAAATGGAGATATTTGCGATCAAAGGTCAAGAAAAATAAAGAGAATAATAAGGATATTTTTGCTTCTTTTGACCATAACTTCAAAAATGTACCTTTATATGTAGTGACCAATATATCATTTGAAAGGTGTTATTGTGTACTTTATGACAGAGACCGTACCTTAAAATCTTCAAAAATGAACCTATCGGTTTTTGCGAACAAATTCTTCAGATTATATAAACACGAGATGTTATTCAACCTTTTGAAATTACCATTGACAACACTTTTTATCTACATAGAAAATGGTAAACCATTTAAACAGGAATAGGTTTTCTATTCGTATACAAGACAATCATTTTCAATCAACTAACAATGAATTTGCATCTTGTTTTCTAATCAAATGATGACATTTTGAGATGCTGTCAGTCTTATATAGGTTTTCCAGGTCAATTGAATGTCAACTGAGATAAACCAAATATTAATACAGGCAGTGCAAATGTCCATACAGCTGCATACATGTTCATAATAATATAGTTGTCAAATTCGGCAATTTAAATGCCCACTTTGTTATAAAATGTCCGTATAGCTTATATCAAATGTCATACAAGAGACCATACAGTTCAAATGTTAAATAGAAAAATATATATTCAATTAAGTAGACCAGCTTTTTATTAGGAAAATCAATGACGAATATTGTTTTCAAATGTCCCTTCCTTAATTATAGAGAGTGCTTTCTTGAATCGCAAAAACCATTATTTGATATTACCTAATTGTATTGTTTAGGAGAGGTTTTCCAAGTGAAATGTTCACTAGCTAAATCAGGTTCCTGATATGGGCTATTCAAATGTCCATGTGCATCGTAAGAGGTAGATGAATGAATGTCTACAATACGGTTACCGCTCGTTATTCCGAAGGTTCGTTATTTCGAAGATTCATCATTCCGAAGGTTCGTTAATCTTACAATTAAACAAAGCTCGTTATTTTGAAGGTTCATTTCGGACACTATATCATTTCCGATCAACGAACCTTCGGAATAACGAACCCTATTTCATTTTCGGATAAACGAGCCTTCGGAATAGCGAACCTTCGGAATAACGCCACAAATGTTCGAATTTCAAACGAACCCTTTTTTCATTTTCGGATTAACGAACCTCTAGGTGTAGGGAATTTGTGTGTTTCGGATTAATGAACCTTCGGAATAACAAACCTTCGGAATAACGAACCTTGGGAATAACGAGCAGCACCCCTACAATACAATGGGGTTAGCAATAGGCAGTTCAAATGTCCATGTAGGTATGGAATGTCCATGTACTGTAGAACATGCCAAATACCAGATTAGGCAGTTCGAACGTTACATAGTCAAATGATATATCCAAATAACTGGAGATCAAATGCAGAACATTTGTATCGTGATTTCAAATGTTCATAGTCTTTAAAAATGCTTACTTGAGCCACATAAAACCGTAACATTGGATACATGCACGCATTCTTCAGTAATGTCTTGCATGCACTTACTACACAAGTCCATACGGTGTCAAGAAATGTATTTGTTTTGTCAACTTTTGTAAAATTGGTGGAAAAATGAGCAAAGAAAATGGGATTCCATCGGGATTCGAACCCGAGACCTCCGGATTGCTAGCCCGGTGCTCTACCGACTGAGCTATAGAAAGCCCTGGTGCAGTGTTCGTCCCAGAAACCCTAAATACTCAATGCTAAATTGTAAAATTGGATACAAAGAACCAAATAGCAAAACTTTCATGAATCTTATGATAGTATTATGACTCCTTAGTGCAATCTATCTTTTCATTTGAAAGGAATGGAATTTTCTGGCATGAGACAATTCACTTTTATTGTGTAAAACAGAACAGAGATCCTCTTTCTTCGGACTTTTTTGTGATATTTTGCATCATCTCATAGAAAAAAAAACAACAAATAGTTTATATTCAAAACGCCCGTTCTTTTACTACATTTGGTGCAATTATGCTGCAGTTCAAAAATAAATGTCTTTTTATGTAACTTTTATTTCTCTACAGAATGTTTCACCGTCCAGTCAGGCCTTTAAGGCAAGTTCACTTTGGGTCTATCACCCTTTGTTATTCATCACCCTCCTGTCTTCTCTCTTCTTTTTTTTTTGTACTGTCTTCTCCCTACCTCGTGTCATTTTTTTTTTCTAATCTTCTCCCTCCCAATTTCTTTTTGGCTAAAAAGTGGTACGATTCATACTTTACTATTGACAGATCTGCTTTTTGCATTTCCTGAAAAAAAAGGAGTTTGTGTGTGTGTGTGTGTGTGTGTGTGTGTGTGTGTGTGTGTGTGTTGCAGACAAAAAAAGTGTAAATCAACAAGATAACCGAATTTATTACTGCAAAGTCATTTAAGATTGTCTTTATATAATAACGTCATAGACTCCGCAATACAATGCTTATCTTACACATCATCTGATGCTCTTAAATAAGGCATTTTTACAGTGTTTTCAAATCAACGGATATTTGAATTACGTATGTAGCATCTGAATTGCCATGACCAACACGATACTCCCATTAACTGGAGGGGACGAAAGAATTTCTAATGTGTGGATATTTGACTTGGCTATGGAATTCTTCTTATGTACCTATATGTACAATTGATCTCCGTAATGAAAGCTTATAATGACGATTAATTTAACATACTTGCCTCGGTATATAGCGTATATAGCATTTGACTCCGAAAACTTATATCATGTTCTTGTGCGTGCACGATATCATACCTCAAATTTCCAACTACGGTCATGACAGGGGCAAGAAATATGGAATTTATTGAAATCTTTGCACACCTCCCCCCCCCCCCCAAAAAAAAAAAAAGAAAAAGAAAAAGAAAAGCGTATTCAAAATTGTTTTTTAAGTTTGATTTTCTAAATAGAATGCTTCATCACTCTTTCGTATTCCTTGATGATAAAAAAGTCTTCTTCAGGAAAAAAAAAACCAACAAAAACATTGAGACCCTTATATGTTTAAATAAAGTCGTGACAGATTGTCTCTGGATTTAATGCAATTGTCTTCGCCTGATAATGTTTATAAGAATGTTATATTCTTAAATAAAAATATCTTTGCTGTGTTTCTTAGCCACCTGATGTCTGATAATCACCTACGTGGCATCTGAATCACCTATGATGACATGATAGTACTCTCATTGACCTGAAATGACCAGAAAATTTTCATTGTGTAGATATTTGACTTGGCTATGGACATATTACTTAACTTAAAGGATATTATGAAACACAGGGGGCATAAATCATGTCATGGCACATTAAGAGATCACGAGAAAATTAACTCCTCATTCTTTATCAAAACGTTTTATGAATTTGTTTTAGGTATCTTAGTCTGAAACAAACGCTTCATCTTCAAATGAAGTTTGTGAAATACAGTCTTACACATTCGGTGAAATGTGAACATGTCTATAAGTCATTACCCTATTACACCGCTGACTTGTCCACTTACGTCGCTGCGATATAATTCAGAGTGAAGGTTTTTTAGACCTAACATGAAATAAAGTTGTGGTCCGTTAATCGGAAAACGAAATAAGGTTCATTATTACAAAGACTCGGTAATATGGAAAGATATATGCTTCGCATCCCGAAGGTTCATAACCGGATAATGAATTAAGGTTCGTAAATACATAGGAAAATTATGTAACATACGATATTAAAAAAAAAACAACAACAAAGAATATGTTACGAAGTCTGGATCATCTTGATGGTGGTAATGTTTTTTAAAGAGAACGATGGCATAAGAACGAGGAAGATAAAATAATTATTTTGCATCAGTTATTACACGTGTGGTATGCTTGCATTCCTTTTCATCAATATTATACGTACATATTCCGTGTTTATTTGTTCTCTGTGTAAATAAACACACTTTCCCATTCAATTAATCACCATTATCTCAAGAATAATGAAGAAGAAGAATAGCTCTTTCAGAAAATATGGACAACTCAAAATTGACTCGGTTGACACGTCTCACCTTCTTTGAGTCCTCAGGTAAAATCTAGGGTTGCGACCTTTTTTGTGTGTGATGCACTGTCATATAATTACTAAACAAAACCATTCTGTCACTAGATGAATTCATTTTTATATTTAGATTAACAAAATTTCAAGACGATTTCTACCCATTTTTTTTTCCTCCGGATTAACTAACTTTAAGAATAACGAGCCTTTGGATTAACGAGGTGTAACCATAATTCTAATCATTCTGAAGTTTTCATGCTGACACTATTTTATTTATTTATTTATTTATTTTTTTTTTGCAGACAGGATAACGTGGTTACGTGCTCTGTTTTATGAGTCATGTTTATATTGTTGATATGACATGTTTTGACATGTTTATGTCATGTGATCTCCGCGTGATCACAACTTTCCTTCCAAAGTTCATCCCACCCACAATGCTTAATCCAATGTTGTAATACGTTGGAATACGTTGCCTCGCTTTTATTTTCCAGTTTTGATTTGTGTCTTCATGGTAACAACAATGCCCTATGTATAGATATTCACAATGCCATTCGTAATTAATAGTCTGTTCTTTATTTGATTTCATATTTTTTTACTTCTTTTTTTTTGCTATGCCAACGTGTGTTGACGTTTGTTTACAGTATCCCTACTAGTCAAGGAAACCGTGTATGTCACACCTCTGCAAGAATAACAACAAATCAGGCTCTATAGAAGTTTGAGATACATGCTGTCGATTCCAGTATCCAAACGACGGCTCCGTGCTGTGATGTGATGAAGCACTTGATGTGAAAAAAGTTTGATTCAGTTATAGCATCACCGTTCTGAGATTGGCGTGTAAGCAGCAAAAATTACGAAGAGCATGATAACTATCTGACATTGTCTTTGAGCCATACCATACATTTTTAACAATTTTATACTGGACTACAATAATGTTGGGTTAGTCGTTGTGAAGAGATGTTAGAAAATATGTGAGCCCGATCAGAAATAAAACTCCATTCAGAATAAAGTCGGCATCCAGAGTGAACAGTAATAGAATGTACTAATGTCCACTTATGCGAATTACTTGAACTTTGCAAGTGTGACAAAAGCTACACAGCATTGTTATCATAATTCATGTTGCTGCTTTATTCAGGTTTTCAATCAATAATGCTGCTTTAATGTGATAAGTAGTCAACAATCCATTCGAAATTCCAAAGAATTAAAGAAAACAAGAAAAAAAAAAGGCGAGAGAAAAATAAAACAACTACCTTAGTGTATAAAATCAAGTTAATGTTGTGTTTGAAATTTGAAGTTTCTTAACAACAACAACATGAAAATGTGAATGGTAACAAATGTTCAAAACACACTTGCACATAAGCAAAGCTAGAATACGCAGGAGTAAACTTCAGAACTAACTTTGTTTTCATTGGCAAGAACATGATTATGTAGAGAGCAAATTTAAAATGCAGAATAAACAAGAAAAATATTTATAATAACAATAATATAATAGTAACAACAATAATGACAGTAATATATTACAGAATGTAGTTGTAAATACGATTCAAGATTTCTCAGTAAAGGCTGATCACTCGTACCATTTATAGTCTGTAGCGCATACGGCACATGTTATGTATCAATACTTACAACTCAACGTGTACACGGATAACTAAAGTTGATAAGTTTCTTCTTTTTGAATAACTGTGTCGTATAAATCTCACAATATTCCAGTGTATCATGAGGTTAATTCCCTTTAATAGAGTCTTACAGTTTTAATATGTACATTTATAAAAAATGTGTGTAGCTGAAAGATAGTCTGATCTTTAAACTTTCAAACAATAATTTGAGATACTTTTCATTAGATTAAATGTTTCTGCACGCAGGAAAATTATTTGTGTCAACAAAACATGGTTCAAGTATGACGAATAAGTATTTTCCCATACTTCTAACCATGCATTATGTGAGAATGAGTAAATGTCTTGTACAATAACAAGAAAACATACCGAAGAATTAAATGTAGTAATTAGTAATAAATAGGAGGCCGACTATATTTCACGAATGCATTTATTAACTGAGTCAATATTATTTCAAAGTCACGTGCTCTTCAATTTAACCCCAACAAAGGGTGGTTTCTTTACTTTTATAATGTACTTACCATATAATTTGTCTTCTGTAAATTCATTATGAGCTTATCATGAGTACACCCATGTAATGCATTTGGCACGTGATTGTTTACTTCATTTATTTCGATTTCTCTATCATTTCCATCAAGAGTATAAAAAATATGTTTTCATCAGAAAATAATCGGAACTGAAAAAAAAATGTCGAATTTAGTTATCCATAGGTATACAAAATAATAATGATAATAATAATAATAATGAAGGACCATGAGCAGAACCTTGCAACAACACACTTTAAGTTTTTTTTTATACTTGTCAAAATACTTTATAGGACATGACTTTTGGGAGATTGAAGAGATATTTCCGAAATCACTCCAAAGCTACCCCATGACTACCATAAAAGGCCAATGTACGTAATAATTCATCATGATTTAGAGTATTAAAGGCTTTTTTAAAATCAAGACATATAACAATTTTTTATTTCCCCTGTCAACTTCACGTACCAACACATTATCAAAATTGACTTATGATTATTTTACGTTGTATTGATTACAGAATCGATATTGATGTTTATGAAAGACATTACTTTATTCTAAAAGGTGGATCAGTTTACTATCTTCATTTTTAATACTTTGCTTATTAATTGCAAGACAAATATTGGATGGTAATTCCTTGGATTCTCTTTACCTATACCTTTTTTTTAATATAAATTGGAGTTGCTTTTGCAATCTCAAGTAAGTCTGGAAACACTCCGCATTCTAAGGACAGATTAAGAATATATGATAAAGGTCTTGCAAGATAGTGAGTAGAAACTCTTAATAATCGCAAGGAAAGGGTATCATAACCATTGGCTTTTGTGGTGTCTAATGCACTCAAATAATGTAAGACTTCTTTGTCAGTTACTGGGTTCGAAACATTGATTTGTTGTTCTTTTGAGGCATGAGACTTATGACAATATCATCTATTGCGTGGTTGATTACCTCAGCTATCTATGGTCCTACATTTACAAATTAGTTATCAAATTATTAAATTATTCTGTATTCTATTACCCCATGGTGAATCAAAACTGAAATCTTATCCTAACGATGATACCAGTTGGTCATATTTTCATTATTTCTTAGCAGAGTAATTGAGAGTTAATCGTACTTTGTTGTTCAGAACGACGATAATGACAATAACTTGATTATTTATCTTATTCATGGTTCAAAAAGTGCACAAACTCCATAGCAACAAGAATGAATTGATTATCTTTATAGTCCGAAAACAAATCTGCTCACTACCAATTCATAACACCAACTTTCAAAGCAGTAGCACAGTAATTCTGTCAAAAGTTATTAGAAATAAATGTGAAGAGTGGATATTTTTGTAAGAAATACACAATTGTAGCTTAAGATATTTAATGACAATTTTCTACAGTAAAACAACATTCTACGAACAAGTGCTTAAACCAAACTTTCTTTTAGTTTTAGGTTCCTAAGCTTAAGGATCATGCAGAGAGAATAACATTTTAAGAAAAAAAACAACAACAACTCAAGATTAACTAAGTAAACCCATTTCAACTATTTATTTCCAAGTCCACAGAATAAAACGACAAGAAAATATTAATACAATTGAAAATCAGGGCGTCTGACTTTTTATTTGTTTTTCGATTCACAGTAAAATAATGGCTGCTTAACCTTTTAACTATTATTTTGTACGAAAGAAAAAAAGAAGATGAAGAAGAAAAAAGATGTTCCACCCAGTTGCGAACTATGAATTTTGTAATGGACCTTCCTCTTGTCAAGGTAGATTGATTGGTGTATGTAGGTGTGCGTGCAATCCTTTGTTTGCGAAGACATTCAACACAGAGACACTGACACACTTGTCATTTGCCTATCAAATGAGGATCTGGCCTTTTTTTTAATGAACACAATGCAACTCGAGATGCGTGGGTGGATACCAGTAAGTCTGCGTGACGAAATGTACGCCGTGTCTTATTCATCCTCTGACTAAAGTCCGCTCCATCATCAATGTTCAATGCGTGTTGTACAATGTGCCCGTGTGCAATAGATTGTCATGTTTCACGAAATGAGCATTTGAGGAAAAAAGGCGCTGTGCAAATGCTGTAATGGTAATGTTCTAATGACAGTTGTCGGGAGGGTATTTATGTATTTTTTTTTGATAGAATATTTGATATAGTCTTTAGTGGTCCAATATGCAGATCATACGTAACATTGTTTTGTAGTATTCACAATGTCAGTTGATTTAGCGAATTCTCAAACTGTTCAGGACTGTTGCCCCAGTCAACAATAGATCGCTTAAGTAAGGAAGTGATAGCTCTGAAAGTTCAGTTATTGCGAACGTAATATGTCAACGTTCCTTTAATGAACGATTAAATGGAATGAATTATTCTTTCACTGTACTGGTTAAAACCGGTTAAGCCGTTAAAAACACAGCAGAAGAGAAATGTAACCTAAACAAACAAACAAACAAACAAACAAACAAACAAACAAAAATACAATGGCATATAAACACCCAGGACACTTTACTTAAACATGTGGTAGTGAAAGGAGCGCCGTAAGTCACATTTTATGGCAAAATGTCAGTTGATATACCAAATTCTGAAACTGATCAGGACTGCGGCCCAGTCAACAAGATATTGCTTTTTATAAGGAAGTAAAAGCTATGAAAGGGCCGTTATTTCAAAGGTAATATATCCAAATTCCTTGATGTCAGACTAAGTGCAATGAATGATTCTTTCATTGCACTGGTTTAAACTGGTTCAGACGTTGAAAACACAGCAGCAGAAGAGACATGTAACAACAACAAAAAGGCACAATGGTATATAAACATCAAGGAAACTTTAACTAAACATCTGACATAGTCTACGGGCCAAGACACGAAAAATGGGTTATTGGTACCACCTGAGGTGGCAGGTTCTAGGTGTGCATTTTGAAATGGTATATATCTAACGATTATATTTTGCTATGAAAGCATTTCCAGAGTAGTAGCTTAGTCAATAGATTTAGCCATTAACCCGACCAATACCAAATAGTTTTTGACACTCTGTGACCAAAGATAGGCAGAGTGTGACCTTTGATAGTGTCAAGATTTGTCAACCAATGGCTTTGCAATTTGGCAAATATTTTCAGCCTATGATGCTTTAAAAATGACACCATCAAAACGCCAGATGGGGGTGCACTCAGTCAAAATACGTTAAAAACAAAGAAAAAAATAATATTCAACTTCTTTGTTTTATATTATGAATAGTTCATGCGAGGTAAAACAGAATCAAATTGTGCTGTTATTTCAAATTTATAAAGACAAAAGAACATATTTTGAGCCTTGTTTTGAAATCATTTGGTGCATTTGAAGGGCCAAATCTTGCAAGAAAGTGGTGTTTATCACATAAGAAATAAAGACAAAATTAAATATGTCGCTAAATCCTTTTAAAAATAATGACTAATTCTTTAAAATAACCTTCATTGTGGTTCCGACCGTACATACGGATTGATTTGAAGCAAATTAGCAGGCGTTATCACAAATGTTATGGAGACTCTACTATAAAAAAGTAGTATTTAGGACAAATATTTTCTCGGAAAATGTAAAAACACAGAAAAAACAAACAAAACTTCTCTAATCATATTTGATATTTCATTTCAAGAAATTATATCGAGCCATGCTGTAGAGATTTTTCCCAGTCATGCATCATTGGGAAAGCACTAAAAGTTATTCACAACTTGATTTTGTATGCTGGTTGCAGTGACAGCCACAATGGGCATTCCTTTGATCTTCTCTCAAGAGTCTGAAAAAGGGTAACGTATCTGACGGCGATTTGGCGACATGATATAAGTGGTCTCTCAGAGAAATATCAAAACTTCAAATTGTTATGTAATATTATTTTTCATTCAGGCACTCAAGGGGCAATGGAATGAGGAATAAACGATTTGATTTGAATGATATGTTAACGAGTAATAACTTGTTATATGAACCCTTCCTGTTCTGGCGACATAGGGTTTTTAGGGTAACATCAAACTTCGGATCGTATTTCTAATATTATCCCAAATGTCCCAATAGCTTTATTGATATGCATTTTACAGGTCTAATCTCTCGAATGAATTTATCTTAAAAAAATCTGGGGAACAAAATATCAATTTAAACTGTATGAACATGCTGGTGACACGAAAATCACAGTTTTGCACACTTTGGGGGAGAATGGGCCAAATACAAATCCATACGACATGCGGGCCCAGATATTTCGAATAAACTTCCACTTGAGTTACGTAACACCAAGTCTATTTATTTATTTTAAAAAGCAGTAAAGAAAATGATGATCTTACAGTATCAGTGATACCCTATGTAGAAACCTTTAACAACTAATTCGTTATCAATTGTTATATCTATCATGTTTATTTCTGAGTCTTTGCGGATGCACCTGCAGCATAATGTGCTCCCTCTGATCTTAGTGAGATTCATTCCTTCTCTGTTGCTTATTGTTCATTTTATGTTTGGTAAATCATGGTTCTTTATAACGTCATGTCCTGAAAAAAATCTCAAAATACGGCAAAATGCACGAGGAATTGTTGTTTTTTTGTTTGTTTCTAGATAAAACGATATACACCATATCATAACCTTTGGATATTCCCTTCGCTGTACCTTGAATACAGACTAAGTGCAGCGCGTTTACAACAGAACACCTGTTGACATACAGAAGACAGGGCTCTTTGTGTATAGCGATTAGTCTCGAATCAGAAATATAGGAATATAAAAACTAGACCAAATTGATTAAAAGTACATTTATTACGACTAAGCTACTCATTTGGAAATGCTATCATAGCTTGATAAGCATATCTATGCCCGACAAACAAAATGACACCAACCAGGTTTTGCCAACTCAGGTGGTACCAATATCTGGCCTGGCTCATGGATTAACAGTGATTAAGTAATATCAGAAACACATTTCGGTAAAGCGTCATCTTATTTTGACACGAGTAAAAAGCTATGAATGCCTACAGTTTGTCATGTTTTGACAAATCAAACAGATTCTGGTCAACATCACTTCTACAACTACATTATGTCCTCATTAGTTAGCAGTTTGAGACAATTTGTAAGCGCAGAGAAATACATAAAGTAAAGAAAAATGAATATGTCTGACCCTCCACCACAAATCACCAAACATGATTTTTTAGTTAATTGTATTTCTGCAGAAGCAGACTCTAAGCTTAAAAATGATATAATACTCAATACGAATCGACATCCTTCACAATCGCGATATTGAGAAGAAAGTTTACACCATGTTAAGAGATTTAGGGTCCGTTCAAGTGTGTGCTGTATGCAATAATTAGGACAAATCACCTTTTTGAAATGCCTTTAGGAACCACAAAGAGGAGATTATTGAATTCAGTTGAAATTATGCAAACTCTATGAGCGTATCTGTACATGTCTGCATGTAACGAAATGTATTGAAACGAATAAGGTGTTTTTTAACGATACATTTTTTGTCAAAAACACACCACCTGTAACCCGTTAAAAAGTGAATGAAAAATTTAGGAGGTGAAGATTCAAAGCAACAAAAACAAAATAAAGATTCATATGAACAGGCATGCAGATGTGTCCAAGAAAAAAAAAAGCAAACAAAAAAACAAACAAACAATATAATATCTCGGCTTTGTTTGTTCCTTTGAATGTTTGTTTTCTTTTTTTGCAAAGTTTCAAAGCAGCTGAAGAAAAAAAAAACCCTCTAAGGGTAACGAACAACCTTTAATATATAAATCGTTCTACCTCATGGCGATTTTATTTTATTACAGAGAATCAAAAACTTCAACATTTTGTTTTCTTTCATGATATTCTTTGTTTGGATTTCATTTAATATTAGGTCCATGTTGACAACGAAATTAATATGAACAAAAATATGCAGCTCTATTCTTCTGTGTTTTGCTGCACAATCACTCTACACTCTTTTCTACGCAGGCATCCCCCCACGGGTCATTGACCCTCAACACACACACACACACACACACACACACACACACAAATATAGAAACACAAAACACCTCCCTCCCCAAAAAACAAACAAACTAAACAAAACAAACTAAAACAAAACAAAACAAAAAACAAAAACACACAATCAAACATTGTCTATACCAAGGAACGCACACCCAAGCTTTAAAGCAATTTTCTCTACCTCCTGTAACCTATTTCGCTTATTGTGTGTGTGCGGGGGGGGGGGGGCAAAAATAAATTTAGACTTCTCTATATAGTTGAAAAGAATAAGGTGTTATTTTAACGATACATTTCTTGTCAAAAACGCACCACCTGTAATCCGTTAAAAAGTGAATGAAAAATTTAGGAGGTGAAGATTCAACAAAAACAAAGTAAAGATTCATATGAACAGGCATGCAGATGTGTTCAAGAAAAAACAAACAAACAAACAAACAATATAATATCTCAGCTTCGTTTGTTCCTTTGAATGTTTGTTTTCTTTTTTTTTGCAAAGTTTCAAAGCAGCTGAAGAAAAAGAAAATAACCTCCAAGGGTAACGAACAACCTTTCAAATATAAATCGTCCTACCTTATGGCGATTTTTTTTTTGTTACTACAGAGAATTCACAACTTCAAAATTTTTATTTTTTTCTTTTATGATATTCTTTGATTGGATTTCATTTAATATTAGGTCCATGTTGACAACGAAATTAATATGAACAAAAATATGCAGCTCTATTCTTCTGTCTTGTGCTGCACAATCACTCAACACTCTTCTCTACACAGGCATCCCCCCCCCCACGGGTCACTGACCCTCAACACAAACACACACACAAACACACACACATATAGAAACACAAAACACCTCCCTCCCCCCCCAAAAAAAAAAATAAACAAAACAAAACAAAACAAAACAAAACAAAACAAAACAAAAACAAAAACACACAAATAAACATTGTCTATACGCATACCCAAGCTTTTAAGCAATTTTCTGTACCTCCTGTATAAGATCCAAAGCCTTATTTTTATATTTTCCCTCGTGCGTAAATCATTTTTTACCTTTGACCAAAATATTACTACTTTTATCGAAATTATGAAAGCATTCATACAGTTAATTTCAGTCTCTAATTTAACTAAGTCATACTGTTCAATAAAAAAGATCTGCCATACCGGCTTTACTTTAATACAATATATGCGACCGTGCACCTCAAAACGAACATAAAGTCGCACACACTGATTGCGCGTGGGGACTGTAAAATGGGTCAACCCAACCGAACTTGACTTTTTCATTTTTTCTGAAAGAGCGTGTCTTCTTTTACATTATGCTAAAATTTGGTATCATAAAACGGGCAGAAAAGTGTGTTTTTTTAGCAGTTTATCTCGAACATTTTTAGTAGAATAGTGTGATTAGGTGTGTCTTTAGAGTCCCTTTTTCATTTCTGAAAAACCTTGTCTACACTCTTCACTTTCAACTCTAATAACTTTTGAAAGAATAGTGCTACTGCTTTGAAAGTTGGCATTATATAAGGACAGAATGTGTTAATGAGGCATGGTTAATTTCAGTTTAATCAACTAATCTCTTCATTGTTGCTCTGGTGGTTAACTTCCTGTTTTTTGTCCCATTCATCGCACAGCCAGCACGGTTTGGTAAAGATTAAGCGCTTGAATAGACACTGTACTTCAGAGCCTCTTTTCTCAGTTCACACTTTTCCTGAGTTTGTGCTTTCTTTCCAATATTTAGATAGGTTAGGAGAGTCCATTTGATTTGAGGTAAACATCATTTAAAGCTTAAGGTCTGCTCTTTCAGAATATGGTCTTAATTAAAAATTCATGTCTGACGACTTTTTGTTTGTTTTGAGGTGCAGGGTCATATATATATATATATATATATATATATATATATATATATATATCAAATTATGTCTCAGAGAGTAACAATGGCAATTGGTACAAGAAGGTGAAAAGGGGTGATGCAAGTACAGATACGTAAGCGAATTACATATCAAACGACAGCATCATAATGTATGTGTGTGTATATACCTACACATACATGCACATTAATGCGAGCTGAAACAATGCAAGTAGTACAGAATATTTAAGGGGCAGTTCACAAAGCAGTGCTCGTAAAATGAGTAATTTCCCTCGGTAAAAAGTAGAAGAAGTTGTTTTAAAAAGGACATACTGTGAGGACTAAATTGTGGCGTTAGTCATAATGAGAATATAAATTGTTACAAACGAAAAACACAAAAGAGTCTTGACCAAAGACTAAATGCAATTTATGCATGGTTCCTTGTTCGTACTGGTTCAGACCGGTTCAAATATTGAGCGCCCAGCAAGAGGAAAACGCAACAAAACAACAACACTATCTAATGTGTCAGAGAACACCAGCAATGACTATAGAATGTGAGTTATGTTATTGTCTTTGCTTTTGTTTGGCTGTTTCGTTCTAGAGGTTCACAGGTCTAGCTCGGTTATAGATCAATGTGTGTAAGGTTGTATGTGTTTTATGCGTTTGATAGTGGACGATAATACTACATGGAGGCCAAAATAATGATTCTGTGTGTATGTATTTTTGAGTGTTTGCTTCTGCACTCTTACCTTAATGATATGGTGTGTGTATCAGTGCAGTTTCGCGGTTTTCTACTGCATATCGACATACATTTATACACACCCTAAAAGCAAATGAAGGAACAACCCCATCCCACAATAGAAAAAGAAAAAGAAAAGGGATACAACACCGATGAAGGGACAATTGGTCATCTATAGAAAATGAAATGTATCATAACAACTGTAATAAAGAATATGTCTTTGTTTTTCTCCTCCCAAACATTCCCAAATCACGGAAACCAGAACATGGACTCGGATTACTGTTCATTAAGGCACGTTGTACGTTTTTAGATTCAAAATTATCCATCGTTTCCTGTTCTAATGAAAAGAAAAAAATAGCTGAGTTGCTCTATCAATCATTCTTCTGAAGTCCGTGTAATCTGCAGTGCCAAGTTTGAGTTAGTTTGCTAATGCTTCTTCACGAGTCAATTGTGTGCCCAAACTGAGTCAGTGTAAACATCGTAATAGTATATTGAAAATTACTGACGCCTAAGGGAATATTCAAATGGTTTCAATAAATGTGCTCGGAAGGGTATCAAATAAAGTTGTTTAATTTATAGGTGACAAATTCGTAAGATTGACTGATTTTTAACGACTTTATTTCTTTTTTATATTTCTGATTGAAAAAGAAACATGGAAATGACAATAAAATAGTTGAATGTTGACGAGACAAAGGAATCAGATCGCGATAAAAAAAATATTGCAAAATGGTCTAAGCACCATTTTTAAACACTTCAAAGAAAGCCCATCATTAGAGGAAAATTAAACCATTGAAGTAATACCTTCCTTCTTACATAACAAAGAATATTCTAGAAGTTATGAGTAGAAATATTCTCTATTTTCTTATTTCAACTGTTTTAGTTTCTTTAATCGCAAATTTCTAAACTAAACAATAATGGATTCAGAACGTTTTGCGATATAACTAAAAACTGGACGTGTATCCCAAGATTTCTCAAAAGTAATCAAGGGATTTGATATCTAAGGATGATAATAATTATTATTATTAGAGAAGCTTATAGAAGATTTGTTCTGTATATCATTTATCGTGATTTATGTTTAAAAAAATGGTATTACTAAATTACCCCCTTTACCCCCTAATTCAAAACAATGTACGTCTTTGAACATTTTCAATCGAGAACTAAAAAACACCCTCATAATCCAGTATACTTCTGACACATAAATATTCATACCACCTGGTCAATAAACACCCTAAACAATGAGTTCACGGCCATAACTGAAGTAACATTCACCTCATCACACTGATACACAGAATAACACTCAACGTACAAACCAAGATTCATCCCAACACAATGCACACCGCACTGCACCGCACGTCCTTCGCACAATTACTTCCCACTCAGTGAGTGGCAAGATTTTCTTTATGTATATCTTTATTGTGCCCTTTGCACAATTACCCCCAACTCAGTGAGTGGCACGATTTCCTTTATGTATCTCTTTACCTGGGGCCATCTTCCTCGTCAAGCTTAGCTTATGATGGTGGTCCCCTGCATTTCATTTTTATCATTTCCTATTGCTTCCTTTCATATATGATATTCGTTCTTGAAAAAAAGAAAATGTATGTAAGATCCAAACGATACGAATATTAGCTGTGTAAATGACTATGTAAGTATTTTGTTGATTTGTTGATTTGTATTGATTTTGAAATGCAGAAATAAAACTGAACTGAACTGAACTGAACTATGTATTCTGTGTTTCATTTATCGTTTTTTTTTTATTTATCATATTGTAATTGTCTATATTTACCAACATTGCTTTTGGGGTTCTGTCATTCATTCACTAAGACTTGTGTTATTTGCCTGGTCATCTGTGGTGACCTCTCTATTTTTTTTCATGATTATCATTACTTTTTTTTTTTGCTATTTTGAAATGACATTTTCTTTAATGAATTATTGAAACCTCCGTGTGCAGAAATAAGTCTTTTGTTTTGTTGTGAAGAATACGAGAATAAGCTCAAGTGAATTTAATTAATTTCACTCTTTAAATGAGTTACCTTCTAACCAATCTTATGTCGTTCTGTGAACTATAAAAAAAAATAGCGTAAAAATCTGCAAATAGAAGAACATGCAAGTATGCCTGCCTATTTTTGAACATTGCATAGCATTATGCTGTCACAGTGTGGACTATCAAGATTATGTTGCAATGACAAAACACACACATATTTTTTTTTCATACCTAGTTTTATTCTAACAAGCTTACAAATCTGGCAAAGCAAAGTCATGTAATGGTACGCACAGTCTGCTATCATGCTATAGACAGAAATACTCAAGCCTTATATTTTACACTGAATCTAATCACAACATTGAAAACGTGTATGATTGATTATCTGTAAATAAATATTACACAAAGTTGTGCAGATTCATGTAAACTGAATTCATAGAATTTGTAAATTGGTGTTCTTCCGTAACTGCACACAATGTCCGCTATTGTTAAATCATTCAATAAAGGTATTGCTAGTGCTAAACTAACTTTTACTAACGTACTTTCTTCTGTGATCGGAACATAAAACGTACATTCTTACTATCGCTATCTCTTGTTGTTATTTATTTCGATTTGTGCAGGATTAAATTAGTACGAGACAATTATTACACATAGTAGTTTGGTCTGTTTGGAGCAAAAGAGGTTAAGTTATTGTCCCTGTTTTAGTAAACGGTCACAAGAAAATCATTCGTAATTTGCAATGAACAAAATGACATCAAACATGTAGAGATCTGACGACAGAACAAAGGGAAGACATTACTTTGTAAAATGCATATTGGTGATTAAAATGCATATCAACTTTGTGTCAAGAAGTGTCTGCGTGATCCTCATCTCCTTCCTGAAGTCCTTCCCATTCGTAATTTGCCATCGTGTGTTTCCCCGTGTACGGGGCGATGGTCCCATGTTGGTAGTTATGTGTTATATACATGTAATGTTAGAAATTGATCCTGACCAAAACATGTCTTACTGTGAAGCATAAATTGTGTCGAAGAAAAGACACGTGGCTACCAACATGAGACTATCGCCCCGCGGAAACACAACGGCGAATTGCGGATGGGAAGGAGGTTGCGAATGACGCGGAGGTTGTTTTCTATATACTCTTCTCTTTTAAGGTTGCTTTCGACCTGTAATGGCCTTCATCAGGCTGTAAAAAGGGAACACACTGCACTAGTCGTCTATACGACAAAACGTGCCATGATATAACACGTTCAATACCATACACTGTATTGTTATATAATTGAGTAATAATAATATTCCATAAAAATATGACCTTTGCACAAATCAATCAAATACATAAACAGAAAAATGCGAACTAATACTATCTCATCAACAGATACGTAAAAAAAAGGAAAGGTAGACAAACAGAAGTCAATCCTACATCATACTGCCAATGGATAGTAACCATACTTTACCATAATGTAGATACAATGTGTATTGATTACACACACACATGGCTGATTTAGTGCTCTGTGGGTCAGCATAATATAACCATCAGAACATACTAACTGAAACAACTTCTGAATTATTTCTACTTTGGGATCAGGTAAATCTGTCATATCAATAATGACATTGTGAGCAATTATAAGTCGCTGTGTTGTTTGACGTCCTGCATCACAGCAGTAACATGCACATCCACTGACTGCTGTAATAACAGAACACGTAAGTGTTGGAAGCCATGATGGGCCGAAAGCCGAGTTAAAGGGAAGAGAGCGACGTCTGCCTCAAATTATAATCATTCGATATGTCGGCTAAACATCATTAGGGCGTTTTAGCATTTTCTTTACTTTTGTGAGGCATCAAATTATTGGTATCTCGTTGTAGACCTTGGTATTCTATGTGGTGCGGTGTCAATTTTACATTATTTGATTTTTAGCGTACTGTTAAAAATCGAAACGATGCGGATGCCATTTTTTTCCTTTTAACTGAGGCAAAAAATGCTTAATAATATACCACTCTGTCGATTCTTTAAGCTTTCTTATTTAAGGAAATTTATTGTTTTGGTTTCTTTTCAACTAAAATCTCGAACATGATGCTGCCATTTTAGTTCTCAGATGACGATATATATATATATATATATATATATATATATATATATATATATATATTGTTGGGGGAGGTAGGAGAGGTGATGCCTCTCATGACGATTGTGACACAACGTCTGCAACTTTTGTAACTGAAACAAATGAAAAAAAAATGAACAGGCATTAGAAAGAAATTCAAAACTAAACTCTCTTATTCTATGACCTATCCGTAACCTTATGCATTTTGTGTGTAACACCCTCTTTTTTGTATTGAAGTCATCCCGTAACTGATAGCCAGTGAGGAATAACATAACTTGTCAGAGTTTTTGAACAAGTATTCATAGGAAACAGTTTCATATATGATTATCCAACCAACGAGAGAGAATGACGCTTATCACCCTTCCCTCATTCAAGCAATTGTGACTTTAAATCAGCAACAACAAATGAAGTTTACATAGCCTATATAGTTGAATGTTCTCTTCACAGAAGTAACTCGTTACTTTGATATCACCTCTATCCTTTAAATGTTAACTCAGAAGCCATATTTACTGAGTTGTTATTCCACACACGTGCAGTAACATGTTTTTCTACTATGCTTTATGGATGTTTTGCTGTACTGCTCGGTTTTTGCCAAGCGAACGGACTTGTCCATAGCTACTTATTGCGCTCTCGAAATTGAGCCTACATTTTTTTTATTGGTTGATTTTGTTTTGTTGTTGTTGTTGTTGTCTTTACTTTAAGATTTCGGAGCGCGGCACTTACCGCACTGTTTTGCCTTCTTTCATTTTTCTCACCACCCTGCAGCCTGTACTTTCGGTGGTAGCCGAAATGCTTACTTCATGTTGCAATCACATTACTGCGTTTCTGCCAATGCTGCTATCATAGCAACTGCTTATGTATGTGTGTAATTGCTTTCTTATGATTGCATTTAAGAAAAATAAATCCCGAGTATTAATGGCCTTTCTCTCCTTAGACTGTTCGTGAGTTGCATCCATGATCCCTATGTTGTTGTTCATAATAGGCTTCTGTTCGGACCTACTCTCAACAAGAAAGTTTTTTTAAGCGTGTTCCATCGTATTTTCCATAACGTGTTTACTTTGATCCAAACTCAGACACATCGAATGCAATCTTCTATGTTAGTATTGTTGTATTTTTATCAAAAGTGGATATTCTTTTTACATCACATTTTCTTGCATGTCAGTCATTTTCCATTCAGAAATGAGACAATGAATTTGAAATTGAAATTGAGATTAAAACCACTCTAATTTTGAGGATATGCTCATTGCGAAAGATGACTGAGTCAAGGACGCTAAATATAGGTACATAATATGTGTCCATGTATGTGAGTCTCGCCCGTGTATGTGTGCTTGAGAACAAACAAGATCAAATACATAATATACCATGAACGTGACTATGACTACGAAATACATTATGCGGCGTTGTTTGGCTGGTACACATTGGGATAGGGGAATACCACCATTCGATTGCGAAATGAGGGGAATCCCCGGTGTCTGATCTCGAACCCTCTTATTTTCTTCAGACATGGCACGGGAAAGTGAATATACATATGTACATTGTAATTTTTTGAGTGAGTGAGTGCGCATACATACTGATTACTTGCAATACTGGGTTCTATGCTCAATGTGAAGTTGTGCAAGGTAGAGTTGCAACAGGAGGGGAAAGTGCGTTGTCATGGTAACCACACTATATAAAGTTCGAAGTCAGGTGCAAGGGTTAAAGATCAAACTGCTTCGCCAGTTTTCAAGCGATAATGTGCAGTTTGCCTCGCATGGTGACTTCAATGTAAAGTTGTGCTGGACAGTTTTTCAACAGTAGCAGAAAGTGCGTATGTATGGCAGCAGCACACTCACTGGGTAATAGTCCCACAATCAGGTGAAAGCTTTGCAAATTTAACTACTTCGCAAGTTTTGTTTGGTTTGTTGTTGTTTTTTTCCTATATTTTCTTTCTCCAAATACAATAACAAATGAAAACAAAGTGATACAGAGTAAGCAGAAAAAAGAGTTTAACATACAAATCAATACAAGAAATGTCAAATTCATAAGAATATCAGTCTGCAATGAATCAAAACGACGTATTCAGGCATACTCTATTTATAAACAAAGGAGAAATGAATACAGGGGACCGTCATTATAAGCGGACTAGCTCGACGTGGATTAGGCCCTAATTGGTGTTGCATTACATTCATATTACATATATAGATAATGCAACACCAATTGTGACCGTGCACCTCAAAACGAACATAAAGTCGCACACACTGATTTTGCGTGAGGACTGAAAATAAGTGGAATGGGTCAACTTAGCCGAACTTGACGTTTTCATATCTTCTGAAAGAGCGGGTCTTCTTTTACATTATGCTAAAATTTGGTATCATAAAACGTGCAGGAAAGTGTGTTTTTTAGCATTTATTATTTTTGGTAGAATAGTGTTATTAGGTGTGTTTTTTTTCATTTCTGAAAAATTCTTGTCAACACTCTTCACTTTCAACTCTAATAACTTTTGAAAGGATAGTGCTACTGCTTTGAAAGTTGGCATTAATTATGGACAGAATGTGTTAATGAGGCATGCTCAATTTCAGTTTAATCTGATAATCCATTCATTGTTGTTACTCTGGTGGTTTACTTCCTGTTTTTTGTCCCATTCATCGCACAGCCAGCACGGTTTGGTAAAGATTAAGCGCTTGAATAGACACTGTACTTCAGAGCCTCTTTTCTCAGTTCACACTTTTCCTGGATTGGTGCTTTCTTTCCAATATTTAGATAGGTTAGAAGAGTCCATTTGATTTGAGTTTTACATCATTTTAAAGTTTAGAGTCTGCTCTTTCAGAATATGGTCTTAACAAAAAATTCATGTCTGGCGACTTTTTGTTTGTTTTGAGGTGCAGGGTCACAATTATAGAGCTACTCATAAAACTCCTAATCGTAACATATGAAAGACATTTTGCTAAAGAAAGAAAAAAAAACACAACATCATGATATCATGATGAAAAAATGGATGTATAATATTCATTATGTATACAATCCAAAGATAGAGAAGAATTTGTGATATCATTTTTTTGTAAATGTGAAAAAAAAAACAGTTGCCCTAAGATGCAGCCTTGAGGTACCCCATATTTGATATCATTTTTTTTTTATTATTAATGAGCGTGAAAAATAAAATAATGCTTCGGAAAAAAAAATAAACCAGAGCAGAGCGTGACCTCATACACAAAACGTATTAAGTTTATGAATCAATATTTTATTGTCGACGGTTTCGAATGCTTTTGATACATTCACGTATGTACCTATATCATGCTCTTTTCCAGCAAAAGCTTCGATTTTTTTATCACCCATGTGAACGATTACATAATCAGTTGAATATCCGCTTCTATATCCATATTGATTGTGTATTTATAGATCAATGTTTTGTAAAAGCCGGTGTAACCTTTTATAGACTGTTTTTTTCCAAGAACTTTAGATTTACTTGGTAATAATGATATTGGCCTGTAATTGCTACATAATTTGGAGTCATCTTTTTTATAGATATGAATTACATTTTAAAGTTTGAAAGAGTTCAGGAAAATGCCTGTTGAAAGATTAGTTTGACTGCTTGGAATTGTTGTTCTTTTTTCTTCACCCTGCATCGAGAATGTTGACCTGCCCTTCACTCTCTCTACTCCCCCTCTCCCCTTCCCGCCCTCTCTTTCCTTACTCTCTTCTGTGTGTGCACAATGTATGTGGATGCATACATGTGTGTGTACGTGCGTGTGTGTGCGTATGTGTATGTGGGTATGTGTGTGTGCTTGTGTGTATGTGTATGTGCATGTGTATGTGTATGTGTATGTCTATGTCTATGTCTGTGTGTATACATGTGAAAGCGTATACTTCATGTAACCATCCGATTCGATTGAATAAAAACTGTATACGTTCAATGATTACCTTGTGCGGTACATGTATCGTTGTACTGTGCTATAAAGTCATAATTAATGTATTGTAGTAATGTAACGTAAGTGAGGGGACTGCAATCTACAAGTTCGCTTTTTAGCACCCCCTCAATTTCCATTTCCATGAAGTTATTTTAAGAACCAATATGTATTATTATGTTCCAATATTAGTAATCATGTCAAAGTGTATTACCTGTGTTTGATTGAAAATGAAATAAAAAACATGCTTGTGAACATGCATGTGTGAAATGAAAGAGACATATGAAATACATGAATTTATTTAGGGGGTGTGCAATGTTAAAAAATATATAAATATTTGTTTCAATGATTAAACACCTAGACCATCAGGCCCAGTCCAATTAGTTGTTTTCAGATTGTGAACAACGTTGATTATTTCATGATCATTAGTAGGCTTTCACAAGGATTGGGTAGATAATCAGTAAAATGTGTATTACACAAATTTAGGTTACATGCTAGACTAGGACCAATATCAGTAAAATAATCATTAAATGAGTTAGCAGTTGTGGTAAAAATCAGTAATTTCCTCATTGTCAATGGAGACAAAGTTGGTAGTTTCTTTAACTGTCTTTCCCATATGAGTATTGAGAGTTTTCCATAATGAACAATGATATCCTTTTTTTCTATTATAGAATAATACAATTTTTCGGGACAATCTGATTTCCGATGTTAATTGATTTCTTTATTTCCGATAATTACTTTGGTTATGTTTTGCTTTGATATATGTGACCGTGCACCTCAAAACGAACATAAAGTCGCACACACTGATTTTGCGTGAGGACTGAAAAAAGTGAAATGGGTCAACCTAGTCGAACTTGACTTTTTCATATTTTCTGAAAGAGCGGGTCTTCTTTTACATTATGCTAAAATGTGGTATCATGAAACGGGCAGGAAAGTGTGTGTGTTTTTTTTTTTAGCATTTTATCTCGAACATTTTTGGTAGAATAGTGTGATTAGGTGTGTCTTTAGAATCCTTTTTTCATTTCTGAAAATCCTTGTCCACACTCTTCACTTTCAACTCTAATAACTTTTGAAAGGATAGTGCTACTGCTTTGAAAGTTGGCATTAATTATGGACAGAATGTCTTAATGAGGCATGCCTAATTTCAGTTTAATCTAATAATCCCTTCATTGTTGTTACTCTGGTGGTTTCTTCCTGTTTTTTGTCCCATTCATCGCACAGCCAGGACGGTTTGGTAAAGATTAAGCGCTTGAATAGACGCTGTACTTCAGAGCCTCTTTTCTCAGTTCACACTTTTCCTGAGTTTGTGCTTTCTTTCCAATATTTAGATAGGTTAGAAGAGTCCATTTGATTTCAGTTATACATCATTAAGTCTGCTCGTTCAGAATATGGTCTTAACTAAAAATTCATGTCTGGCGACTTTTTGTTTGTTTTGAGATGCAGGGTTACATATAACACATTACATGTTTATATCCACCGCATAATACCTGTAGTATCGCAGGCATGTTGAATTTTCTTACAAGTTTTCCGTTTAACCACAGGATTGTTTTTTTTTTTTGTGATAATAATACAATAAGCTGCAAACAAATTTGTCATGAACATTTGTATTTTCATCAGCATTGCTTTCATTAAATACATCGCCCAAATCTAGTGATACACGGTCACATAATATCAACAATCGTTCTCTGAGGTGAGCACACTTTGAAGAAGGCCATGTGTACAGAAGAATGGAATTGCTATAGCAGGTGTATCTAACTAAACGTTTAGTGTTCTTTGATTCATAACACTTGCATATCATGGACAGATATCGAATGAAAAGGTTGAAAGAAGGCTGTACATTGTATAATGAAAAGTTGATGTAAGAATAAATATCCGAGGGCGTGATATCTGTTTAGTGCAGCCCTACCAACATCTCTGTTGTGTTAATTCAGTTGATGAGGAAAATGTACATAGATATTAAAGCTCTAGTCACTCTTTTTGTATTTCTGGATTTTATTGATCAGAACAAAAACATTGTCCTTTTTCATAAAACATATGACATATACATTTTTGATATTACATCAGAACGAACATTTGACAGCATTCAATGATAGTAAAACTACCAGGCGTCTGGTTCTTTTTTGGACTATACTCTAACACACGTTAACACCAGTAGCTCTAGAATCGTATACACAGAAAACGAGGGAAAAGAAAAAAAATAACCTTTAATGGAAACACTAAATGTTACCTAAGACAAGACAAAACAAAATAAAGAAGACACATTTAAATGAAAAAAAAAATCAAAGGTATTATTCACCTAGCTCATTTATGCACTCTCCGTAACTGCCTATCTAAAGAAACACATACACCCTGCCCTGGGCTGAAGATGCCAAATCTCCTCTTCTCTCTCCTCTTTTTTTTTTTTTTTTTTTTTTTTTTTGTCGTCTCGAGCGAGTATTCTGGTTTGAGTGACATTTACAATTAAGTTTGTTTACCTCATAATTTCATTACTGTCAAATCATATTTATTCTTGTTTAAGTTCTTACTTTCTTTCATCTTTGTCGCTTAATTCTTTTCTCTCTCTCTCTCTCTCCTTTCTCTCTCTCGTTCACTCGCTATCTCCTATTGTGTTTTACCTCCTTGTAAATTTGTGTTCCGTTCTTTAATTTTTGAATGTTTGCTTCTTTCTTTTTTTATTCCGTTGTCTGTCTTTTGATATGTTTGAATAAACATTATTAAACAACATAGTAAGTTCACCTTCTTAGCAAGACACTTCAACAATAATTGTTGAAGATGTCGTATGAAGCGATGGCAGGCATGAGTTTAAGTGTTTTATGTTGCTTGAAGCATGGAACACATTGCAACTTCAAAACCACGGGCCGTTGACGGTAATTTGGTGTAACGAAATGCCTGCTTGGCTCTATTCGTTCTTTGGCCGGAGTCCGCCCAATCAACAATGTTGAGTGTAGGTGTCTTCGGCAATGAGCCATTGTAACCTTCCATGCTTCTGGAAACCATCTGTTATACACACGCAACAATAATGACCGGGAATAAAGAACGGCAATCTACACGCGCACGCAGTACACATGAAATGCTTTCATTTTATCGCAGGTATGCAAATGTCGGTTTCTAGCTGGTGAGAAATATGCAAACGTTTCTATAAAAAAAAGTCAAATGTCACCGAAACAGGCTTTATTAAATGTTATGGGATAATGTTGAATGCTCCAAAAGCGTCGGAATCCCCCCCCCCCCCGACATTCTTGCATTCTTTGTAAATTTTCCCACAACACCTCACTCGTGCACTGCATTATCAAAATAATGAATAAGTCTATGCATGCGAAATCAAACCTTCAAGTAAAATATATACCTGTAGTATCTAGTTAATGGCACACAACCAAGCCCACGGCATGTTTACCATATCACTTTAGGTGTCCCATTTTGTCGCAGCTCCCCTTCCATAGGTCAGATAATGATGGACTGTGCATTTACGGATTTGGACGATTTCTGCAAAAATTGATACTATACCATTTCTATCAGGATATTTCCATATCTTTTTCATACTTTGACTGAGCAATGAAACGTATCATAATGATTCTTTATTTTTTTTTTTTTCATTTGACAGGTACACTATGACACAAGTACAAGAAAATTGTCTTACAAAATTTCGTAATGAACATTCATCCTTCCATTAATGGAATATCCTGCAGAATCCCCTTGCCGACAGCTGTCATCATTTATAGCATTGGCAGGAAAACAATGCTAAATGAACAATAATGATCGGGAATAAAGAACGGCAATCTACACGCCCACGCAGTGATTGCAGTGCACAAAAAAATCCAATAAAGTTGCTATGGACGGACTTCAGCTGCGAGATCAAGAGAGCAATGGAAGCATGTCGTCACCTAACACTGACTAACTCAAATCAAATGGACTCTCCTAACCTATCTAAATATTGGAAACAAAGCTAAAACTCAGGAAAAGTGTGAACTGAGAAAATAGGCTCTGAAGTACAGTGTTTATTCAAGCGCTTAATCTTTACCAAACCGTGCTGGCTGTGCGATGAATGGGACAAAAAACAGGAAGTAAACCACCAGAGTAACAACAATGAAGTGATTATCAGATTAAATTGGAATTAAGTATGCTTCATTGACACATTCTGTCCATAATTAATGCCAACTTTCAAAGCAGTAGCACTATTCTTTCTAAAGTTATTAGAGTTGAAAGTGAAGAGTGTGGACAAGGATTTTCAGAAATGAAAAAGGGATTCTAAAGACACACCTAATCACACTATTCTACCAAAAATGTTCGAGATAAACTGCTAAATAAAAAACACTTTCCTGCCCGTTTTATGATACCAAATTGTAGTATAATGTAAAAGAAGACTCGCTCTTTTAGAAAATATGAAAAAGTCAAGTTCGGCTAGGTTGACCCATTTTACTTATTTTCAGTCCTCACGCAAAATCAGTGTGTGCGACTTTATGTTCGTTTTGAGATGCACGGTCACATATGACATATATAATATACATGTCATATACAAAATCACACGTCATATATATATATATATATATATATATATACATATATATATATGAAGAGTTTGTTTGCAAAAACCGATAAGACCATATTTGCCAAATGGAGATATTTGCGATTAAAGGTCAAGAAAAATAAAGAGAATAATAAGAAAATTTTTGCTTCTTTTCACCGTAACTGAAAAAATATACCTTTTTATGTAGTGACCAATATATCATTTAAAAGGTATTATTTTGTACTTTATGACAGAGATCGTACTTCAAAATCTTCAAAAATGGACTTATCGGTTTTTGCAAACAAACCCTTCATATATACATGGCTCGACACTAACTTTTTTATTTGGTTGCCCGATGGGGCCACCAAAATCATAAATTTCAAATTTTTGGTGGCCCGAGAGAAAAATTTGGTGTCCCGAAAAAAAAAAACAATAAAAACATTAACAGTCCTTTTTTTTTAATGAGTCAAATATTTAAGATTTATGATAGTAAGAATTAGAAGTTGGACATATCTACTCATAAAACTTGCAACATTCACTCTCAGGCATTCATTCAGTCCTTTTCATCCATCCTTTGAACAAATTTAACTGTTAATTTTCGGCGCAAAAAGTTACGAATTTATTGACATACTTTTCAAAAAATGTTGATGGCCCGAGGCGGGCCACCAAATATGCCCTTTTTTGAAATTTGGTGGCCCGACTTTCATTTTTGGTGGCCCCGGGCCACCGGGCCACCGTTAGTGTCGAGCACTGATATATATATATATATATATATATATATGTGACCGGCGACAACGGTTTCAGGCAAAAGTCGGGAATTTTGAAAATTCATTTTTTCACTGAATCACATTGCCCATTTCCTAAGCTTTGCATTGATATAAAACACTTGTATTCTTCGGCACCATAAGTGGGCATAGCAAGAGAAATAAAATGCACTTTTTAAGTTGTTAGCCTGACAAAATTGCGAGAAAACAGGCTTTGAAGATTCACCTCTTTCTCAAAGACTATGTCCGAGCGTCGATGCGAGGGGAGAATCACCCATCCGTACGATGGTGCCAATCGATGTTAAGCTCCGCCTCTAGCAACCACATCGCCTTCTGATTGGCTCACTGAGAGAGTCAAATTTCCCGGGCACCTTCCTCGGAGCTCAGCGCATGGAGCCGAAAAACAATGCGTTTCGCTCGGGTTTGTTTACAGTGCGTCTTTCAAGATGGCGAATACGATAATTGCACGTATGGCGTACATGTGTGTGGTGCACGCATTACGCAATGGCATCCACACGCCATGACCGTGTGCATGTAACAGGAGCGGTGGCGAATCCACACATTTACAAATCGCGTTTTCATTGTGGTTGATTTGTCTATATCATTGGCAACCCTTTTGAAGGCAGAAAATTGCTTGTGCTGGCAAGGGTCACGCTTCCTGTTTGTGTTGTTTTTACAAGACACGGATATGTTGCTTTGTTCGGTGGTGCTAATTAAATCAAAACAAACAAACAAACAAACTCGACTCGCTAGTTTGGTGCGATCTTGAAATGTATTATTTGAATATAATTAGTCACATGTGACCGCTCCTTTCCTCTCATCTACTCCAGTACCTTCACGCTGTCATAATTTCTTCTACTTGTATAAGTAGACAAGTTTGAGAATATCTAGTTTTCTTTTCACACGGTTATGTCATGCTACATGATTTTTGTTTCACTTCCGTTGTAGAACATTGCGGTAGAATAGTTTGGATAGAAAGCCAAACGAAGAGCACGCACTACAGAGCGAGCGTATATAAACCACTATAGCAAGAACAATGGAGCATGTAATCGTGCACGCGAGGACAAAGCATTCCCCAAACGTTGCAACTGGTGTCTCGAAAGCCGAATTATGTAAATGTATGCGACGCACCAGCCAATCGCATGCGAGACCCCGCGCCGTAGCAACGCTGGGGATATTGGCGCGGAGTTCGAAAGAAGCTCGAAACTGACGAGTGCGATCCAACATAGGGTGTTTAAAATTCCATTTTCGATAGGAAAAAATTAGTCTTATGCTATGAAATTTAGTGTAGATGTAGAAAACATATCAAAGATTCGATTTCTGCAAAAAACCTAAATCGACAAAAATAATGGTCAAAATCTTTGTACCCCGCCTAGGAGGGAATTTCCTCTTGCGACTTTTGCCTGAAACCGTTGTCGCGGGTCACATGTGTGTGTGTGTGTGTGTGTGTTATGACTGCATAGACATGGTACCTCACACTATATGTGACCGTGTACCTCAAAACGAACATAAAGTCGCACACACTGATTTTGCGTGAGGACTGAAAATAAGTGAAATGGGTCAACCTAGCCGAACTTGACTCTTCCATATTTTCTGAAAGAGCGGGTCTTCTTTTACAATACGCTAAAATTTGGTATCATAAAACGGGCAGGAAAGTGTGTTTTTTAACAGTTTATCTTGAACATTTTAGGTAGAATAGTGTGATTTGGTGTGTCTTTAGAATCCCTTTTTCATATCTGAAAAACCTTGTCCACACTCTTAACTTTCAACTCTAATAACTTTTGAAAGGATAATGCTACTGCTTTGAAAGTCAGCGTTAATTATGAACCGAATGTGTTAATGAGGCATGCTTAATTTCAGTTTAATCTGATAATCTCTTCATTGTTGTTACTTTGGTGGTTTACTTCCTGTTTTTTGTCCCATTCATCGCACAGCCAGCACGGTTTGGTAAAGATTAAGCGCTTGAATAGACACTGTACTTCAGAGCCTCTTTTCTCAGTTCACACTTTTCCTACGTTTGCGCTTTCTTTCCAATATTTAGATAGGTTAGGAGAGTCCATCTGATTTGAGTTATACATCATTTTAAAGCTTAAAGTCTGTTCTTTCAGAATATGGTCTTAACTAAAAATTCATGTCTGGCGACTTTTTGTTTGTTTTCAGGTGCAGGGACACATATAAACTAATAGGACAACTAATGTAAACCATTGTATTGTCACAGTGGAGGGTGATTGAACTGATTTCTTTGCTCAGTAGCCTTGTATTGCTTTCTTCTCTTATTTAACAAATTAATGGCGCCAGTGTCTTTAGCACCAGTTGTCTTTATTTTGCGCATATACACGCGCATACACAAGTCACCATTTACATTCCCGATCAAATGCTCCATTCAATTAGCAGATGACTACTGAATTTTGTGCAATTATTCTTTCATAACGTGAGGTTGTCAGCGAGAACTATCTTCGTTGTTTATCAATTTCCCTTACCCTAATGTCATTGTGTTAGCTCTGTCACCACGAAACTTGTCGTGTGAGAGGACTAAAATACATATGTAAACAAGAATATGACAAAGGAACTTGCAGTGTGAAAAAATTCCTAAGAATTGGTGAAGGAGAGAGAGAGAGAGAGAGAAGAAGAGACAGCAAAAAGTGAGCAAGAAGTGTGAAGAAATGAAAAGGAAAAAGTTGAATAGAAAATGTAATACATTACCGGAGAAGGCACTTACGGTCTTAAAGGCAAAGGTTAATAACACGTATTTTGAATTTATGGCTGAATTCATTTTGTGTTTTCAAAGTACATAATTTTGCTTCTAGTATATACATAAAGTAAGCACAACACTAGGTACAAAGAGATAAACTACGGTGATATTGGTGGTCCAAATTGACACTGTGATTAACACATGTCTGCTTCATTAAATACGCAGATCATTCCTGTGAATCCTCTTTCATCGGAGTGAAATCGAGACTACGTTTCCTCAAAGAACTAGTGTCCCGTAGATTTTGATTATAGGAAACAAAGAGAAATTATCTCAATGGGAAAATATCAATGTGTAATCAATTGCCCAATGAAATTCGTAATGCATCAACTTTAAGATCTTTGAAAATTACATTATCTGATTATCTAGATAGAGTGTTATAGTTAAAAAAAAGATTCAATGGAGTATCAAATGTAACAGCCATTTTTGTGGGGGGATGGGGGTATATGAGTCTTGCTTTTTCTTTTGTAGGTTTATTCTCCTCTTCTTTTCTTTTCCTTGCTCTGCTCTCCTCTACCTATCCCTGATTATTGTTGACTTTCAGTCTACCAGTTTGGTATGTGATTTTCATAATTTTTTTTTCTTACGCTTTGTTTATACAGTGTATTATTCTTGTATTGTACTGCAAATTCGAGAACATGTGGAAGAACAATCTTATTTTGCAAATATGACTGAACGGGCAATCTCCCGCTTCTTCTCTACGTATATATATATTTATAATATATATATATATATATATATATATATATATATATATAAGATATATATGAAGAGTTTGTTCACAAAAACCGATAAGTCCATTTTTGAAGATTTTGAAGTACGGTCTCTGTCATAAAGTACAAAATAATACCTTTTTAGTGATATATTCATGCCGTCAATCCCTCGTTTGAGGCGAGTCCTCAACTGAGGTTACCCAAAGTGGGGTGCGTATATTTGTCGTTTGGGAGTTGGGAGTCGAAGTACTTGTCCATTGCAAATAAACTTTCTGCTCAGGCGTGACAAACCTGGAGGCCAAGCCAGGGTTTGATGACTCCAGCAGCTGTCGTATTACGTAAGAGCATGATAAGGATATCTGCCTGTGGCAGACCATTCAAAGTGAACTCAATTTTCTCTATTCTTTTTAAAGTTTTCAATTTTATATTCTATTGAGAAATTCTATGGTCATCCATTTTACATTTCGAACGAAAAAAATTGACCCGTAAATAACGAAAATACAGGAATAAGAAGGAGAGCATTGCCAGTTTGCCGGTGCTATTTGGCAGTGAGTTACAACGGGGAGGTGAGACTACTCCCTGGTTACAATCAGCCTGCTGACTGGATCGTTGAGAAAGCAGCTGTCGTATTACGTAAGAGCATGATAAGGATATCTGCCTGTGGCAGACCATTCAAAGTGAACTCAATTTTCTCTATCCTTTCGAAAGTTTTCAATTTTATATTCTATTGAGAAATTCTATGGTCATCCATTTTACATTTCGAACGAAAAAAATTGACCCGTAAATAACGAAAATACAGGAATAAGAAGGAGAGCATTGCCAGTTTGCCGGTGCTGACAATGTGCTATTTGGCAGTGAGTTACAACGGGGAGGTGAGACTACCTCCCTGGTTACTATCAGCCTGCTGACTGGATCATTGAGAAAGAGAGAGAGAGAGGGAGAGAGAGAGAGAGAGAGAGAGAGGGAGAGGGAGAGCGAGGGGGAGAGAGGGAGGGAGAGGGGGAGAGATGGGGGAGGGAGAAGGGGAGAGCAAAATGGAATGACAATAGTTCCGGTCACTACAGTACAGGCATGCTCTGTCTGCATACGCTGAATGTCTACACTCACACACACACACGTACACACACACACACGCACCATGGAGCTACATGGCCCATGCCAAAACCAAAACAATCTCCTCCTCTCGCGGTGCCCCCCCCCCCCCCTCCTGTGGCGCTGTGGCGATGACTGATGCTTAGATTAGGCCAGGGTCAAGAAACAGGTGTTTTATATCTTTGACTTTAAGTCATTGATTGCCAAGATATGCACTGGCATTATTTACTGGGGTGTAGCCTCTTCAAACGAGAGATTTGCGTCATGTTGGTCACTACATATAAAGGTATATTTTTGAAGTTATGGTCAAAAGAAGCAAAAATTTTCTTATTATTCTCTTTATTTTTCTTGACCTTTAATCGCAAATATCTCCATTTGGCAAATATGGACTTATCGGTTTTTGCAAACAAACTCTTCATATATACACTCAGCAAAAAAAAAGTAAGTTCCCCCCTAACATTTTTGGATATTTCTCAAAAAGTGTTTTACGGATGTTCATAATTCGAACGGGAATGGATAGGGAATTGCATTACTCATAACATGAATGGCATATCATTGCCACCAGATATCATTATTGGTGTAAAAAATCGCCTTTTATGTCAAAATGCATGGGAAAAAAAGTTGCACTTTAGGCCATAGAGAGCATATTGTATACATTTCCTATGTAAGTTATGAAATGATCTTTTTAAATTGTGTAATTCTCAGGAATTTCTTCAGGTACAATGTGCTTCCCTATTAAACAGATGTTATGCATACTTTTTGAACAATAGGCCTTCTCAATAAGAAAATATTGGTAGAAGCCATGTGATATGTAATTCCAATTCAGGTTCATCACATTAATGTGCCTGTGGGCATTTTGCATCATGCCCTCAAGTTGTAGATCAGTTTGCTGAGGGAAATGGCATCGAACGTATGGAGTGGCCTGCAAGATCCCCTGACTGTAATCCAGTAGAGAATCTTTGGGATATCATTAAGTGGAAAGCGAGCAAGAAGTTGAAAGATGACACTTCACTGCAAGAATTTCAGCGCATCTTGCAGAGAGCATAGACCAACATTGAGCAGCGGCAAGTACAAACCTTTGTTAACAGTTTGAGGAGGACATGGCGGCTGGCGATTGCGGGTGGTGGGCATATCAATTATCAAATACTTCACTATATGCTCATGAAAAGAAAGAGATAGAGAAATATGCAATAACCCATGCTTAAATGTTCAGAATCATGAGTAATTGTGTGATTATTTGTGTAAAAGTCATTGCAAATCACTAAAGTGCAACTTTTGTTTCCATGCATTTTGACATAAAATCACTAAAGTGCAACTTTTGTTTCCATGCATGTTGATATAAAATGCATTTTTTTCACACCAATAATGATATCTGGTGGCAATGATTTTCCACTCATGTTATGATTAATAAAATTCTTTATCCATTTCCGTTTGAATTATGAAAGTCGGTTGAATACTTTTTGAGATATATCCACAAATGCTAGGAGGGAAGTTACTTTTTTTTGCTGAGTGTATATATGTGACCCTGCACCTCAAAACAAACAAAAAGTCGCCAGACATGAATTTTTAGTTTAGACCATATTCTGAAAGAGCAGACTTTAAGCTTTAAAATGATGTATAACTCAAATCAGATGGACTCTCCTAACCTATCTAAATATTGAAAAGAAAGCACAAACTCAGGAAAAGTGTGAACTGAGAAAAGAGGCTCTGAAGTACAGTGTCTATTCAAGCGCTTAATCTTTACCAAACCGTGCTGGCTGTGCGATGAATGGGACAAAAAACAGGAAGTAAACCACCAGAGTAACAACAATGAAGAGATTATCAGATTAAATTGAAATTAAGCATGTCTCATTAACACATTCTGTCCATAATCAATGCAAACTTTTAAAGCAGTAGCACTATCCTTTCAAAAGTTATTAGAGTTGAAAGTGAAGAGTGTGGATAAGGTTTTTCAGAAATGAAAAAGGGATTCTAAAGACACACCCAATCACACTGTTCTACCAAAAATGTTCGAGATAAACTGCTAAAAAAACACACTTTCCTGCCCGTTTTATGATACCAAATTATAGCATAATGTAAAAGAAGACCCGCTCTTTCAGAAAATATGAAAAAAGTCAAGTTCGGCTGGGTTGACCCATTTCACTTATTTTCAGTCCTCACGCAAAATCAGTGTGTGCGACTTTATGTTCGTTTTGAGGTGCACGGTCACATATATATATATGTATATATATATATATATATATATATATATATATATATATAAAGTAACTTGCAATGTGTTGACTTGTTTAACTGAAGACGGAAATAAAAACAACAACAATTCAATGTAATTCAGAAAACAAAAGATGAAAAATCGGACAATGAGGACATTAAGCATCCTCAAAGAAATTTTGTCTACGTAGATACTTGGCTAACAGTGGAGAATAATATATTGTGGTGTAAAACGAAAACGTAGAGTGCTATACATAGTACTTGACAACAGCAATTGGAGAGTTTTTACACTCAAACACTAACGGACAGGTGCATAAGTTATGGTAATGAAATCATCTCGTTTTGGGAAATGGACATGACTATGAATTAAAGAATGTGACTGTGTTTCCTAAGTTTGTTTTTCTTTGTTACGGTTACGACTGACATATAATTTGTCGCATTTAACAGGTGTTCTAACTTGCATATCATGCTACCATGTTTGTACAATTATTTCATTTTACACATTCATACACTGTCATCCATAATGTTCAGCTACTGTTGGGGCACATGTAAGTTAAATTAGATGCATTTGCATATTCAAAGTATAAACGTGCTTTTTCGTTTAAATTCGTTACCTCAGATTTAGCCATTATAATAATTGTGCAAGGATGCAACGGCTGAAAAAAAAGAGGCAGCGGAAAAACCATATCAACTTTTGTTCATTACATTTTTTTTAGGCATGTGATGGGACATACATGAAGAGTATTGATGCTCGTCAAGAGTTACACAAATTTTCGTTTCATACAGAGCGACTATCGAATAGTAATGTTCTTTTCTTTTTTGATTTATTAGCCCAGTATCAACCAGTTGCACTGTGCAAAATTACATAAATAAAAAGGCGGCTGAGATGTCATATCAAGGAAAGGAATTTACCTCAAAAAAGGAAAAAAATAAACGAATATTGTGTGATACATGCAGTAGGGCCTATTAGAGCAGTTCTAATGAATGTCATGACTAAGAAACTGTGTGACATAGGCAGGAACAATAATTGTATACTTATATTCATTTGCGCATGCAAGTGTTCTTTTTTCATCATGGTCATAAAAGAAAAGGTCGGATATAGGCGTAGTTATATAGTGATCCTATACATCAAACACACACACACACACACACACACACACACACAAAGAAAGAGAAAAGAAAAAAGTCGTCAGACGTATAATTTTCGGACAGTTTGTGAAAGAGATGACCTTATAAGCTTTAGGCCCATTCTCAGTAAAAGCGTTCAAATACGGAATTTTGGTGTCGCCGACATTCCATGACAGTTTGCGGTTCCCTGAAACCTATTAGATACTATTTAAATGTTTATAATATATTACGAGGACTTTATTTGTTAAAAACAAACACGATCAAATGCGGTTGTCTGCCTTTTTGTATAAAATTTTGCTGTTAAACTTCGTTAAGACCCCCAAAACGCAGTGTCGCCGGCTATTTCAGAATTATGTTTTATTGCTCCTCTCCGTCCACAAACACACTTTCCAAATATCATTTTCATGGACGATGAGCATATCATATGTGCTAATCACAATACTCAAAAAGTTCCAAAATTTTTATTGACTTCTTTTTTTATAGCCTTTTGAAACCTGTCGCCAAATTCACCGCCAGATACGTTACCAGTTTCTTTAGTGTTACAGCATTGCGAAAATAACAAGACTATGCAATGACCCTGTGTATAATATGAAACCCTGAGGATATACTTCATACACTGCAAGTACTTAGATTTTTTGTGCAACAGCTCTTTATTGAGAATACGGTACAATGTTTGAAATATCGGTTTTCTACACTTTTATTTGGGCAGATACGTTACATACTTTTCACGCCACCCACTGCGACAGATATTGCAATGTCAGACAAATTGTATATTATACATTACTCCTCGGAATGACGCATCGATTCAACATTAAAGTTTAGTACAAGTGAGAAATATTTGGTAGATATCGCTCTCATAATAATTATGATCGACCATATACGTTACCACAGATACGTTACCCCAGATACGTGGCCGAATTTTGCTCATTGGTCTTGTGCTTTCTGGGGATCAAATCTGGTCAAAATTCATCCCTACACATTACATGCTTCGTTTTGTTGGACCTCAGGATTATATTCTTACACCAAAAGGACAGAGAGGTGAAAAAGAGCAACACTTCCACATGATTTTTCTTTGAGCGTCAGTGTCTCACCACTTAATGCCAAGTTTTCCGACAGATACGTTACCACATAATCAAAATGCTGAAAAGAAATTGTAAATGTTTTTACAAACAAATCGTTGTGTGCTCATAAACTCCAAAGTTCTATTCTATAAAACCCAACCACTTTCATATTCTATGCAACAACTTTGAACGTTTATTTTACAAGACGAAGCTAAGATTCAGCATATCAGTTTTTTGCTTTTCGGATTTAGCAGATACGTTACGTATAATTCAGGGCACCCACAGTGACAAATAATGTTATGTAAAACAAAGTGTTCATAAAACAATTCTGCATAGAATGGCGCTTCCATACAAAATTAAAGTTATGTTCAAATGAAGAATATTCAGTAGAAATTGCTCTGTAACTTCACCGACAGATTCATTTACGGTACGCCAGATACGTTACCAAACTTTAAAAGAGTAAAAAGTAGTTTATGAAACGCTTCCGAGAAAAGTTTCAGTGTTCTGTTGCATATTTATTCTAGTGTTTTTCAACATATGAAGAACAATTCAAGATTCATTGATAAGTTGAACAATTATTTATTCATTTTCGTTAAAAGGGATGAGCCAAATACGTTACCATAGGTCAAACAACTGTTTAGCATATCGAGTTCATAGAGACTGTACCTACTTCCTTCTAAGTGCCTGCAAAAATATATTTTTTAAACCTTGTTTGCATTATCCATCAAAACTTAATGAATATTTATAGTCAGATGGATAAATACATTCAGACGTAAGATGAGAATATTCTGTGAATGAAGAACTCAGCTTTCACATTTAGGGTTCTTTTCCACTACATTTCATAGTTTAAATATTACGTACAATGTTTAAAATTGTTAATTTGGGCTTACATCATTCATTTTTACATCAATTCATGAGGTAAATAATTAAACAGGTGATATTTATTAATTCATACACAACTAAAATCATTACTTATATTTTACCAGATACGTTACCAAAGGTGATTCGATGTTTTTCAATAGTTATTTCTCCAGGAAAGCAATTCATATTTGTTTCCTGTGGAAATTCCAGATCGGATCGTTCCCTTTGCATGATTTGTGGGATTCGAAACTTTATTTGTAAGCGAAATTTGCTAAAAAGACAAAGTGAATCTTAAGGTTATATTTAATTTCAGCAAAAAGCATATTTCAACCTACCACACAGAAATAATTTCTACCAATTTCAAAGGGATGACAACATCTTTACCTCTTGAAAAACCCCAATATCTTTAGGGGGGACAGATGTCTTTTCCTGAACAGAAATTGGATCAAAACAATAAATTTAATTCAGAGTTAGGAGTCCATTACAACATGTAAATTTGCGGTAACGTATCTGATTGGTGATCAAAAATCATATATGATGCTCTATTTCAATTCATTTTTACTCAATGAATGGCCATCATTTAGAGTGTTCCACTTTTTGTTTCGTATTTGACCGGTTTTGAAGTTTCCGAAAACACATCTTTGAATGTATTACTTTGTGGTTGATTTTTCGGTTTTACTCACATGGAATTGAATACTTAATCTGAGAATGGCCCTTTAAAGGGATGATACAGTATTCGTGGAGATGAGAATTGGGCTTTTAACTTTTTGCAAGATACCAAGAAAGCACTTATGGTATAGTACAAAGCATACCATTTTAAGAGAAATTCGAAGTTTATTTGATGAAAATCGGGTTTGGAATGACTGAAACATCCAAAAACAAAGTAAAACAAAGCGATCGTAATAAAGTGTGGGTCCCACACTTTATTAGAATTGCTCTTTTTTGGATATCTCAGCCATTTCAAAACCAATTTTTATCAAATAAATGTTGAATTCCTGAACGAATTACACACTCTTCCATATTTCATAAGAGGTTTCTCATTATCTTACCAAAAAATGTTAGAAACCTGAAATTAGGTCTCAACCAAAACTGTACAATCCCTTTAAAATGATGTAAATCTAATTACAAATCCTTTCCTATGTGAAAATAAAAAAGATGGAACGCAAGTAAACACTATGGCAGAGTGTACACTAATAGAAAAAAGGCTTTGAATCTTAAGGTCTAATCAAATGCTTAATCTCACCTTGCTGTGCTCCGTACAACACTGATAAAGGAACTAAAATAGAAAATGATGTAAGTTTATAGTAACGAGAGAGAGAGAGAGAGACACAGAGACAGAGAGAGAGAGAGAGAGAGAGAGGGGGGGGGGGGGGGGGGTGAGGGAGAGAATATCGGATTCAATTAAAATTTAGTAAACACAGTCCAGACATGTTTATTATCAATTTTACAACAGAAGTATCATTATTTTTAGAGTCAAAAGTGAAGAGTGTATGACTTTTTTTTTGGCAAGAAGAGGAAAGGGACCTTAAAGTCTTACTTAATCACAAATTCTGCAGAATGGAAACTTTACCTAAACATCTGATATAGTCCACGGACCAAGACACGAAAAATGGGTTATTGGTACCACCTGAGGTGGCAAGTTCTAGCTGTGTATTTTGAAATGGTATATGTGACCCGCTACAACAAAATGATCCTAAAGTCGGGTGAGGTCGATTATTTGAAAATTACATGACACAATTCCCTAATCTTTCTGCTTTAAATTGATATATAACACGTCTCATAAAAATAATCGGCTGCGGAGATATCGATGTTTAAAAGAGAGCATGTCAAGACGTCTGGGAAATCACTGTTTCGAGAAAAGCGCCCTAAAAGTTCTCCTTGCGAACTAAGACTATGCAATGACCCTGTGTATAATATGAAACCCTGAGGATGTACTTCATACACTGCAAGTACTTAGATTTTTTGTGCAACAGCTCTTTATTGAGAATACGGTACAATGTTTGAAATATCGGTTTTCTACACTTTTATTTGGGCAGATACGTTACATACTTTTCACGCCACCCACTGCGACAGATATTGCAATGTCAGACAAATTGTATATTATACATTACTCCTCGGAATGACGCATCGATTCAACATTAAAGTTTAGTACAAGTGAGAAATATTTGGTAGATATCGCTCTCATAATAATTATGATCGACCATATACGTTACCACAGATACGTTACCCCAGATACGTGGCCGAATTTTGCTCATTGGTCTTGTGCTTTCTGGGGATCAAATCTGGTCAAAATTCATCCCTACACATTACATGCTTCGTTTTGTTGGACCTCAGGATTATATTCTTACACCAAAAGGACAGAGAGGTGAAAAAGAGCAACACTTCCACATGATTTTTCTTTGAGCGTCAGTGTCTCACCACTTAATGCCAAGTTTTCCGACAGATACGTTACCACATAATCAAAATGGTGAAAAGAAATTGTAAATGTTTTTACAAACAAATCGTTGTGTGCTCATAAACTCCAAAGTTCTATTCTATAAAACCCAACCACTTTCATATTCTATGCAACAACTTTGAACGTTTATTTTACAAGACGAAGCTAAGATTCAGCATATCAGTTTTTTGCTTTTCGGATTTAGCAGATACGTTACGTATAATTCAGGGCACCCACAGTGACAAATAATGTTATGTAAAACAAAGTGTTCATAAAACAATTCTGCATAGAATGGCGCTTCCATACAAAATTAAAGTTATGTTCAAATGAAGAATATTCAGTAGAAATTGCTCTGTAACTTCACCGACAGATTCATTTACGGTACGCCAGATACGTTACCAAACTTTAAAAGAGTAAAAAGTAGTTTATGAAACGCTTCCGAGAAAAGTTTCAGTGTTCTGTTGCATATTTATTCTAGTGTTTTTCAACATATGAAGAACAATTCAAGATTCATTGATAAGTTGAACAATTATTTATTCATTTTCGTTAAAAGGGATGAGCCAAATACGTTACCATAGGTCAAACAACTGTTTAGCATATCGAGTTCATAGAGACTGT